>NC_080170.1:0-300000 GCF_950295315.1 Erinaceus europaeus
GGAGGGGCACAACACACAGCCACCACCCAGCACAAGGAGAAACCAGAAGCATAGAAAGCAGCAGGGCAGAAGCCAGGCAGCTGGGGCTAGTGAGGGGCTAGGCCACAGGCAGTCTACCTAATCCCAGGCAGGTATAAGTGCCTCCCACAGCCCTCAGGAGGTAACCTCAAAGCCCTCAGCAGAAGCATGGCTGAGCTGCAGGTGGAGAACTGGGGATGGGGGAGGGGGCTTCAGCCTGCCCTGGGGACAGCCTCTGAGCCCAGCCCTCAGCAGAAGCATGGCATGGTTGTGGGTGGGGAATTGGGCAGGGGAGAGGGGGATTCAGCATAGCTGGCTCCTTGCACCTGAGCACCCATTCCCTGGGGACAACCTCCTACCCAAGACTCAGGGTCCAGGGGGGCATGCCCCCTTCCAGTTGCCCCCCCCACGGAGCTAAGCTCAGGGGCCCTGCAAGCTCCTAAAAGCTAGTGGGATATCAGCCATGTGTTCCTCCAATAGGGGGAGATGTGCTGGAGGCCCCCCTCTCCTCCAGGGACCTTGAAAGGAGAGCTACTCCTGGGAGCAGGAACTCCTGGGCCTGACCTGCCAGGGCTTTGAGGTGCTGGGAGACCCTGCTCAATCCCTCCAGTAGTTGGAAGGTCCTGAGTTCAATCCCCAGCATCACATGTAGCAGATTGCTGTCTGATTGTTTCTCCCATCATTTCTCATGAGTCAATAAATAAAAAATTAAATATTTAAAAACACATCACCATAAAGACTATACAGTCAGGGATTATTTCTATACTTCATTAAGATATCAACATAATCGGGAGTCGGGCGGTAATGCAGAGGGTTAAGAGCACGTGGCACAAATTGCAAGGACCGGCATAAGGATCCCGGTTCAAGCCCCAGGCTCCCCACCTGTAGGGGAGGCCCTTCACAGGTGGTGAAGCTGATCTGCAGGTCTGTCTTTCTCTCCCACCTTGTCTTCCCCTCCTCTTGATTTCTCTGTCCTATCCAACAAGGACATCAATCATAACTACAACAATAAAACAATAAGGGCAACAAAAGGGAATAAATAAATATCTGAAAAATAAAGATATCAACATACTCAAACAGATATGTAGGATATATTCTTCACAAGCCACTGTCATTATACCAGAATAAGAATCTTATCGAAATCCTAGAGTACAATGATTTAAAATAATTAATTCTATTAATTATGAAGATTAAGATACTTTAAACAAAGCCCAATGCGATTTGATATACTCAGTCTTTAAATTAGAATGAAAATAGCATTGTAAAAAGATAGATGTTTTTGAAAGCAGTCTTAATATCTATTCCTGAAATCAACATCAAGTTTAGAATAATGAATTTATCTAGTATTGCTTTATAATTTTTAAAAATATTTATTTTATTTATTCCCTTTTGTTGCCCTTGTTTTATTGTTGTAGTTATTATTGTTGTTGTTGGATAGGACAGAGAGAAATGGAGAGAGATGGGGAAGACAGAGGAGGAGAGAAAGACAGACACCTGCAGACCTGCTTCACCTCCTGTGAAGCGACTCCCCTGCAGGTGGGGAGCCAGGGTTCGAACCGGGATCCTTATGCCGGTCCTTGTGCTTTGCGCCACCTGCGCCTAACCCGCTCCACTACAGCCCGACTACCTGCTTTATAATTTTTATTTATTCATTCCTTTATTGGAATATAGATTACAAGAAAAAAAAACAGGGAAAGGCAAGATAGAGTACTTCACCACTTACCATGCTCCTACTCTGCAGTTGGGGACAAGGGTTCTTGATCAGAAATCCTCAGAAATGCTAACATGTTGTCAGTGAACTGTGGCACCACCTGTGCTCTCCCACAATGCTTTTTATTGAAACTTTATTGCAAATACCAGAAACACCTGTTTCTCACAGATATTATCAGTTAAACCCAAATAGCTAATCCCTGGCAGATCTAAGCGCCTCCCATGGCCCTCAGCAGGCACATTGCAGCCCTCATCAGAAGCATGGTGGGGCAGCAGGTGGGGGAACTGAAGATGGGGGAGGGGGATTCAGCATGGCCGGCTCCATGCTCCTGAGCGTCCATGCCCTGGGGACAGCCTCCCAGACCAGCCTGGAGGTCTAGGGGACACGTGCCCGCCGGTGCGCCCCTTCCAGTCGCCCCCACGCAGAGCTGAGCTCAGGGGCCCAGCAAGCTCCTAGTGGGACGGGCGGGATATCAGCCACCACGTGCTCCTCCGCTGGGGGAGGTGCGGTGGGCCCCCTCTCCCCCGGGACCTTGGCCTTGGCCAGAGAGCTACTCCTGGGAGCAACAACTCGTGGGCCTGACCCGCCAGAAGTCTGAGGCGTCAGCCACCCTACTCGATCCCTCCGGGAGGTTTCGAAAGTCCCCGACCTGGGTGTCCCGGCCAAGCGGAGCCCGAATCAACCCGCGTGACCACCCAGGGCCGGGCGCAGGATTCATGGGCCCCAAGTTCAGGCCACCACGCCGCGGTCACTGCGAAGGATGGCGGCTCAGAAGATCTACCAACCGCATGGCGCCACCTTCACTCCCGCCCCCGTTGCTCCACGCCCTGGACACTCACCTCGCACTCCAGTCTTGGCTCTCCACCGCCGCCTTCCAGTTCCCTTCTTTGGCCACACGGAGGGAAACGAGGCAAAAAAGTAAAAAAACAGGTGGGGGTACCGCATAATGGTTATGCAAAAGAGACTTTCACGCCTGAGGCTCTCAAGTCCCAGGTTCAATCGCCCACACCACCATAAGCCAGAGCTGAGCAGTGCTCTGCTAAAAAAAATTAATAAAAATAAATAAAAGGGGGGTTCCTGTTCCGCAGCGGGCAGAGTGATGGAAGTGAAGCCAAGGGGCATGGGCTGAACGCAGCGCCCAGAACTCCCTGGAGGGCCACGGGAGGAGGTGGCGCCAGAGCCAAGAACCCGGCGGGGGAACAAAGAGGGAGCCGAGCTGAGGCCGCTCTACCTGACTGTCGGGAGACAGCCACGGGGGGGGGGGGAGGCCTCTGCCGGGACACCTGGGGAGGAGCCACCACCACTGGGCAGGAGGTGGCGCAGGAGAGGGTGCCGGACCGCATGGAGAAGCTGTGTGGGGGCAGGACGGCTCGGCAGGAGGAAGGTGAGCAGGCTGCAGCCCGCGGGGCAGGCAATGAGTCCCACGTGGGATTAATTTCTTAAACAGGGAGCCCCGCCCGCCCCCCGTGCCGCGCCATTGGCCCAGGTGCAGATGGCGGAGGAGGGGCAGATGGCTGGCAGCGAGGATTCACCTTGAATGTGGCCACAGAGCCCCTCCCAACCCCGCCTACAGCCCTGAGCTGGCCCCTAGGGGTCCTTCCGCCTTCCTGCAAGCCTGCTCCCCAGTCCCAAGCTAAGGCACGCCCAGATGTCCCCACCACCCCCCACCCCCGCCAGCCCTGAGCTAGCTGAGGTGGCCTCTGAGAGGGGAGAAGTCAGCAGCCCAACCCTGGATGCCCCCACACCTATCACTCTAGCTGCTGTGGGGTCACCTCCCCCCTGCATCTGTTTAATAAAGACACAGAGAGGGCAGAGGAGATAGCATAATGGTTATGCAAAAAGACTCTCCTGCCTGAAGCTTCAAAGTCCCAGGCACAATCCCCTGCATTACCATGAACTGCAGCTAAGCAGTGCTCTGGTAAAACAAAAAAAATCTTACTAATGCCAAGAAGATCCCACTCCACTGCCTGATCAAGCACTGGAACTCATGCCTCCCATACTGAGCAAAGACCCAGGCAGGGGAACCAAGAGGGAGCCCAGCTGAGGCCGGGCTACCTAACTGTCGGGAGACAGCCACGGGGGGGAGGCCTCTGCCAGGACACCTGGGGAGGAGCCACCACCACTGGGCAGGAGAGGCGGCGCAGGAGAGGGTGTGGGGGCAGGACGGCGCGGCAGGAGGGAGGTGAGCAGGCTGCAGCCCGCGGGGCAGGCAATGAGTCCCACGTGGGATTAATTGCTTGAAGAGGGAGCCCTGCCCACACCCCGTGCCGCGCCATTGGCCCAGGTGCAGGTGGCGGAGGAGAGGCAGATGGCTGGCGGCGAGGATTCACCTTGAATGTGGCCGCGGAGCCCCTCCCAACCCCGCCTACAGCCCTGATCTGGCCCCTAGGGGTCCTTCCGCCTTCCTGCAAGCCTGCTCCCCAGTCCCAAGCCAAGGCACGCCCAGATGTCCCCACCACCCCCCACCCCCGCCAGCCCTGAGCTAGCTGAGGTGGCCTCTGAGAGGGGAGAAGTCAGCAGCCCAACCCAGGCTGCCCCCACACCTATCACTCTAGCTGCTGTGGGGTCACCTCCCCCCCTGCATCTGTTTAATAAAGACACAGAGAGGGCAGAGGAGATAGCATAATGGTTATGCAAAAAGACTCTCCTGCCTGAAGCTTCAAAGTCCCAGGCACAATCCCCTGCATTACCATGAACTGCAGCTAAGCAGTGCTCTGGTAAAACAAAAAAAAATCTTACTAATGCCAAGAAGATCCCACTCCACTGCCTGATCAAGCACTGGAACTCATGCCTCCCATACTGAGCAAAGACCCAGGCGGGGAAACAAAGAGGGAGCCGAGCTGATTGATTTTCCTCTGTCCTGTCCAACAATGACAACAATAACTACAATGATAAACAACTAGGGCAATAAAAGGAAAAAAATAGCCTCCAGGAGCAGTGCAGGTACTAAGCCCCAGCAATAACCCTGGAGCCAAAAAAATATATAAATAATACAAATTTATGCTAGGCTTTAATGCACAATCCTTAGCCTGAGAAACTAACATCTATAAATCCCTAATTGATAACCTAACACTTAGCCGGTACCATCAAAGCCAAATACAATTCATTAATACCACAAAGAATATTAGAGTACGGAAAACATAAAATGAAATACTCTTTTTAAAATGTTTTACTAGTTTTAATGAGAGAGATACAGAGAGAAATAAACAGAAACACCAGAGCAAGGTTTATCTCAGGTTTACGGTGGTGCTGCAGATTAAACTTCAGAGAATGAAATTCATCACTTTTTATAGCCATTATTGCTTCAGAATAGAGTGGTTGGGTTGATTAAACAGGGTATAATGCTTTGAACTCTAATACACAAGGTCCACTATCATAAGATTCAGGGTCTCAGTCTTGGCCTCTGCTCATCTCGATGAATAATTTTAGGGCTTGTGTTATAGCAAGATAGCTATGTAAAAAGAGGTTTAGAATTCCCAGGTTCAATTCACAGCACCACCAACTAGAAATGATCACTGCTGGCCCCACCTGTTTCTTCTTCTGTACTTGTTGCTAGCTCCTCCAGTAAAATAAATAAAATATTTTCAAGATATCAAATATTTGAAACTATATCAAATATCGCCATAGTGATCTGGTAGGTGGCACAGTGGATAAGGCACTGGACTCTGAAACATGAGGTCCTGAGTTCAGTGCTCCTCGGAAGCACATGTACCAGAGTGATGTCTGATTCTTTCTTTCTCTCTCTTCCTATCTTCTTCATGAATAAATCAAACCTCAAAAAAAGAAAATTATCATTTCTTCTTCTAGAGACACAGATATACAGATACAGGGATGCTCACAGGGAGAGATAGCACAGCACTGAGGCCTCTCTTGTTCCTCTCTTGGAAGGTGTACATGGATGGGCATACACTCTCCCCAGGAGCTATCTCCTGACCCACTAAGCATGGAATTTTGACTATTTAACATATTAAACAAATGTTTTTAGTTTTTATTATTGGATAGAGATAGTAATTGAGAAGGGAGGTGAACATAGAGGAGAGAGAGAAATATCTGCAGCACTGATTTTCCACTTCTATAAAGCTGTCCCCCATCAGGTGTGTATCACACGCTTGAACCTGGGTCCTTGTGCACTGTAATAGGTTCACTTAACTGTTGTTGAAATTCAGCGGCTCCAGCTGGCCGGGCTAGCTTCACGGGCGGGTAACAGAGACGACCAGGGATAAAGGCTGGGCAGGGAAGCTGTGTTTCTTTATTCAAGAACAACAATTCATAAACTAAACCAAAATAATCACCAAACAGAACTCTGCTGTCTCTTTGCAGCAGCGCAAGCACTCTATCTAACTCTGTCCCTCTGGAACTCTGTCGGGGTTCCTAGGGGCGGGGCCAAGCGGCCCGCAAAACTAACTGGACTGATCTGATTCTCTTGGAGGGGGAGAACTAGAACAACCCAATGTAAAGCATACAACACTTAATCATGTGCCATTACCTGGTCTTATTATGTATATATGTATGTATTTGTTTACTTATTTGTTTCTATTTCCACCAGGGTTATCTCTGAGGCTTGGTGACAACCAATCCCACTGCCAGGAGCTATTTTTTCTTTTCTTTCTAGTTTTATTTGATAGAGAGATAACTAGTTTTATTTGATAGAGGATAGAGAGACATTGAAAGGCAAGAAGGAAATGGAAAGGGAGAGTGCTGGATAGACAACATAATGGTTATGCAAAATACTTTCTAATGTCACAAGTTCAATTCCCAGCACCATCATAAGCCAGAGGTGAGTAGTGCCCTGGTATTTCTCTCTCTCTCTCTCTCTCTCTCTCTCTCTCTCTCTCTCTGTTATTAAATATAAAATAATAAAGAGAGAGAGACCTTTAGACCTGCTGTATAACTTGTGAAGCTCAACCTGACGCTGTTGACTGGCTACGGAAGAAGGGCAAATGCTAGAAGAAGACTTGTGAAGCAAGAAGTTGTGGCCAAATCACAAGACTTGCATGTGTGAGGTCTAAGTGAATGCTCTTTGCAAATTATATATATCTTTACAGTTCAGAACCCTACCTCACTCTGTTATGGACTGACCTTGATCCTGGGTTGTGCCCATGACAAGGCAAGTTCACTCTGTCATGTGTGCATTTCACCATGTGTGCCACTTCCTGGCCTATGTAGTTCCCTATGAACAAGAGGTTTTGAATGAACGAATGACACATTGGATTCACAAAACTGTCTTTCTTTCCCTAAGTCATTCCTCAACTTGACTTTCCCATGCCTATGCTTTCTGTCATTTTCTGAGAAGATTCCATAGGGAGTTGCCAAATGGGAGTACAGCTGCATTCTGCTGTGTAGCCAAAGGTGGCAGCAAACCCTGTAGTTCTGTGTAAGCAGTTTGTGAAATAAGGGGATCTCAGGCATTGGCACTATGGATGTCAAAGATGGCAAGGTTTGAATTGCACATAAGATTGCTAAAACATTTTTTTCTTCCCTCTCGGGTGTGGTGGTCTCCCATTTTGCTTTACAAGTGGATGAGGTTTCTCTATTGTTCTAGGAAGACTCCACTGGGAACATCTGAATTCCTGTGCTCAGCTGCATTTTGTTGCAGCCCTTAGTAATGGATAAAGTAATACTAAGCAGGAAAATTCTTTTTGTTATTAGTGATGTAATATTGATCTACAAAACTATTTCAGGAGTATAATGAAATACCTTTTCCACCTACAGAGTTCTGGTTCTCCATTTCCTTTATTGGAAAATGCAGTAGTTCTCTATGTCTATATATATATATATATATACAGATATATATATTATATATATTATATACATATATTTATTTGCCCATTTATTCCTATTTCTCTAACTTCTCTTCCTTTCTAAGTCACACCAACTACTTCTTTTTACTTTTTAAAAATATTTATTTATATATTTCCTTTTGTTGCCCTTGTTTTATTGTAGTTATTATTGCCATTGGTGTCATTTTTGTTAGATAGGACAGAGAGAAATGGAGAGAAGAGGGGAAGACAGAGAGGGGGAAAGGAAGATAGACACCTGCGGACATGCTTCACCTGTGAAGCGACTCCCCTGCAAGTGGGGAGCCGGGGGCTTGAAATGGGATCATTGAGCCCATCACTGTGCTTTGCACCATCTGCACTTAACCCGCTGCACTACTGATTGATTCCCCACCTCCCTCTTTTTTTTTTCCAGATGTAGTTAAATCTTGGTCCAGGCATGTGGCCAAGAGCTTATGAAATTGGAATCAGGTAAATATGTGATGATTGTGACTTAAGATCAAATACACTGGTCAACATTTATTAAATTACAGTCTAATTTTATAAAAACTCAGTGATGGTCAACTTGACTCTTCTCTGTGAACTTTCAGGTTTTATTCCCAGCACTTCTGGACCTGACTGCTACTCTGAGTGTTCTTTATCTCCTTTGATAAATAGATGTATATATACACCTTAATTATAATTTTTACTTTTAAGAATTAATTTATTTATTCATAATAAAATAGGAAGAGAGAATGAACCAGACATCACTCTGGGACATGTCCTGCTGGGGATTTAACTGGGACCTCATGGTTGAGCCGGTCAGAGTGGACAGAGCAGACAAAAAGAAGGTCGGGGGGGACAGAGAAGGTACAAAAATGTCAAAGCAGACTCAGGGAAGATCAGAGGGTGCAACAGAGCAGGTGCGAGAAAGTTCAGAGAGATAAGAGAGCAGAAGCATAGAAGGTCACAGTTACAAAAAACAGAGCATAGAGAACCCCAAAGAGCAGCCCTCCTTGTTTTCCACAAAGCAAGTTTCTTGAAGCATTTGCAGAATTGAGACATCAGCAACTTCTGAGAGGACTGAGGCCTCAGCTAGGAGGCAGGAAATTGCATTTTTGGGACTTGCACAGAGAGAATCAGAGGAGTGAGCAGGCAAAAATCAAAGAGGTCAGAGAGAGTCAGAGCAGGCACACAGGATAGTTTTTCAGAGCAGGTTCATGGGAGGTCAGAACCTGTCAGATCTGGTGAAAAGAATGTCAGAATGAGTGAGACCAGGGAAAAAGTTTGTCAGAGGTGACAGACTAAGAACAAAGAGGTCAGAGGGGGACAGGGCAAGCATGCAGAATATCGTAGCAGGTGCACAGAAGGTCAAAGCATGTCAGAGCAGGAGCATAGATGGTCAGACGATGTCAGAGCAGGTGCACACCTAAGAGGGGAACAAATCAGGCTCAGGGAAGGCTAGAGGAACAGAGAGCAGGAGCATCAAAGTTCATTTTTACAGAAATCAAGAACAGAGTGAAAACTAGATCAGTCCTGTTTCCTCAGAGGCTGTCTCCATCCCACTTCACAAGATGGCAGAAATTACACATTCTGCTCACCTTCCACAAAGCAAGTTTCCTCAAGCCACAGCAGAAATAAGAGAGACAGGGGTAGAGAAAGACACCTGCAGAACTGCTTCACTACCTGTGAAGGGATGCACCTGCAGGTGGGGAGCTGGGGACTCAAACTGGGATCCTTATGCTGGTCCTAGCTTCGCACCATGTGCATGTAACCCACTGCACTACCGCCGACTCCACATAGACTATACTTTCAGAGAACATTTATACTGCTCAACTAAATATCACTGTAATCAAAGACATATGTACCATATATACTTTGCAACCCACTGTTTTTATGCAAGAATGCAGGTCTTATGAATATCCTAACTTAGTGTTTTAGTTTTTAGCAGAATATATACAATTTGGTCTCCTTCCAGTTAGCAAACAGATTCAGAGCAGAGCACAGGGACAACTCCCAGATGTCAGAGCTCAGCCCAGGTGCATGGTACACAAAAGGTTGGAGTGCATTAGAGAAGGCATACAGAAGGTTACAGAAGGCCAGAGATGTTCAGAGCAGGTGCACAGAAGGTTAACAGGTGCACATGAGGTCAGAGCAGGAGTAAAGAAAATCAGAAGATGCACATAAGGTTAGAGAGGGTCAGAGCAGGCTCAGAGAAAGTAGGATGGAGCACAGAATGTAAGAGAGGGTCAGAGAAGGCACACAGAAGGTCAGAGAGAGTCAGAGTAGGTGCATAGAAACTCAGAGAAGGTCGCAAAAGATGCTCAACACAGAGGGTGACAGCAGGTACACAGAGGTCAGAGATGTCAGAGAGGGTCAGAGCAGGCTTTCAGAAGGTCAGAGTGAGTAAAAATAGGCAAAAAGATCTTTGGGGGGGAGGATCAGGCAAAAAGAAAGTCTGAGAGCAACAAAGCAGGCACACAGAAAGTCAGAGAGAGTCAGGAGGTGTACATAAAGACAGAGAGGATCAGAGCAGGCACATAGAAGTTCAGAGTGTGTCACAGCAGGCAAACATAGGTCAGAGGAGGACAGAGCTGGCAGCCAGAAGGTGAGATGGGGACAGAGCAGGCACACATAAAGAGCTGGTCAGAGCAGGTGGAAAGAAGGTGAGAGGGCAACAGAAGAGGCACAATAAGTCAGAGGGGGAAAGAGCAGACACAGAGACGATCAGAGCAGGCACACAGGTCAGAGAAGATGCATAGAAAATCAGAGAGGTTCAGATAAGGAGGGACAGAGCAGAAAAAAAGAAGATAGGAGTGGGACAGAGAAGGAGCATATATGTTCAGAGGGCAATAGATGAGACACAGATCAGTGTAGGACACAGAAAGGACACACAAGGTCAGGAGTACAGAACAAGTGCACGGAGGTTTAGATGAAAAGAAAGTAGGGCCACAGGAGATAAAAGTGGGTCAGAGCAGGTGTGGAGAATGTCAGAGTGACTCCTAACAGGCCAACAGTAGGTCACAGAGGGTGAAAGCAGGCACACAGTAGGTCAGAGCAGGCACAGGAAAGGTCAAAGGGAGACATGACAGGTGCATATAATGTCAGACGGAGGGAGTCAAAGTAGGTGCCAAAATGTATTAGGGGCACATAGCAGTCCCAGGAAATGTTAGAGGAAATCTGAGAATGCCCTGGAAAGGTCAGCAGGTATCAGAATAGGCACTATGTAGGAGAGGGTTTAGAGGCAGTCAGTGCATGGAAGGTGAATGGAGATCAGTGAAGGTGCACAGTTCAGAGTGGACAGAGCAGACAAAAATGTCAGAGGGGGAAGCAAGTGCAAAATGGTCAAGTCAAACTGAGGAAAGATCAGAGGGGACTGAACAGGTGCAAGGAAGTTCAGAGGGATAGAGAGCAGAAGCACAAAAGGAAGAAAGTTACAGAAAGAAGAGCAGAGAGACCACCAGAGCAGCCCTACTGACTATGCACAGTGCTAGTTTCCTGAAGTCATAGCAGAACTATCACAATAGCCACTTCTGAGAGAACTGAAACCCCATGTTTGGGACTTGCACAGGGATAATCTGAGGAGTGAGAAGGCAGAAATCAAAGAGGTCAGAGAGGGTCAGAACACGTACACAGATCAAGTGCATCAGAGCAAGCACAGAGAAGGACAGAGTGAGTCAGAACAGGTGAAAAGTTTGTCAGAGAGGATAGAGCAGGTGTACAGAAGGTTGTAGCAGGTGCACAAAAGGTCAGAACATGTGCAGAGGTCAAAGATGATCAGAGCTGGTACACAGAATGTCAGAGACAGAGCAGGTGCACAGAATGTCAAAGATGCTTAGAGCATGCACATAGATGGTCAGAGGATATCACAGCAGGTGCATACGTCAGAGGGGAACAGATCAGGCTCAAGGAAGGTTAGAGGTGGAGAGAGCAGGAGCACTGAAGATCACTGTAACAGAAACAAGAGTAGACAGGCCACTAGATAAGCCCTGTTTCCTCAGAGGACGCCGCCATCTCACTTGACAAGATGGCAGGACTTCCATTCTGCTCACCACCCACAGAGCAAGTTTCTTCAAGCCACAGCAGAAAGGAAACACCAGCCAATTCTGAACAGATTGAAGTCTCAACTCATAGGCAGGGAAGCACATAGGTGGGACTTAAGCAGAGAGAATTAGAGTAGTGTACAGACAGAAATCAGAGAAGGTCAGAGAGTGTCACAGCAGGAGTACAAAAGGTCAGAGGGTGTCAGACCTGGCACACAGAAGGTCAGAGAGGGACAAAGCAGGAAGGTGGAAGGTCAAAGTGAGACACTGCCATCATTCAGTATGTCAGATGAAACAAAGCAGGCACAGCAAAGGTCAGACAGTGATATAACAGGCACGCAGAATGCCAGAAGGAGTCAAAGTAGATGCACAAATGTCTTAGGGTTACAAAGCAGGCCCTGGAAAAGTATTAGATGGAATCAGAGCAAGCCCAAGAAATGTCAGAGGGTGCCAGAGCAGGTACAGTGTTGGTCAGAGAAGTAGAGCCAGCCTGTGCACAGAGGTGAATTGGGATCAGTGCAGATGCTCAGGTAACAGTGGGACATTGCATGCACAAAGAAGGTCAGACTGCTACAGAACAGGTTAAAGAAAGGTCAAAAGGGGTAAGAGCAGACTTTGGGAAGGTCAGAGGGGCACAGAGAAGGCAAAGGAAGATTAGAGGGAGACAGTGCAGGAGCATAGAAGGTCATTGTGATAGAAACCAGAGCAGAGAGTCCCCCAAAGCAGACCTGTTTCCTCAGAAGCTGCCTCCATCCTACTTGACAAGATGGCAGAAATTCCACATTCTGCCCAACTTCCACAGAGCAAGTTTCCTCTGCTGAAGCAGAACTGAAACACCAACCACTCATGAGAGAACTGAAGCCTTAACTAGGACCCAGGAAATCACACGGGTGGTACTTGCACAGAAAGAATCAGAAGAGTATGCAGGCAGAAATCACACAGGTCAGAGCACATAGCACAGGTGCACAGAGAGTCTGAGAAGGTGCACAGGTCAGAAACCACCAAATCAGGTCAGAGCCCAGCAGATCACGCACAAAGAAAGTCAGAACAGGTGCACAGAATCTCAGAGTGGGTCAAAGCAGGCAGGTCAGACAGGGTGTTAAAAAATAAACAAGAGGCCAGGTTTGGCATCTAGCTGAAGACTGATCTTACTATGTGCAAGTACCTGTGTTCAACTCCCTGGTGCCCACCTGTGGTGCTGAGTGAGGGGTGAGTTTCAGAACCATAAATCAATGATGCAAGTGAAACAGCTTTTATGGACCCTTTCCAATCAGCTTCTCTCGGTTTCTATCCAACAAATAAAATATATAACACATAAATAAGTAAATATTTATTTTAAAGTAGTGCAAATAGATATATTCATAACATCCTGTGATTCAGACAGACAACCATCATTGAGCAGAGCTTGTCTGCTAACACTGATTTAAACCATCACTCATTCTATCATTGGGCACATACACAAAGGGGTTAAAAATATACATATAGTCAACAAATGCTAAAAAAGATGTGTTGTCCTATATACTTTCCAAAGACTTCCCACACGCACTGAAGAATAGACCTCACCCAAGGAGAAAAAAAATTCTCAACCTGGAGAAAAGATCCTGTCCCTGGAAAAGATGGCTGAGTTAAAGTTAATTGTGTATAAAAGGACATTCCAGAGTACCATGACAACATCCCTAGAATCTACCTGGATTGTGTGTTCACCAGTACTTGATTACATTGTTAACAAGAACATGATGGCAGAGGAGAACCTAGTAGGGGTTGAACTGTTATGTGGAAAAGTGGGGAATGTTATGCATGTACACACTAGTGTGTTTTGCTATCAAATGTAAACTATTAATCCCCCAATAAAAAATTAAAAAGAAATTTAACTGGGGCTATGTGTAACCCAGACTGCAAAGTCTGTGGTCACAAATGCATCTTGTAGGATTATTAATGTGGCCACCTGCAATCACACATGAGCCATATTAGAACAGATTAACACCTGGGCTGGCCTGTGATGTGATTTACAGACACGTATCATGGAAAGCTGAATAATTTGGCCCATGTGCTAACAACTGAATCATAAGCCACTAGCCTCCTAATAGAAAATATATATAAAGTTAAAGAAAGACTCAGAAAAATATTCTTAGAAGCACAAAATTTAAAGCTCTATATTTTACATTGGTTTTGAAAGTTATCAAACAAACTTGCATGTGGTTGTATATGGAACATCAAAAAAAATAAAAGATTTAAAGAACAAAAAAATACCTCAGTAAATTAATTTTTAAATCACTTTAGATCCATTCCTGTGACAGAACAATGCCCTGTTAACTGCGAAATGTATCTCTTTGACTTATGACCTTTACATATTAGGAATAACATTCTGCTAATAATCCTAGTACAGGATATTCACTACAATTATAACAGATAAATGACTCACATTTGGGGGCTAGGCAGTAGCACAGTGAGTTAAGTGCACATGGTGCAAAGCATAAGGACTAATGTAAGGATTCTAGTTTGAGGCCCCTTCTCCCCACCTGCAGAAGGGTCGTTTCACAAGCCAGGAAGCAGGTTTGCAGGTGTCTTCTCTTTTTCTCCCAGTCTTCCCTTCCTCTCTCTCTCAATTTCTCTCTATCCCATCTACCAATGATAGCAAATGACAACAACAATGATAAACAACTAGGGCAATAAAAGGAGAAAAATAGCCTCCAGGAGCAGTGCAGGTACCAAGCCCCAGCAATAACCCTGGAGCCAAAAAGAAAGGATAAATAATACAAATTTATGCTAGGCTTTAATGCACAATCCTTAGCCTGAGAAACTGTAACATCTCTTAATCCCTAATTAATAATTTAACACTTAGCCAGTAACATGAAAGCCAAGTAGAATTCATTAATACCACAAAGAATATTAGAGTACAGAAAACATAAGATGAAATACTCTTTTTTAAATGTTTTATTACTTTTAATGAGAGAGATACAGAGATAAATAAACAGAAACACCAGAGCATGGTTTAGCTCTGGTTTAAGACGTTCAATGCTCTTTATAGTCATTATTGTTTCAGAATGAAGTGGTTGGGTTGATTAAACAGTGTATAACACTTTGAAATCTAAAACACAAGGTCCAGCATCATAAGATTCAGGGTGTCAGTCTGGGCCTCTGCTCATCTCTATCTTAATGAATAATTTTAGAGCTCTGTTATAGCAAAATAGCTATGCAAAAAGACTTCTATGTCTGAAGGTTCAATTCACAGCACCAACAACAACTAGAAATGAGCACTGCTGGCCTAATCTGTTGCTTCTTCTGTATTTATTGCTAAATAAAATAAATTAATTAAATATTTAAAATTTTACAAATAAAATTTCTAAAATAATAAAATTTAAAATAAATAAAATATTGAAATGCATGAATAAATAAAATATTTAATAGTAAAATAAATAAATATTTGAAAATTAAAATAAATAAATAAAATATTTAAAAAGTAACAAATATTTTAAACTTTATAAAATATCAACATAGTGGTCTGGGAGTAGGCACAGTGGATATTTATTGCAAATACCACAAACACATATTTATCACTGATATTATAAGTTAAACTCAAATAGCATATTATCTTCATTAATATTTACTTCACATATTGAGAAAGTTTTATTAGCATATATACTATGAGATCTAAACAGAACTCTCTTCATAGAGCATGACACCTGCTATCACTTCATACTTTCCTAAAACCTGATCCAGAGAAGTGAGGAAATATAACACACACACTGAGAGATAGAGAAAATATAGCAGTACCTATTCACGGACCATGTCACGCCATTTACATATCCTGCTAAAAATTCAAAGTGATCTGGAGTAGACTAGAGAATTTGTGTAAACATTTAAAATAAAGACAACATTGATTTTAAAACATGTATGTATTATCAAGAATCAAAATTTGTATTTCAGAAGTGCAAAATAAGGCTGCACAACTAAAGCACTTTCCTGGAATATACATACGACTCACATCCTAACAATTATGAAATAATACCCAAAGGAACCACGTGATCCCTAAATAAATGTGAAGGCAATCATGCTCATACAATGGAAAAAAAATGGCCACAGTACATTATTACCATCTGCTGATTTAAGATAATCCCGATTAAAATTTCCAGTTCCCTGGTTAAAAAAGTTAAAGGAGATGTAAACATTCAGACCGAATATTAAGAGTCTAATTAAGAATAAGTCTATCTTGAAAAGCAAAATCAAACCAAGAGATTCCTACTGACAAAAACACAATATTAGCTAGTGAGATGGTGTAATCCCAGGAGATATAGATATCAACAGAAATAAATTATAAAAATAGGCAGGATCCACCCATAGTCAATGGTTTGGATAAGGAAAACAACACCCCGACAGTGTTTTCATGAAATTGCAACAACAGACAACTGAGAAAGTGCAGAGGAGTAAAATCTGAGACAAAAAATGGCAGATGATTGACTCAAAATGGGTTAAATGTGGGCTGACTGGAGAGTTTCTTGGGACAGTGAACTTCCTTTATCATGGGCACAACCCAAATTCAGTCCCAGTCCCCATCATCCCGAGGGAAGATACAGTGTTGTACTGTGTCTCTCTCTGAAAAAAAAAGTCAGCATTATAACCATTTAAGACTTTGAGCTTTAAAACAGGTTTACATTGGATGTGGAAATTATGAACAAAGAAAAATTTCTCTTTTTTATGGCCAACAAAGTTATTACTGGGGCACAGCAAGTAAGGATGAACTAGTCCTGGTGGCCATATTTACATTTTATTTCTTAATATTTCTTTTTTTAAATTCCCCCCCTTGTTTTATCGTCATTGTGTCTTATTGATGTTGTTGTTGGATAGGACAGAGAGATATGGAGAGAGGAGGAGAAGACAGCAGGGGAGAGAAAGATATTCAACCCCTGCAGACTTGCTTTACCGCCTGTGAATGGCCTCCCCTGCAGGTGGGAAGCCGGGGGCTCGAACCCGGATCCTTACCCCAGTCCTTGTGCTTTGCGCCACATGGCTTTACCTGCTGCGCTACCACCGACTCCCATTATTTCTCATTTTAATTAGATAGACTATAAAAAATAGAAGGGTTAGGGAGAGAGGACAAAAAGATATACACCTGTGAACAAGCTTCACTCTTGAATTTGACTCACTGCAGGTGGGGCACGAGGTTACTTGTGGGAAATTTAGCCGTAAGCACAGCCAGCTGAGACTCATCAGGATGGGGGAGGCTGCACAGTGCTGATGCAATAAGAATCTCATGTCTGAGGTTTCAAAGTCACAGGCTCTATTCCCTTTGCCACAATGAGCTGGAGTGTACCAGTGTTCTAGTAGAAAAATAAATACAGTAGGGGAAGGAGAGTGCTGCACACATGTTATAATGCACTGGGTTAAAGCCTCAGTACTACCAAGCAGGGGGGAAACTTCACAAAAAGTGAAACAGTGCTACAGGTCTCTATCACCACAACTGATCTGTGTCTTCCAAATAAATAACATAGTTTTAAAAGAATAATGCAAAATGTAGACTAAACAATAAACAGAATTTAATGAGCAGAGAAGGTGGTAAAGCCAGTGAAACCTGCAACTTAAAACTCAAACGAAGCAGTGCTGTGGTGTCCCTCCCTCTCTTCCCCTTTCTTATCCCTTGTACTATACTAACACTCTTAGGAACATTGAATGTGGGGTGGGAGACAGCATGAAGGCTGGGCTGAGATGACCAGGCCTGATTCCCTGTAGTGTTGCAGGCAGAGTGCAGACCTTGCATGTGGGAGGCTCTAGATTACATACTGAAATCTCACAAAACTGAGAACACAGCTCTATGGCCTGCCCCTCCCCTGCTCTCTCACAACCACATGACAGGAGACTGGAAGGGGGCCTAATGGTAAAAGCAAGCCAGAGGTTCCTGCTTGAGGCTTCTAGTCCACAGTCAGCAGTGCCGCCTGGACTGAGAAACCATACACTGTCCTGATCACAGGGCGCACCAGTTGGAGGCTGTGACCCCGCCGAGGGGTGGGGCGGGGGGAGCACAATACACAGCCACCACCCAGCACCGGGATGAATTGCAGCATTTAATCGCCAGCTTCAAGCAGCCAGGCGGCTGGGGCTTCACCTAGCCAACGGGGTGGCTAGGGGGAGGAGGTGAGGTCACATAAATCTCCCTAATCCCCCCCTCGCCTTCCGGAGGCACCTCACAGCCCTCAGCAGAAGCATGGTGGGGCTGTGGGCGGGGCATTGGAGATGGGGGACCTGAGCGCCCATGCCCTGGGGAAAGCCTCCCAAACCAGCCTCGGGCAGGGCGGCGTGTGCCCGCGGGGTGCGCCCCTTCCAGTCGCCCCCCATGAAGAGCTGAGCTCAGGGCCCCCCAAGCTCCTGGGGTGATGTGCGGGATCCCAGCCACCTGCTCCTCCAATAGGGGTGGTGCGCTGGAGGCCCCTCTCTCCTCCTGGGACCGGGCTTGGCATGGCCGGAGAGCAACTCCCGGGAGCAGTAGACCTGGTTCTGACCCGCCAGGCCCTTGAGGTGCCGGGACCGGGCTCCATACCTCCTGGAGGTGTTGGAAGCCCCCGACCTCTCTGTCTCCACAAAGCACAGCCCCCGGCTCACCTCGCGGGCGACCAGGGCCCGGCGCAGGCTTCATGGGGCCCCAAGTTCGGGCCACCACGCCGCCTAGTCACCCTGAAGCCTGGCTGCTCAGAGGACTGACCGCCTGTCTGGCGCCACCTTCCCTCCCACCCCAGCTCTGCCCCGCCATGGACACTCACCTCCAACTCCAGTCTGGGCTCTGCGCTGCCTTCCAGCTCGGGGCGGCGCAGGAGAGGGTGTGGGAACCCAGGGAGAGGCTGTGCTGAGGCCTGGATGGAGCGACCAAGGAAGGTGGTCAAGCAGCAGCACCCGGTGCAAGCAATGGACCAGGCGCGTGAATAATTGCCCAGGGCATGGAGAAAGTGGGCCCCCGCTGAGCCCCACCCGCCCCCATGCAGCGCCATTGGCCCAGGTGCAGGCTGCATGGGAGGGGCCAGGGCCTGGCCTTGATGATTCACCTTGAATAAGGCCGCTGAGCTGCTCCCAGCCCCGCCTACAGCCCGCAGCTGGCCCATAGGGGTCCAGCCACCTGTCTGCAAGCCTTGTCTCTAGTCCCAGGCTGAGACAGGCCCAGATGCCCCCCATCCACCAGCTAGCTGAGGTGCGTGCAGCATGGCGCCCTCCGAAACTGGGGCTAGAGAAAGGAGATGCGTGGGGTGGGAAGGTGATCAGACCCCAGTCCTATTCCAACACTCATTCCTTCCCTCCATTGCAGTGGAGACTGCCAGGGGAGGAGCAGGAAAAGCAAATTCTGCTTTGTGTTTTCCTTTCTGGAGTGTGTGTGTGTGTGTGTGTGTGTGTATTCATCATCACTTGGGTTTCATTATTTTAGGCTGAATTTTTCCAGTATATTATACCAATGAGAGACCAGGTGGTGGCACATCTGCTTAAGTATACACACTGAAGTGCACAAGGTGTCAGGCTCAACATCTACAGGGGAAAAGCTTCACGTGTTGGAGTAGGGCTGTAGGTGTCTCTGTCTTCCCATCTTCTCCCATTCTGCTCTGTTTCTTTTAAATTATATATAAATAAAGACATTATATTACACCCGTAGACACACATATGCCACGGAAGAAAAGTGAGTGAGCGAGTGAGAGAGAGAAAGAAAGCTAAGTGGACAGAGAACTGAACTCTCAATTATGAGGTTGAGTTTGAATACCAGCATGACATGAACCAGCCTCAGATTGAGGTTCTATACTCAGGACCTCTCCCTGCCTCTTCCCCCATCATCTTTCCCTCTCTACCTCAGAATTTGTCTCTGAAGAACAAATGAAAGAAAAAGATCATCTCCACTATATTTGAGTACTAAACAGGAAAAAAAGAAAAATACATATGAAACTGATAAGATTGACCTTTGTTCACCAACTGATGTTTAGTTTTGCACCTAGAGGTCCTCAGAAAATTGGGGGGAGGCTGACAATCTATTGCTATAGCTGTCCAAAAGGGATCACTGTATTGGAAATTTGAGCATGAGATCCAAAGCCTGATTCCTGGCATGGCATATGTCAGGTGATGGTGATGCAGGTGAGGCTGATGATCCAGGCTCAAGGACAGGCCATGCCAGCTCTCCTAGCTGCCCACAAACTGGGCCTCACTCATGTGGGGGCCTAGCAGGAGGGGTTGCACAACATAACCCACTGGCTTGTGCCACGTGGCCCAGGGAGATTAGCCAGGTAAGGGCCCTGCCTGCACCAGGAAGTTTGTCACTGCCCCAAGCCACTCATGGCTGCTGCTGGCCTCTGAGGCTGGAATCTAGTTCATGGCAGCCAGCCACAGCTCCCACCCCTTCAGACAACAGCCATGCTGGTCCCCCATAGGCAGGACCAAGGTAGAACCCACCAGGCCAGGCTGTGGGTAGGGGACTTGGGCTCCAGCCATGAATGATGATCCAGGTGTGTCCTATCTCTGGGTCAGTCCCTCTGCTGCCATACCCACTGGGAAGAGGCTACTGGGAACCCATTCAGGACCAGGAGCAGATAGAGGATTCCTGTCTATCACTGAGTCCCCCTAGCAGCAAATCCAGTGGATGCTGGAGCAGCTAGGGGGAGAGGGCAAGGGCACAGGAAATCTCCCTAATCCCTGAGCAGGTATAAACTCACCCTCCAGCCCTCAGGAGGCACCTCACAGCTCTCAGAAGAAGCATGGCATGAGTTTCTGTTTCTATAAATCTTTCCCCTATCAGGTTTAGAACAAAGCTTGAACCTGGGTCCTTGTGCACTGTGACATGTGAACTTATCCATGTACCATTTCCTGGCATTATTATATATTTGTTTATTGTTTGTTTACTTATTTATATTTCTTTTTTTTAAGAATTTATTTATTTATTAATGAGAAAGATAGGAAGAGAGAGAGAGAGAAAGAACGAGATATCACTCTGGTACATGTGCTGCCAGGGATTGAACTCGGGACCTCATGCTCGAGAATCCAATGCTTTATCCACTGCGCCACCTCCTGGACCACTACTTATTTATATTTCAAACAGGATTAAGTTAACTCTGAGGCTTGCTGCCAAAGACTCCCTGAGTTTGAGCCCCAGTATCACACAGTCCAGAAAGAAGCTCTGTTATGCTCCTCCTCTCACTTATAATGCTCTTGCAATATATATATATATATATATATATATATATATATATATATATATATATATATATATATATAGCTCAGAAGTATACCTCAGTGTGTTAGGGACTAGGCTTCATCCTTGGTTGTGCCCATGACAATACAAGTTCACTCTGTGATGTGTGTATTTCAATATGTGTGCCACTGCTTGGCCTAGCAAATTCCCTCAGCACAAGTGCTTTTGCATGAATGAATGGCACATTGGACTCACAAAACTGTCTCTTTCCCGAAGTAATTTCTCAACATGGCTCTTCCCATGCCTATGCTTCCTGTCATTTTATAGATGCTATTGGGGAGTCGGGCGGTTAAGCACTGCAGTTAAGCGCAAGCAGTGCAAAGCACAACGGCTGCCTCAAGGATACCCGTTCGAGCCCCCAGCTCCCCACCTGCAAGGGAGTCACTTCACAGGCGGTGAAGCAGGTCTGCAGGTGTCTATCTTTCTCTCCCCTGCTGTCGTCCCCTCCTTTATCCATTTCTCTCTGTCCTATGTAACAATGACAACATCAATAACAACAATAACTACAACAACAATAAAAATACAACAAGGACAACAAAAGGGAAAATGAAGATTAAATATAGATTTCATTGGGAGTTGCCAAATGGGAGCACAGCTACATTCTGCTGTGTGACCACAAGGTGGCAGCAACCCATGTACTTCTGTGTATATGTTTTGTAAAATGAGAGTAGATCAGGTATTGTCGACTACATATGTCAACGTTTGAATTGCACACACGTTTCCCAAAAATCGTTCTTCTAGGGTGTATTGATTCCCCGTTTTGCTTTCTAGGTGGATGGGGTTTCTTTACTGGTCTAGGGAGACTCCATTGGGAGCTTCTGAATTCCTGTGCTCTGCTGAATTCTGTTGTATGTCCACAAGAGGGCAGCACAAAAGCAGAAGAGAGATTCCTTGAAGGTTCCCAAAGGCACTTGTCAAGGAGATTACTGACAGGGCTTCTGAGCATGGCTGAAGAGCATTGCTTATCAAAGTGCAGGCATCATCTGTAAGGCGGGTCTCAGAAAATAGCCCTCCAATGAGAACCCAGATAGGGGCTATGGGGTGCATGTTTAGAAGAACAAGCCAGTAAGAGTCCAGCAAAGGGGCCTTATAGACCTGATCAGGGAGCGTGAGGGGTGGGCTGGGTAGGCTGTCTTTCAGTCTTCTGATCTATCAAAAACCAAGAGTACTGACCTTCCTAGGGGGTCCCTAAGAACGATCTAATCAGCAAAGGTAGTGGGCCAAGGGTTGGGCTCAGAACAGCTGGCATAAGAGAGCCCAGGTTCCTACACTTGGGGGCATGTATCTGAAAACCAGCCAATCAGAGTCAAGCAGAAGTGCTTCAATGGGTCCTCACAGAGGTATTAACAAGGAACTTCTGGGGGGCACAATGTAGGTGGTTCTGGACATTAAATGCCAATCACTCAGGAAGAGTACTGACCCTTCCAGTCCCTGGGTGGAGCCAGGCATCCCTGGCTAATGAAAGTACAGTAAAGTCAAGCTGGCTTGCAGTACCTGAACATTCTGAGGGCTGCCAGGGGTTTAAGAGCTGGCCTTGGGGAATCCAGCCATCTCCTGATAAATGTCAGCAGGCACTAAGTTTCTGTTAAGAATTTCAAGGACTGACAGTGCCTGGATCCTGCTAGCAAAGGAAATTTGAAACACCTCTTACAGCTTTGGCCCTGAGGAGATACATAGGAATCCCTCCTGGAGCCTTCAGGTTATTGGCCCAGAGATGTGCTCCTAGTTTAGTGGCCTTCTAGCCATAGGTGAGAATATTGCCTAGACAGAAGAAGGAACTTCAAGTTTCAAAACAATTTGACCTCATGAGGCACTTGGAAAAGACATTTCACATCAGAAGTCAGGTCAATCAAAGCACCCTCTTTCTAAACCCTGGAAGCTTCAGATTTTGTGTGAAAATCTTGTCACTTGTGTGGTCATCAGTGCCACATATCCTTCAAATTCGACCCACATATGGGGAAAATGTAATGTGCCAGTGGCATGTAGTTTCACATCTCTTGACCTGGCCTCTCATGGGATAAGGAGAAGGACTCTGTGCAGGAGGCAGAGGAGGGCTGGATTTGCAAACAGCAAATTGTGCAGTGTAAACTACCTTTGACATAGCACAAAATGGTTAATAATACCCTAAGGCAGGAATAAAGAAACAACAGTGATAACCAACACTCTACCACACACACACACACACACACACACACACACTCAATTTTTCCTGAGATAACTTGGATTGGAGTTGCTGTATTGTCGCCGAGTAAAATGTCAAAGTTTCATGGGTGGAGAGGGAAGTGTTAAGTTTCTGGAATATGAAGGAAGAGAAGTGCCTAGAGCCGTTAGATAGTTACATGGTTAATGAAGGGATCCTGGGTGGAGGGACACCTGGTTAAGTTCACAGAAAACAATGTGTCAGGACCCCATTTTGAGCCCCTTGTCACCACTTACCTGGCTGAGGAAAAGCTGGGCTAGTGGAAAATCAGAGCTGCAGCTGTCTCTCTGTCTCTCTTCCTCTCTTCCTGATTGGTTCCCTGCCCTATCAATTTCTGACCATCTCCTAGTAAATAAGAAAAATTAAAATAATGTACATAAATACAGGAAAAGTGAGAAATATTATCCCTGTGCCCACTGTTATATTTAACTGCTGAATGTAAACCATTCACCCCCAGTAAAGAACAGTGAATTATTGAGGTTACAAACATTTTAAGTAAAATAGTGACAATTCTTTAAGCCATGCAATTCAAATCCATTGTGCATTGGATGTCACTAACATGAACTAAGATAATGTGTAGAATTTGTGACAGGAATTGTATTGTGCATCAAAAGATCCCTAAAATTACAAAATAAAATATACCAAGCAGAAAAAAATACTCCCCATGGGATACCTGTCTAAATAAATAAATATGCAAATAAATGGGGAGGATCTAGGAAAAAATTTGGCAAACACTTAAAAATGCAAAGCTCCAGAAGAACAGATGATGGCAGTATTGTCCAGACAGACTGCTGAGAAACTGATGACTGCTGCAGAAGTTCCCTGACACTTCAGTGTTCAGGGAATTTAAGATTTATGGAGAATGAAAACAAACACATATGTATTGAACCTTAGACTAGAAAATAAAGAGGCAATTTCTGTGCTATGATCATTACAATAAGGATACTGCTAGAAATGCTATTAGAAATGTTATTGGAAAGTTCAATTATTTATAATTGTAGTGAATCCTGCTCTTAGTATGTGGCCACTTATTTATGAAAAATGAGTCTCGTACAAACGTGGTATTTCCAAATTGAGATCAAATACATGGGTCATCAATTCTAAAAAAGATATATATATATATATGTAGACACATAGATAAATATTCACAAGCTCAGTGATAGTTAGCATATACCTGTATTGTGAATTTGCAGGTATAATTGCCACCCTCTCTAGTCCTGGCTGCTTCTCTGGGTGATATATATATATATATATATATATATATATATATATATATATCTTTATTATAAATTCTGAAAATACAGGCATGGATATGAGGAGACAAAATATGGCTTGTGCCAGAGAGACTTCCAAAGCTGAGGCTCCAGTAGCCAAGTTGTAATCACCAACACAGCAAGCCAGAACTCAGCAGTGCTCTGGTAACACTCTTTGTATATCTGGGCCTGTCAGTAAAATAAGGATATAAGTAAAATATTAACGAGTGGAGACAGAATGAGTGAGAACATCTGAGAGGTAGAGACAGAAATGTTGGAGAAGAACTAGACCCTGAAAGAAACCATAGCACCAAAACCTCCTGCTCTGCTTTCATTCTTGACAGGTTCAAACCTGGGTTGTAGAGATGGTAAGGCAGCAACTCTCATGCCAACAGACCCCCAGACCTACACTAGGCTTTCCATAAAATTTTCTACCAGGCATGGACAAGTGTGAATATGTGTGTGTGCATGTGTGTATGCATGTGTGCCTGTGTGTGTGTGTGTGTGTGTGTGTGTGTGTGTGTGCTCAGAGCTCATCTATACTAGTCTCACTGCATGGCTGCTAGGTAGCCACCCTCACCTGCAACCTAACTACAGACACCCCACCTGGTCAGGGACAGGCCAGGTAACCCAGATTCTGCCTAAGTAGGAATGCATATGTAAAGGGACAGTCATGTCTGACTCTCCATAGTTCTCACTTTAATCACCTGCCTCACTATCATCCAGAAACTTTCACCCACAGGGAAAGCTGGGGCACCCCTCAGCATTCAAGGGCATGAGCCTGGCCAGTCCTGTTTGGCTGCCTTCTCAGCCTCCAGACTCTCAGTCCACTTCTCAGGGCATCAGACTACAAGCCAGCAAGCACCCAGGCAGAGCTGTATTTTCAACATGGATGGGAACTCTGCTTGAGCAAACAACAGTGGATGAACCCGGCCACTTACACCTACCCTTCAGGCTCTGCTAAGGAAATTGCTCCTGTAGCCTCTCACAGCCCTGACAGATGTTGTCCAGGTATCCACACATCACACTCAGAGAGATTCCCAAAAGAGGGCTTGCATGAGTCTCCCATGCAATGTCGCTCTGCGGGAAAAAAACAGAAGTTGCCCTGGCCAGTACTTTGCTACGGAAAGACAAAAGACAAAAGGAAGATGTGTGCCTCTATTGGCTGAGTCAGGAGCTTCCAGTGGAAATCACAGATGCACCCTCCTGAGTGCTTGGCTGCTTCTAACAAATGCACTTGGAAACACCTGTTAAAGCTTGGTCCCTAAGAAGATACTCAGGAATCCTTCCAGGAGCCTGTGGACTGGCTGACCTTTTGCCCCCAGCTCATTGGCCCAGAGTTGTGCTCCGAGTTTGGTGGGCCTTCTGGCCATAGATGAGAATATTGCCTAGACACAAGAAGAAATTTCACAGTTCAAAATGATTGGACCTCATGAGGCACTTGGAATAGACATTTCACATCAGAAGTCAGGTCAAACAAAGCACACTCTTTCTAAACACTTGAAGTTTATTCACCTTTGGCATGGAAATCTGGACACTGGTGTGGTCTTCAGTTCCACATATCCTTCAAATTCGACCCACATATAGGGAAAGCACACTGGGACAGTGGCATATAGTTTCACTTCTCTTGACCTGTGCTATCATGGGATAAGGACAAGAATGCTGTGCAGGAAGGAGAGGAGGACAGGGTTTAGGATGAGTGCCAGTCACCGTGCCTTGAAGAAGGGGAGTCAAGCACAGAGGGTCTGGGCAACTGCAGCTGGGGAAGGAAAAAGGCCTAGAAACTGCAGCAGGAAAGCTGCCTCCTCAGTTAACCTCAGAACACCCCGATAAAGCATGAGACTGAATAATCATTCATGACAGGTTCAAACCTGCATTGTAGAGATTGTAAGGCAGCATCTATCATGCCCACAGACCCAAGACATCCCAACCTTCACCATATGCTGTACTACTAAACTGACAGTAGTGTGTGTGTGTGTGTGTGTGTGTGTGTGTGTGTGTGTGTGCTCAGAGCTCACCTATAATAGTCTCAGAGCATATGTGGCTAGGTAGCCAACCTCACCTGCAATCTACCTACAATGAACCCAGCTGTCAGGGCAATCAGGTAGCCCAGAATCTGTCTAAGCAAGAATGCATATGCAAAGGGACTCTCATGTCTTGCTTTCCTGAGTTCCCCATTCAATCCCATGCCTCACTGTCATCCAAAAACTGTCACCGGGGGAAGCTGGGGCACCCCCCACAGAATTCAGGGGCATGAGTCTGGCCAGTCGTGTTTGGATGCCTGGTAAGCCTCCAGACTCAGTCCACTGCTCCAGGCAGCAGACTAGAAGCCCAGCAAGCACCCAGGCAGAGCTGTGTTTTCAACATGGATGGGAACTCTGTTCAACCCAACAATAGTGGATGAACCCAGCCTCTTACACCTACCCTTTGGGTCCTGCTAAGGGAATTTCTCCTGTGGCCTCTCACAGACCCAAACGCTGGTGTTCAGTTGTCCACACATCACACTTAGATTTCAAGAAGAGGGCATGCATGAGTGTCCAATGCAAAGTCGCTCTACATGCAGGAACAAGAAGCTCCCCAGTGCCCTTGAGACGGAGAAAGAAAAGGAAGATGGGTGCCTCCATTGGCTGAGTCAGGAGCTTCCAGGAGAGATTGCAGCCCCACCACTCACCTTAGTGCATGAATCCTAGTAGCTAAGGCAACTGGAAACACTTGTTACCACTCAGGAATCCCTCTAGGAGCCAGAAGGCAGGCTGACCTCCTGGACCTGGGTTACTGGCCCAGAGCTGTGCTCCTAGATGGGCAGGCTTTCTGGCCATAGGTGAGAATATTGCCTAGACACAAGAAAGAACTTCAGGTTTCAAAATCATTTTAAACCCCATGAGGCACTTGTAAAAGACATTTCACAGCCATCAAAACACCCACTTTCTGAACCCTGGAAGCTTCAGCTTTGCATCGAATATCTGGACACTGGTGTGTCCATCAGTACCACAGATCCTTTACATTTGGCCCAATAGAGGGAAAGCACAATGTGTGTGCCAGGGGGATAGAGTTTCACTACTCTTGACCTGGGCTCTCATGGAATAAGGACAAGGACGCTATGCAGGAAGGAGAGGAGGGCTGCATTTAGGCTGAGTGTCAGCCTCAGGGCCCTGGAGAATGGGAGTGAAGCACAGAGAGCCCGGACAGCTGCAGCTGGGGATGGACATATGCCTGGAACCTGCAGCAGGAATGCTGTCTCCTCAGTTCCCCTCTGAACTACCCCATATGCATGAGACGAAATAATCCAAAGGGCAAAGAAAGGAAAATTTCAACAGCAGGAAAACTGAGTTCACGATGCATGCACTGACTTCCAGTAAAGGCCCAGTGAAGAAGGCATGTAGACACAGTTCTTCTTCTTCTAGCGTTCGCCCTTCTTCCGTAGCCAGTCAACAGCATCAGGTTGAGCCTGATGTAAAGTTTCAAGACCTCCTTTGAATCTGGAGAGGTGGCAGTCATTGACTATGTGGGTCATAGTCTGTCTGGAGCCGCAGGGGCAGAACAGAGCCCTGGGGGAGGCCACTTGAGACAAGTCTCCATCTGCTAGACTTGTCACCCAGATGTACCCAGAATCTTCTGTTTTGGAGAAGAAACGATATAGTGTTGGCCACCCATGGAGGCAGGCCATGGAGGCAGAATTTCTCTGTAAGATAAGAAATATGTGACACAGTGAGAGAGACAGAATGACAGAGACAGAAAAGGACAAAAATTCTGGCCCTGTGTTGATCAGTGCTGGATCACTGAAGACATACTCTCCATGTCCAATGCATACTTCTTATGAGTGGTATTGTTATTTTATGTTTCTGATGAAGGGTAACACTTCAAACATCTAGGTCTCAGCCACTCTGAAAAGCAACACTTGGCATGCAGCCCATTCTCTTAAACTGCCATTGCCTCTCCAAATTGGAAGTAGTATTAGTGATGCTCCAGCCAAGAGATGCAGGCTGGCTGATTGAATCCCCCTGGTCCAGACTCAGCCTGTCCTGTGTGCAGGTAACTATACTCTATTTCTTCTTTTATTTACATTTTCTTGTAGGAATTGGTGCACAAAAAGAGGAAGAGGTGAGTAGATGATTTGTCAAAGGTATCTTGTGTTAAGAGAGTTTTGAAGAGTGATAAGAAGAATATGAAGTGCTCTGTGAGATGAATCTCAAGACTGTGGCTGGGAAGGGCCAGGTCATTCCCTATAACCACTATAATCCAGAGCTGAGCAGTGCTCTAACTAAAAGATACTGTTCAAATATCTGTATGTTATGTTTATATATATACATATATATACATATATATATTACATTACACTGATGTAACCATTTTGTACAGTGGATTCGATATGACATTAAAACAATTGATTGTTTAAACCTGGAGAGAAACTTAACATAAAGAAAAGAATTGTCAAATGGAGTAATATATCCAAATCATTAGGTATATGCAGCTCCTATAGGACCGAGCAAAAAAAAGCTCGAGAAGGAACTCATCCAGGAAAGTCTCTACATGGACAGCCACCACAACAAGCTTCCTAGTCTGGGAACACACACAGGGCAGCTGCTAGTTCCCAGTGCAGGTCTCAGGGCAGAAACCTCTCCCTATTCAGTGTATTTACATCTGAAAATAAGTAAAGTGACCAAGGGCCAAGGAGAGCAAGAATGGTGACAATATTCATCTGTAATCCATAATGTGCCAGATGTTATGTATGAAATCACCTGTGTCACAGTGATTCTGTGGTTCTCTCTCTCTTTCCCTCACACACACACACACACACACACACACACACACACACACACACACACACACATGCCCGCATCCACACAGGGATGCCCAATGGACAGCTTTTACAAGGCTGGGCACTGAGGGCACTGAGGGCACTGAGGGCCCTGAGGGCCATAGGCTGAACTCCACTTCACACTTCCTGGAAGCTCACCCAGCCTTTTAAGGCCAGCTCTGGACTCCCATTGGCGGGCTTCCTTCAGAAGGCCCACCCATAGGGAGAAACCAGGTTCAGATAGGCCAGAGGCCTAGGAAACGCCCAAAACCACTGCCAACAATCTCATTGGCCAGTGTTCTTGGCCATGCCCAGGAGGCTCAGGGACCCTAGTCAGTGATTGGCCAGCGGCCTTGAGCACCGCCCACATGGCCCTGCAGTATGCTCATTGGACCGCCACTGGAGGGCCTGCCCACCAGCCACTTTCACTCGACTCTGATTGGCCTGGTGTCCCGGGACACGCCCCCAGCTACCTTCTCTTGGCTCCCATTGGTGGGCTGCTCTCTGAGGGGGTGGCCTCTGATAGGCCAGGCCCTAGGGCATGCCCAGAAAGGTCACTGCCCCTGGCCCATGATTTTCCAGCCTCCTGGGCTCCACCAACAAGGCCCACCCTAGGTGCACATTGGACAGCCTCCCGAGGGCCTAGCCCCCAGGCACTTCTGCTGGACACTGATTGGCCAACATCCAGAGGCACGCCACCCAGAGCAGGCACCCGGGCTCTCATTGCTGGGATGCTCTCCTAGGCCCACCCTCGCAACTCCTCCTCAGTTCTCATTGGCCAGCTCTAGGTTCACGTCCCTGAAGATCATGCTCCTCTTCTATGATTGGTCAGCTGTCTCTATGAATACACACACGGCCTTCCCCTCATGCTCATTGAGCATGGGCTTTAAGGGCCGCCCCTGAGGACTTTCAGCCATCCTCTGAAGGCCCTGTTTCTGGACACACAACCCCCCACAGATCCTGTCTGGGCCTTTTCTTAGGACACTGTCTGCACTAGGCTGGCCATGATCTTGGGGCACACCCAGAAAGACTTTTGCCACTCTCCTTGGCCACTGCCTCCAGGGAACTTGCCCCAAGGAGCCTCAGTACTTCACTGGTGCTGCCCTCTTGTGGACACTCAGCAGAATGCAGCTAGCTGAGCACAGGGATTCACAAGCTCCCAGTAGAGTCAATCCAGAGTGAAACCCCATTCACTTGCAAAGACAAATAGGGGGTTCCCCCTACCCCACAGGAGAGAATAGATGTCTAGGGCAGTCTATGTGAATTTCAAACCTTGCTCTGCATGGGACACAAATCCCGAAGTTCTCCTCATTCCACAAAATCACTACACTCAACTACCGGCTTTGATGCCACCTTGTGGACACACAGCAGAAGGCAGCTGAGCTCCCCATGCCACTCCCAATTGAGTCTTCACAGAAAATTACACACAGCATGGGAATAGCAAAGGGAAGAACCAAGGTGAAGATCACCTGGGAGAATGAACAACAGTATCCCGAATCCAATGTGCCATTCATACTTGCAGAAGCACTTGCGCAGTGGAAATTTTCTTTGTCAGAGCACAACCCAGTTCCAAAGACCCCCCCCCACATGGATCAAGGTTTTGATTCCCTCACAGGTTCCTCCAAAAGTATTGGTGGCAGAGGCTAAGTGGCTGAGTTCCAAGAAGCCAATGGTGCTCTCAGACTCCATCCCTTGTTCCGATCTCATTGATCTAGGGCCAGAACTTCCCCCACCTTATTCCACAGGTACCAGAGGACAGAACAACCACCCTCCCTGTCAACAGCCAACAGTTCCTCTGCCTCCAGATGAGGGAGATCAGCATGCCTCAGGACCTGCATTTGGCCTCCAGCCCCAGCAGGGGCAGAGGGAGCCCACATTGTCAGAACCCACTTCAGTCCCTAAGGCACTCCCGCTGTGAGCAGTAGGTTCCCCAGATGAGGAAGGGAACCAGACACTCTATTATTGGCCATTCTCTACCTCTGGCGTGTATAATTGGAAAACTCAGAACCCCCCTTCTCTCAAGAACCTAAGACATTGATTAACTTGTTAGATTCTGTTATCTTTACAAATACAACTACCTGGGATGACTTGCAGCAGCTCTTAGAGGTCTTGTTTACCATGGACGAGAGAGAAAAGATCCAGAATGAGGTGCGGAAAGCCATCCCTGGGCCCAATGGGAAGCCCACCCAAAATCCAGACCTAATCGCAGTGGCTTTCCCATTGACTCGACCCTCCTGGGATTTCAATTCAGCAGAAGGTAGGGAGCGTCTACGTGTCTACCGCCAGACTCTAATGGCCCCGAGAAGCGGCTAGGAAGCCAACCAACCTAGCCAAAGTGGGGGACATGAGGCAGGGACTGCAAGAAATTCCTGCAGCATTTCTAGAAAGAATCATAGAGGCTTTTAGGCAGTTCACACCCATGGACCCTGAAGCAGAGGAAAGCAAGGCAGCTGTGATAATGGCATTTGTCAATCAGTTGGCTTTAGACATCAGAAAAAAATTGCAGAAGGTAGATCGACTAGGGGAAAAATCCTTGAGGGACTTGGTAGAGGTGGCAAAGAAAGTTTATAACAACAGAGAAAACCCTGAGGAGAGGGAGGAGCAGCTGAGAGCTGAAGAAGGAAGTACTGGGCTGCTGAAGGGAAGAAGCAGAGTAGGGAATTGACAAAAATCCTGTATGCCGTCACTCAAGGAGACAGACATGTAAGAGAAAGAGATAGGGGGTCAGGACAGAAAAAAAGAAAGAAGAAAAAAAGGGGGGAGAGAGAAAAAGGTTAGAGAAAGACCAGTGTGCTTACTGCAAAGAGAAGAGACATTGGGCAAAAGAGTGCCAAAAGAAGACCATGACAAACAAACTTAAGCAGGTCCTGCTGGCAGAGGAAGATAGTGACTAGGGATGTCTCGGTTCAGAGTCCCTCCCTGAGCCGCAGATAACACTAGAAGTGGAGGGCAGCCTGTGAGCTTCCTGGTGGACACTGGGGCCCAACACAGTCCTCACCCAGCCGCTAGGACAATTAGACAATAAACAGAGCTGAGCACAGGGAGCCACAGGGAAGAAGATCTATGACTGGACTACTAAAAGAAGGGTTAACCTAAGCGTAGGCCAGGTCACACATTCTTTTATGGTCATTCCGGAATGTCCAGCACCACTACTAGGATGAGACCTCCTGAACAAGGTCGGGGCTAGGATACATTTTGAAAGGAAAAATTAGAGTAACTGACTGCCAAACTCAGCCCCTATAAGTCTTGACCATGTCATTGGTAGATGAATACCGCCTCTATGATACAGCAAAGGCTGGGGAAACCTTATCAGGATGGTGGCTGCAAGCTTATCTCCAGGCATGGGCAGAAACAGGGGGTCCCAGATTGGTAGTGAAACAGGCACCCCTGTTCATAGAACTTAAACCTGGGGCTGAACCAGTCCACATTAAACAATACCCAATGACATTGGAAGCAAGGGAGGGAATCACCCCTCACATAAAACACCTTTTAGATCTGGGAATATTGAGGCAATGCAGATCACCATGGAATACCCTTTTGCCTGTAAAAAAATCTGGAACTGGAGATTATTGGCCTGTACAGGACCTAAGGGAGGTAAATGACAGGACCATGGACACATACCCCACAGTACCTAACCCTTATACTTTATTGTTGGCTCTGACCCCAACTCATGTTTGGTATACTATACTGGAATTGAAAGATGCATTTTTCAGCCTGCCACTGGCACCTAAAAACCAGGAAGTTTTTGCCTTTGAGTGGATCGAGGAGTCCTGTGGCATCACAGGACAGTTGACCTGGCATCGCAGGACAGTTGACCTGGACCAGGCTCCCTCAGGGATTCAAAAATTTGACTACTTTGTTCAACGAGGCACTACACTGAGACCTGAGTGAGTACAGAAATGCCCACCCACAGCTGACGCTTTTAAAATACATTGATGCCCTTCTCCTGGCTGCCCCAGATAAAGAACTGTGTATGGAAGGGACTAAAGACTTATTGCAGACACTTGGACAGCTGGGATATAGGGCCAGCATAAAGAAAGCACAGATCTGCAAAGAGGAGGTTGTCTATTAGGGATACAAACTGAGAGGTGGGCAGAGATTGCTCACCCAAGCAATGAAGCAGATGATTCTGGGCATACCGACCCCCACCAATAAGAGGGGGTGCGAGAGTTCCTAGAATTGGTGGCGTACTGCCACTTAAGGATCCCTGGGTTTGTAGAAATTGCTCGACCCCTATATGAAGGTGCGGCTGAAAAAGGAGAGTGGGGGTGGACTGAGGCTATGGACTTGGCTTTCCATCAGCTCAAAGAAGCCCTCCTGTTGGCACCTGCCTTGACCCTCCCAGTCCCCACAAAGCCGTTTCAGATGTTCATAGATAAGAAAAAGGGGATAGCTAAAGGAGTACTGACCCAGGTATTGGGACCCTGGAAGCGGCCAGTCGCTTATATATAAAAAAAACTAGACCCAGTGGCAGCAGGATGGCCACCCTGCCTACAAATAATAGCGGCCTCAGCTACATTGGTAAAAGACACAGATAAACTGACTTTGGGGCAGGCTCTAAAGATTACCACTCCACATGCTATTGAAGGGGTATTGAAACAACGCCCAGGAAAGTGGATGAGCAATGCCAGACTAACTCACTTTTAAGGCCTCCTCCTAGATTCCCCAAGAATACAATTTGTAGCCCCATCCACTTTAAACCCGGCTACCCTCTTCCCAGAAGCAGATATGGAAAAGCAGCATGACTGCATGGAGTTGCAAAGGGACTCTCATGTCTTGCTCTCCTGAGTTCCCCATTGAATCTCATGCCTCACTTTTCTTCTAGTGTTTTCCCTTCTTCCGTAGCCAGTCAAACAGCATCAGGTTGAGCCTGATGTAAAGTTTCGAGACCTCCTTTGAATCTGGAGAGGTGGCAGTCGTTGACTATGTGGGTCATTGTCTGGAGCTGCAGGGGCAGTTTGGGTCGTCTCTGGCTCCCCAGCGATGGAACATAGCGGCACACTGGCCATGGCCTGTTCGATAGCAATTGAGGAGGGCCCAATCATAACGTGCGATGTCAAAGCCGGGTTGACGCTTGCAGGGGTCTGTGATGAGGTGTTTGTTCTTTACCTCAGATGACTGCCAACTCTGTTTCCAAGAGACTGGAACAGAGAAGTTCAGTGTAGGCATAGGGGACCAGATTGGGTGACGAGACGTCAAGCGTTGGACAGGGTGGGTGAAGATATCCGCTTATATTGGCAGGTCCAGTCAAGTGTAGATGTGGGAAATGAACTTAGATGATGCTGCATCCCGACGAATATCTGGCGGGGCGATGTTGCTGAGAACTGGCAGCCATGGAACCGGGGTGGAATGGATGGTTCCAGAAATGATCCTCATGGAGGAATATAATTTGGAATCGACCAAGTGGACATGGGGGCTACGGAACCATACTGGGGCACAGTATTCTGCAGTGGAATAGCATAATGCCAGAGATGATGATTGTAGTGTGGAAGCGCTCGCGCCCCATGAGGAGCTGGCCAGTCTTGCAATGATGTTATTCCTCGCGCCCACCTTTGCTGCAGTTTTTATGAGATGTTCGTGAAATGACAGAGTGCGATCCAGAGTAACGCCAAGATAGACTGGCTGGGCTTCATGCTGGATTCTCGTATCACCAAGCTGCACATTAAGCTCACGCGAGGCCGAGGCATGGTGTAGATGGAAAACAGATGATACCGTTTTTGCAGTGCTAGGGATTAGTCGCCTTTTTTTACAGTAATCAGATATCAGAGACATGTCTTTCGTGAGTGTTTCCTCGAGGATGTCGAACTTTGATGCCTGAGTTGCACAGCAGATGTCATTGGCGTAGATGAACTTCCTTGAAGAAGTTTCTGGGAGGTCATGTAAATGTTAAATAGCGTAGGAGCCAGAACAGAGCCCTGGGGGAGGCCACTTGAGACAAGTCTCCATCTGCTAGACTTGTCACCCAGATGTACCCAGCATCTTCTGTTTTGGAGAAGAAACGATATAGTGTTGGCCACCCATGGAGGCAGGCATCTTGAGATCTTGACTAGGAGACCACGGTGCCAGACCATGTCATATGCTGCTGTGAGATCAACAAAGACAGCATCCGTCTTTAAATTCTTCTGGAATCCATCTTCAATGTAAGTTCAGAGGGCCAGGGCTTGTTCGCAGGTAGATCTTCCTGGGCGGAAACCAGCTTGGGCGGGTGATAGGAATTTCTCTGTAAGATGAGAAATACGTGACAGAAGCAGCCTCTCAAGGAGTTTGTAACACACGGAGAGGAGAGAAATTGGTCTATAGCTGGCGGCCAGTGTTGGGTCTTTCTTTGGTTTCAAAACCGCTATAATCTTCACATGTGAGTACCCATTCATTGGGGAAACTGACGATCCTTCCTAGCCGACTGAATCCACATGGATCCCAGTCACTTTCAAAGCCAGCAACAAGCAGCTCCTGCCAGCTTTCAAGCTGTTGGTCCTGCTCTTTGAGTCCTCCAACTTAATGTTCAGGGGCTGTCCTTTGCCAAACGCGTTCTTATTGGTCAATTGGCGATTCAGCATCAGGCAGATGTTATCTGCCTACAAGAAACACATATATCAGTCGATGAAGCTGCTCGATTCACCATCTGTGGATTCGATTTAATATGCTATAATCTCCATCCTAAACATGGCCGAGCCATCTCCGCCAAATCGTGTCTTGCAGACGTTTACCATATGGCCTCTTCGACCTTCTACGACTCCATTACTATTGGAACTATTCAGCTCGTCAATGTATATAAGCCTCCCAGTGCCTCATGGGATAACGAGGTCCTGCCTAGCCCAAATCACCCAGCCGTTTGCGTTGGAGACTTTAATAGTCATCACCAAGACTGGGGATATTCCTCCACTCGTGCTGAAGGCTCTATCTTAGCCGACTGGGCTTCAGCGAATGACCTCTCCCTATTATACGATCCCAAACAGCCAGGCTCTTTTCACAGTGCTAGATGGAATAAAGACTCGTCACCCGACCTGTGCTGGATTAGCACAGTCAACGGCCAAGCCTTTCCCGCTACGAGACAAGTTCTCAAGATCTTCCCACACAGTCATCACCGCCCAGCTATCATCCACATTGGTCTCCAGCTCCCACTGATGCTGTGCTGGGAGAAACTAAGATGGAACTTTCAGAAAGAAAACTGGCATCTGTTCAGTGATCTTACCAACAAATCTATTCCTGCAATTCCAATTAACTCTGTCCCCTCTGCAGACTCCTACAGGTGCTTCAAAGAAGTGGCTCGCTTCATTCCTGTCCCACATCTTGGAATCTGAGTCATGCCTCACTATCATCCAAACACTGTCACCAGGGGAAGCTGGGCACCCCAAAGAATTCAGGGGCATGGGCCTGGCCAGTCACGTTTGGCTGCCTGATCAGCCTCCAGACTCTCAGTCCACTGCTAAGGCCAGCAGACTACAAGCCCAACAAGCACCCAGGCAGAGATGTGTTTTCAACATGGATGGGAACTCTGTTTGACCAAACAATAGTGGATAAACCCAGCCCCTTACACCTACCATTATGGTCCTGCTAAGGGAATTGCTCCAGTGGCCTCTCACAGACCCATCCATTGGTGTTTAGGTGTCCACACATCGCACTCTGATTTCCTGAAGAGAGCATGCATGAGTGTCCCAGGTAAGTCACTCTGCATGCAGGAACCAGAAGCTCCCTGGGCCCTTGCTATGGAGAGACAAAAGGAAGATGGGTGCCTCCATTGGCTGAGTCAGGAGCTTGCAGTGGAGATCACAGCCCCACCCCTCACCTGAGTGCCTGGATCCTGCTAACAAAGGCAACTGGAAACACCTGTTACCACTTGGGTCCTGAGGAGATACCCAGGAATCCCTCCAGGAGCCAGCAGGATGGCTGACTGCCTGATGCCGGGTTATTGGCCCAGAGCTGTGATCCGAGTTGGGCGGGCCTTCTGACCATAGGTGAGAATATTTCCTAGACACAAGAGAGAACTTCACGTTTCAACATGATTTGAAACCCCATGAGGCACTTGGAAAAGACATTTCACAGCCATCTAAACACCCTCTTTCTGAACCCTGGAAGCTTCAGCTTTGCGTGGTGGAAATCTTCACACTGGTGTGGTCATCAGTGCCACAGATCCTTTACATTCAATCCAATATAGGGAAAGCACAATATGTGTGCCAGTGGCATAGAGTTTCACTTCTCTTGACCTGGGCTCTCCTGGGATAAGGACAAGGATGCTGTGCAGGAAGGAGAGGAGGGCTGCATTTAGGCTGAGACGGCCTCGGGGCCTAGGAGATGGGGATTCCAGCACAGAGGGCCTGGACAGCAGCAGCTGGGGATGGACATATGCCTGGAACTTGCAGCAGGTAGGCTGTCTCCTCAATTCCCCTCTGAACTACTTGATATGCATGAGACTGAATAATCCAAAAGGCAAAGAAAGGAAAACGTTAATACCAGGAAGACTGACCTCATGATGCAGGCACTGACTTCCAGTAAGGGACCAGTAAAGAAGGCAAGTAGAAACAGTGAGAGAGAAACCAAGACAGAGACAGAAGTAGACAAAATTTCTGGCCCTGTGTTGATCAGTGCTGGAGCACTGAAGACATACTCTCCATGTCCATTCATACTTCTTACGAGTGGTATTGTTATTTTATGTTTCTGACGAAGGGTAACACTTCAAACATCTAGGTCTCAGCCACTCTGAAAAGCAACACTTGGCATGCAGCCCATTCTCCTAAACTTCCCTTGCCACTCCAAATTGGAAGTAGTCTTTGTGATACTCCAGCCAAGAGATGCAGGCTGGCTGATTGCATCTCCATGGTCCAGCCTAGCCTGCCCTGTGTGCAGGTAACTATACTATGTCTATTTCTTTTTTTATTTACATTTTCCAGCTAGGACTAGATGAACAAAAAGAGCAAGAGGTAAGTAGATGATTTCTCAGGGGTAGCTTGAGCTAAGGGAGATTTGAAATGTGATTAGAGGAATACGGATGGCTCTGTGAGATGCCACTCATAACTGTAGCTGGCAAACGCTAGAAGAAGAACAACTGTGGCTGGCAAAAGCCAGGTCAAGCCCTATTACCAACATAAACCAGAGCTGTGCAGTGCTCTACCTAAAAAATTGTTCAGACATCTGTGTGCTGCATATATATATATATGTATGTATGTGTATATATATACATATATATGTATATATATATATATATATAACAGTAATGTAATCATTTTCTACAATGGATTCGATGTGACATTCAGTTGATTGTTAAAACCTGGGAGAAAATTGTGCAAGAAAATAATTGTCAAATGTAGTAAAATCTCCAAATCATTAGCTATATGCAGCTCCTACAGGACCGAGCAAAAATGGTTCGAGAAGGAACTCATCCAGGAAATTCTCTACATGGACAGGCACCACAACAAATGTCCTCGTCTGGCAACACACACAGGGCAGCTGCTAATTCCCTGTGCAATCCTCAGGGCAAAATCCTCTCCCTCTCATTGTTTTTACGTCTAGAAAGAAGAAAAATGACCAAAGGCCAAGGAGAGCTACAATGGTGAAATATTCAGCTGTAATCCATAATGTGCCAAGTGTTTTGCACAAAATCACCTGTGCCACAGTGATTCTATGGTTCTTTCTCTCTCTCTCTCCCTCACACACACAAACACACACACACACACGCATCCACACAGGCACAGGCACAAACTGATTTATCTACATGCCCAGTGGACAGCTTCTGCAAGGCCTGGCCAGAGAGTCCTGAGGGCATTGAGGGCCCTGAGGGCCCTGGGCTGAAGACTGAGTCTATTCAACAAATGGTGTTGGAAACAATGGGTTGAAACATGCAGAAGAATGAAACTGATCCACTGTATTTCACCAAATACAAAAGTAAATTCCAAATGGATCAAGGACTTGGATGTTAAACCACAATCTATCAGATACTTAGAGGAAAATATTGGCAGAACTCTTCCGCATAAACTTTAAAGACATCTTCAATGAAATGAATACAATTACAAAGAAGACTAAGGCAAGTATAAACCTATGGGACTACATCAAATTAAAAAGCTTCTTCACAGCAAAAGAAACCACTACCCAAATCAAGAGACCCCTCACAGAATGTGAGAAGATCTTTACATGCCATACATCAGACAAGAGTTTAATAACCAACATATATAAAGAGCTCGCCAAACTCAACAACAAGACAACAAATAACCCCATCCAAAAATGGGGGGAGGACATGGACACAATATTCACCACAGAAGAGATCCAAAAGGACGAGAAACACATGAAAAAATGCTCTAAGTCTCTGATAGAGAAATGAAAATAAAGACAACGAGATACCACTTCACTCCTGTGAGAATGTCATACGTCAGAAAAGGTAACAGCAGCAAATGCTGGAGAGGGTGTGGGGTCAAAGAAACCCTCCTACACTGCTGGTGGGAATGTAAATTGGTCCAACCTCTGTGGAGAACAGTCTGGAGAACTCTCCGAAGGCTAGAAATGGACCTACCCTACTACCCTGCAATTCCTCTCCTAGGGATATATCCTAAAGAACCCAACATATCCATCCAAAAAGATCTGTGTACACATATGTTCTTGGCAGCACAATTTATATTAGCCAAAACCTGGAAGCAACCCAGGTGTCCAACCACAGATGAGTGGCTGAGCAAGTTGTGGTCTATATACACAATGGAATACTACTCAGCTATAAAAAATGGTGACTTCACCATTTTCAGCTGATCTTGGATGGACCTTGAAAAAATCATGTTGAGTGAAATAAGTCAGAAACAGAAGGATCATATGGGATGATCTCACTCTCAGGTCTAAGTTGAAAAACAAGATCAGAAAGAAAACACAAGTAGAACCTGAACTGGAATTGGCGTATCGCACCCAAGTAAAAGACTATGAGGTGGGTGGGTGGGGAGAATACAGGTCCAAGAAGGATTCAGAGGACCTAGTGGGGGTTGTATTGTTATATGGTAAACTGGGGAATATTATACATGTACAAACCATTGTACTTACTGTTGAATGTAAAACATTAATTCCACAATTAAAAAAAATAATGCTTTGGCAGTGCCTGGTGGGAATGGAGAGTCAGAAGCAACCTCTCTCCCTTACACAGGGGCATATTTGAAAGATACATTATGAAAGTGGGGAAGGTGGGTGAACATAGACGGACAAAACAAGTCATGTTATGACCTGCCCCTCAAAGGAAGAATGCAGAGATTGAGGCCTCCCTGGTACAAGCTGACATACTGAAACAAAGAAAGATTAATAGTTATACTGTACCAGACCTAGATGAGCAGTGGTCCACTACTAGGCAAAGATCTGTATGCCCCCCATAGAAGATTAATGATAGAAATATCCCTCAGCAAAAGTCAAAAACAATTCTGGCTATAACCTCCCCTGAGAACAGGGTGATACTAAGCATTGTACCATTCTTTACAGTTATAGGGGAGTAACATGTAGCCTGCCAGAGCCACAAGACTAAGCTGGTTGTTTAGGCAACCTGAATGTAATCTGAAAAAAGTATAAAAACTACTGCAGTTTCAGTATTAAAATGAGTCCAGATTCACCCTCCAATAGAGTGTGGTGTCTATCTGTTCTCCCTTGCGCAGACTCCTGACCCACCTGGAAGGTTGCCTTCGAGACCCTTGACCCTCCTTCTGCTCATCCACTGTGGTGGTCCATGGGAAATATGCAAAGAAATGGGGATGATCTAGGAAGGATTTGAAAAAAATAAAAATAAAAACAAAAGACACAAGAAGACCTGATTACAGCAGAAACATAGAAACCATCTGCTGAGAAACAGAGGGATGCTTCAAAAAAAAGAGGCTGTTATAAATATGGTAATTCTGAATTAAGATCAAATACATAGGTCAACAATTCTAAAAATGACAGCTATATAAATGTATATGTATATATATATTTATATGTATATCTTTATTATAAACCCTGAGAGATACTGGCATGGATATGAGGAGACAGAATATGGCTTGTGTCAGAGAGACTTACAAAGCTGAGGCTCAGTAGCCTAGGTGAAATCGCCAACACAACAAGCCAGAGCTCAGCAGTGCTCTGGGAACTCTCTTTGTATATCTGGGCCTGTCAGTAAAATAAGTATATAAGTAAAATATTAATGAGTGCAGACAGAGTGAGTGAGAGCATGTGAGAGTCAGAGACAGAGAAGGCGAGAAGAGAAATAGAAGAGTTGGAAAGAGACCAGAAGTCAAAAACCTCCTACATTGTGTTCATTCATGACAGGTTCAAACCCGGGTTGTAGAGATTGTAAGGCAGCAGCTCTCATGCCCAAAGACCACACACAGCCCAAGTCTTCACCATATGCTCTACTAACAGACATGACAGCAGTTTGTGTGTGTGTGTCTATCTGTGTGTGTGTGTCTGTGTGTGCTCAGAGCTCTCCTATAGTAATCTCAGAGCATGGGTGGAAAGGTAGCTATCCTCACCTACAAACTATGTACAGAGAACCTAGCTGGTCAGGGCAAGCTAGGTAGCCCAGATTCTGGCAAATGAAGAAACAACAGTGGTAATCATAACTGAAACACACTTACACAAACACACACACTCACAGACGCACACACTTTTCCCTGAAATAACCTGGATTGGAGTTGCTGTTTGCATCCAAGTAAAAGGTTAAAGTTTCATGGGTGGAGGGGAGAATTGTTAAATTTCTGGCATATGAAGGTGAGAAATGCCTAGAGCAGATCGATAGTGACATAGACAATGAAGGGAGCATGGGTTAGAGGGACAGCTGGTGGAGCTGCCAGGGAACTGTGTGGAAGGCCAGGACCTGGTTTTGAGACCATTGTCACCACTTACCCAGCTAGGGAAAAGCTGGGCTAGTGGCAAATCAGAGCTACAACTGTCTCTCTGTCTGTCTTCCTGCTTGGGCCCTGCTGTCTCAATTTATGACTGTTCCCTTCTCCTAAATAAGACAGTTTCAAATGATATACAGAAATACAGGGAAAGTGGGAAAAATTACCCCTGTGCCCACTATTACATGTAACTGTTGACTGTAAACCATTCATGCCCCAATAAAGAACAGAATAAATGTTTGCAAGGTTAAAAACATTGTAGGTAAAATAGTGAAAATTCTTTAGAACCATGTAATACTAATCCATTGTGCATTGGACATCACTGTCAAAAACAGTGTAGTAGTAGTAGTGTGTAGTATTTGCGACAGGAAAAGTATTGTGCATCAAAAGTTCCCTTCAATTATAAGAGAAAATCTATCAAGCAGAAGAAATGACCCTTCATGTAATATCTGACTAAATAAATACATAAATAAATATGCAAATACATGGGGATGATCTAGGAAGGATTTGAAAAAAATGAAAAATAAAAGCAAAAAAAAAAGAACTGATTACAGCAGAAACATAGAAACCATCTGCTGAGAAACAGAGGGCTGCTTCAAAAATTCCCTGACACTTCAGGGTACAGGCAAATTAAGATTTCCAGAGAATGAACACAAAGGCATGCGTATTGAAGTTTACACTAGAAAAAGGATGCAAGTTCTGTGCTATGATAATTACAATAAGGATGCTGATAGAAATGCTCTTAGAAATGCTACTGGAAGGTTATATTATTTATAATTGTAGTGAATCCTGCTCCAACTATGTGGTCAATTATTTATGAAAAAGGAGGCTGCTATAAGTGTTATAATTCTGCATTAAGATAAAATACATTGGTCAACAATCCTAAAAATGACATATATATATACATATATATATATATAGTATATATTTTTGATAAACTCTGAGAGATACTGGCATGGCTATGAGTAGACAGAATATGGCTTGTGCCAGAGAGACTTACAAAGCTGAGGCTCAGTAGCCTAGGTAAAATCGCCAACACAACAAGCCAGAGCTCAGCAGTGCTCTGGTAACTCTCTTTGTATATCTGGGCCTGGCAGTAAAATAAGTATCTATGTAAAATATTAATGTGTGGAGACAGAGTGAATGAGAGCATGTGAGAGTCAGAGACAGAGAAGGCAAGAAGAGAAATAGAAGAGTTGGAAAGAGACCAGAAGTCAGAAACCTCCTACACTGTGTTCATTCATGACAGATTCAAACCTGGGTTGTAGAGATTGTAAGGCAGCAGCTCTCATGCCCACAGACCCCAGAAAACCCCAGCCTTCAGCATATATGTGTAGTATTTGTGACAGAAAATGTATTGTGCATCAAAAGTTCCCTTCAATTATAAGAGAAAATCTATCAAGCAGAAGAAATGAACCCCTCATGTAATATCTGAATAAATAAATAAGTAAATAAATATGCAAATAAATGGGGATGATCTAGGAAGATTTGAAAAAAAATAAAAAGAAAAACCACAAGAAGACCTGATTACAGTAGAAACATAGAAAACATCTGCTGAGAAACAGAGGGCTGCTTTAAAAATTCCCTGACAGTTCAGGTCCAGGGAAATCAAGATTTCCAGAGAATGAAAACAAAAGCATACGTATTGCAGCTTACACTAGAAAAAGGAGGCAAGTTCTGTGCTATGATAATTACAATAAGGATACTGATAGAAACACTATTAGAAATGCTACTGGAATGTTCTATTACTTAAAATGTAGTGAATCCTGCTCCAACTATGTGTCCAATTATTTATGAAAAAGGAGGCTGTTATAAAGGTGGAAATTCTGAATTAAGATCAAATACATAGGTCGACAATTCTAAAAATGACACATATATATTTATGAAAAAGGAGGCTGTTGGTGGTTCCCAGAAGATGGCAGACTGAGAAGCTGCTAGTGGCTTGATCTCTGTCCACATCTCCTGGAAATGGTAGGATTTTCTGCCTTTAGTAGGCCAGTCAATAAGGGGTCCTAGCGGTGACACCAAGGAGCTGACTATAACTTAATTTGGGTTAAGAAATCGAGTATGAAAAAAGGGAAATTTTTTTCCTTTTAATTATTAAGCATACCTCCTCCCCCTTCCCCCCATAACCAGTCCCTGGGGACAAGCTCCTAGCAGGCTCCCCTGTCAAGCTTCTTTCTTTACCAAATTCCTGTCCCACCAGGGAGTATCATTCATTCTAAGTCTATACCCTTCTGAAACCTCTGGCCTTATTTATTTCTAAGTAGCCAACCCCCCCACCTCACCCCGCATAGCTTATTAAATAATTAAAATAAATAAATTTTTTAAAAACCCTTTCTTTTCACCACTGTTTTATGACTGTTCTTTTTCTTATCTTTTTCTTTTTTCTCTCTCTTTCTTTTTTTCTTTTTCTCATTCTTGTCATCCTTTCTACCTTAATCCTACAGCTTCCAAAGCCACAGCCCCCAGCACCCACACCACCAGTGTCCTTTTTTAATTCACTGATACACATTTGGGAATTATTCTGGGGAAGAATTCTGACTCAGAGTGGACTCTCACTGCGAGTGTCTCTGCTCAACTTCCCTTCCTCCTTTAGCCACCCCTAGAATATACAGTGGATAGTGGATTTGCATAACTGTCTATTTCAGCTATTCTTGTCTAGTCCTGAGGTTTTTTTGTTTTGTTTTTTCTCATTCGTAAAAAAATAGCTGAATCTAATCACAAGGTTTGAGGTAATCTAGGATAGGGTTTTTTTTACACTGCTTTATTTTATTATTAATAGTATGTAAAGGCATATATCTCCCCCTTTAGGTTGATCAGAATGAACTCTTAGGGTATCTTTCATTGCTAGGGTAGTGGGCATCTTATCTATTGTGGGAGGAACTTGTATCCTTAATCCTACCTCCTCTACAGACTCTCCCCTCCCTCCCCCTCCTAGCCAATCAAAAAATTAAATTAAATTAAAAATAAAGTAATAAAAAACCTTTCCTTTGACTGCTCTTTAATTACAGCTCTTTTTCTTATCTTTTCCCTTTTCTCTCTCTTTTTTCTTTTTTCTTTTTATCTTGTCATACACTTCTTCCTTCTTCTTTGCCTTTCTGAATTTGTGAATTACTTTGGGGAAAAGTCTGACTCAGAGTGGACTCTCTGTGTGTATATCTCTGCTCTAGTTCCCTTTCCCCTCTTCTTACCCCTAGAATATACAGTGGATAGTAGATTTTCATAACTGTCTATTCTTGATATCCCCTCTTTCTTTTTTCTTTCTTCTTCACTGGGATTTGGTTACTATTTTTTCACGGACTGGAAAAATTGTTTGGCTAACTGGTAGTGATTAAACTGCTTCGATGCTTGCTTCAGTTGCTACTGTAATTCCTGAGGTTGGTGAGTGCAATTGTCATAAAGGTATTTAGTACAGTGTTGCTTGTACTCAAGACACAACTGAAGAACAACAGAGCATAAAAAAGAAACACATAAATCAAAAAAGGGTACATAAAAAAACAAATAAAACTGCTACCCCAATGAATGAAGACAAGAGCCCAGAAGAAACTACAAATCAGCCAGAAGTAACCATAGATAAGAAAAGTATGCAAGCAATAATAAACTTATTAATCACAGAAATGAAAACAACATTGGAGGAAAGGAATGGCAGTATTAGGGAAACAACAGTTGAGACCCCAAAGGAAAATACTGATTATCTTGAGGCAATTAGAGAACTGAAAGCTGAAATAGCTATAATGAATAAAGAAGCTGAGGCAAGGGAAAGCCGACTCACAGAAGCAGAAAACAGAATTAGTCAGAGGATGAGTTAGAGAAAACTAAGAAAGAGGTGAAAGAGCTTAAAAAGAGATTGAGAGACACTGAAAACAACAACAGAGACATATGGGATGATCTCAAAAGAAGTAACATTTGTATAATTGGCCTGCCAGAGAAAGAAAGAGAAGAAGGGGAAGCAAGCACTCTAGAGGAAATAATAGAAGAAAACTTCCCAGACCTGAATAACAGAAAGGACATCAAGATTCAAGAGGCCTAGAGAGTACCAAACAGAATCAACCCAGACCTGAAGACACCAAGACACATCATAGTCACAATGAGAAGAAGTAAGGATAGAGAAAGGATCCTAAAGGCTGCAAGAGAGAAACAAAAAGTCACACACAAGGGAAAACCCATAAGATTATCTGCAGACTTCTCCACTCAAACTCTAAAAGCCAGAAGAGAATGGCAAGATATCTATCGAGCCCAGAATGAAAAAGGGTTTCAACCAAGGATAATATATCCTGCTAGACTTTCATTCAAACGAGATGGAGGGATCAAAACCTTCTTAGACAAACAACAGTTAAAGGAGGTAACCATCACCAAACTGGCCCTGAAAGAGGTTCTAAAAGACCTCTTATAAACAAGAACATCACTATAATACTTGCAATATATCAGAGCAAACAAAAATTTTTAGAACAATGGCACTACAATACATTAAATCCATAATATCAATAAACGTCAATGGCTTAAACTCATCCATCAAAAGGCACAGGGTGCGGGGACGGATCATAAAACATAACCCAACCATATGCTGTTTGCAAGAATCCCATCTTTCACAACAAGACAAACACAGACTTAAAGTGAAAGGATGGAAAACTATCATACAGGCTAACGGACCGCAAAAAGGGCAGTAACAGCCATTCTCATCTCAGACACGATAGATTTTAAATTAAATAAAGTAATAAAAGATAGGCAAGGACATTACATAATGATTAGAGGATCAATCAGCCAAGAATACTTGATAATTATTAACATCTATGCACCCAATGAGGGACCATCTAAATACATTAAGCACCTACTGAAATAATTTCAAAAATACATCAATAGTAATACAATAATAGTGGGAGACTTCAATACCACACTCTCACACTTAGACAGATCAACAAAGCAGAGAACCAACAAAGATACAAGAGAATTGAATGAAGAGATTGACAGACTAGACCTCTTGGACATTTTCAGAGTCCTTCACCCCAAAAAACTGGAATACACCTTGTTTTCAAATCCACATAACACATACTCAAGGAGAGACCACATGTTAGGCCACAAAGACAGCATCAATAAATTCGAGAACATTGAAATCATCCCAAGTATCTTCTCAGACCACAGTGGAGTAAAACTAACATTTAACAACAAACAGAAAATTATTAAAAGTCACAGAATTTGGAAACTAAACAACATAATCCTTTTAAGAACCAGTGGGTCAGAAAGCCACTCAAGCAGGAAATTCAAATGTTCCTGGGAACAAATGAAAATGAAGACACAACCTATCAAAATATTTGGGACACAGCTAAAGCAGTACTGAGAGGGAAACTTATAGCCATACAATCACATATGAAACACCAAGAAGAAGCTCAAATGAAAGACCTTACTGCACACCTCAAGGACTTAGAGGAAGAGGAACAAAGGAACCCTAAAGCAACCAGAAGGACAGAAATAACTAAAGTTAGAGCAGAAATAAATAACATCAAAAATAAAAGAACCATACAAAAGATCAATGAAGCCAAATGTTGGTTCTTTGAAAGATTAAACAAAATTGACAACCCCCTAGCCAGACTCACCAAACAAAAAAAATAGAAGACTCAAATTAATAGAATTTTAAACGATGGAGGAGATATCACAACTGACACCACAGAAATCCAGAGAATCCCGTGAAACTTCTATAAAGAACTATACGCCACCAAGCTAGAGAATCTTGAAGAAATGGAACAATTCCTAGAAGCATATGCCCTTCCAAAACTGAACCAAGAAGAACTACAAAATCTAAATGCACCAATCGCAGACAAAGAAATTGAAACTGTTATTAAGAATCTCCCCACCAACAAAAGTCCTGGACCAGATGGTTTCACAAATGAATTCTACAAAACTTTCAGGAAACAGTTAGTACCCATACTTCTTTAGCTTTTCCATAAGACTGAAGAAACAGGAATACTATCTTCCACCTTCTATGGAGCCAACATCACCCTGATACCAAAAGCTGATAGGGACAGAACAAAAAAGGAAAACTACAGACCAATATCTCTGATGAACTCAGATGTCAAAATATTAAACAAGATCTTGGCCAACCGGATACAGCGACATATCAAAAAGACTGTTCACGACCAAGTGGGATTCATCCCAGGAATGCAAGGCTGGTTCAACATCCGTAATTCAATCAATGTCATTCACCACATCAATAAAAGCAAAGCCAAAAACCACATGATTATCTCAATAGATGCAGAGAAAGCCTTTGACAAAATACAACACCCATTCATGCTCAAAAGTCTACAAAAAATGGGAATAGATGGGGAATTCCTCAAGATAGTGGAGTCTATATATAGCAAACCTACAGCCAACATCATACTCAATGGAAAGAAGCTGAAAGCATTCCCCCTCAGATCGGGGACTAGACAGGGCTGTCCACTGTCACCGTTTCTCTTCAACATAGTATTGGAAGTTCTTGCCATAGCAATCAGGCAAGAGAAAGAAATCAAAGGAATGCAGATTGGAAGGGAAGAAGTCTAGCTCTCACTATTTGCAGATGATATGATAGTATACATAGAAAAACCGAAGGAATCCAGCAGAAAATTACTGGAAGTTATTATGCAATATAGCAAGGTATCAGGCTACAAAATAAATATACAAAAATCAGTGGCAAGCTTCTTTAAGAGAATAGAACAAACACTACAATCATTTATCTGGAACCTGAAAACACCTAGAATTGCCAAAACCATCTTGAGGAAAAGAAACAGAAATGGAGGCATCACACTCCCAGACCTTAAACTATATTATAAAGCCATCATCATCAAAACAGCATGGTACTGGAACAAAAATAGGCACACTGACCAGTGGAACAGAATTGAAAGCCCAGAAATAAATCCCCACACCTATGGACATCTAATCTTTGATGAGGGGGTCCAAATGATTAAATGGAAAAAGGAGGCTCTCTTCAATATATGGTGCTGGGAAAACTGGGTTGTAACATGCAGAAGAAGGAAATTAAACCACTTTATCTCACCAGAAACAAAAATCAACTCCAAATGGATCAAAGACCTAGATGTCAGACCCGAAACAATCAAATACTTAGAGGAAAACATTGGTAAAACACTTTCCCACCTACACCTCAAGGACATCTTTAATGAATCAAACCCAATTGCAAGGAAGACTAAAGCAGAAACAAACCAATGGGACTACATCAAATTGAAAAGCTTCTGCACATCCAAAGAAACTATTAAACAAAGAGACCCCTCACAGAATGGGAGAAGATCTTCACATGCCATACATCAGACAAGAAACTAATCACCAAAATATATAAAGAGCTCTGCAAACTTAGCACCAAAAAAAGCAAATGACCCCATCGACAAATGGGCAGAGGATATGAACAAAACATTCACTACAGAGGAGATCCAAAAGGCTAACAAACATATGAAAAACTGCTCTAGGCCACTGATTGTCAGAGAAATGCAAATTAAGACAACATTAAGATACCACCTCACTCTTGTAAGAATGGCATACATCAAAAAGGACAGCAGCAACAAATGCTGGAGAGGTTGTGGGGATAGAGGAACCCTTTTACATTGCTGGTGGGAATGTAAATTGGTACAGCCTCTGTGGAGAGCAGTCTGGAAAACTCTCAGAAGGCTAGACATGGACCTTCCATATGATCCAGTAATTCCTCTCCTGGGGTTATACCCCAAGGACTCCATAACACCCAACCAAAAAGAGGTGTGTACTCCTGTGTTCATAGCAGCACAATTCATAATAGCTAAAACCTGGAAGCAACCCAGGTGCCCAAAAACAGATGAGTGGCTGAGAAAGCTGTGGTATATATACACAATGGAATACTATGCAGCTACCAAGAACAATGAACCCACCTTCTCTGACCCATCTTGGACAGAGATAGAAGGAATTATGTTAAGTGAGCTAAGTCAGAAAGATAAAGATGAGTATGGGATGATCCCACTCATCAACAGAAGTTGACTAAGAAGATTTGAAAGGGAAACTAAAAGCAGGACCTGACCAAATTGTAAGTAGGGCACCACAGTAAAAACCATGTGGTGAGGGGTAGACATGCAGCTTCCTGGGCCAGTGGGGGGTGATAGTGGGCGGGAGGGATGGATCACAGTCTTTTGGTGGTGGGAATGGTGTTTATATACACTTCTAGTAAAATGTAGTCATATAAATCACTAGTTAATCAATATGAGAGGGGGAAAATCAATTGTATGTCTCAAAGTTTTTCAAAACACAAACTGAATCTTTTTAATATATAGGCTGTGTAATTAATATGCAGACTCTCTCAAAAGCCTAGACCAAGTAGATCAGAAGCATCCAATAGCAGAGATATATGCAAGATACTGGATACTGTACAGCAAACCCTAACAAAAGGACTTTTCAAAGTTAACCCAATTACCAAATTATGTGATGATAACATTAACTATCGATTGTCTTTTTGAACCCTAAGACAGCAGGAACCTCACATCTCCACTATAGAACCCTACTTCCCCCAGTCCTGGAACCCTTGGATAGGGCCCACTTTCCCGTATGCCTCTCCCAATCCATATCAAATAATATTGCATCCGCTGATCACAACCTAACCAACGCAACGATTGCCACCTCAACATGCTTCACTTCAGACTGTGTCCAGAGACTTCACGTGTGGAATGACAACCCTTCAGCTTCATTACTCGGGTGAGACCTTTCCTTTCATAGTATACTCTAATTCCATCTCAGGTGGTTCACTTTCTAACAAAGTCCCATAACCTAGATATACACCAGCTTCTGTGAGAGAGAGCATATGTTCACACGTATCCATAAACTACTGCAAAATATATACCTTAAAGCAGAAGTACACTAGAGTTTGCAGTGAGTACCTCCCTAACACTTCCTCTCCACTATTCCAAGCTTTGGGTCCATGATTGTTCAACAACTTGTTTGGCTTCATATGTTAACTCTCTTTTCAGTCACCAGGTTCCAGATGTCATCAGGATGCCGGTCAGGCTTCCCTTGACTGAAGACCCCACCAATGTGTCCTGGAGCTCAGCTTCCCCAGAGACCCACCCTACTACAAAAAGAGAGAGGCAGACTGGGAGTATGGACCGACCAGTCAAGGCCCATGTTCAGCGGGGAAGCAATTACAGAAGTCAGACCTTCTACCTTCTGCAACCCATAATGACCATGGGTCCATGCTCCCAAGGGACAGAGAATGGGAAAGCTATCAGGGGAGGCAGTGGGATATGGAGATTGGGTGGTGGGAATTGTGTGGAGTTGTAACCCTCCTACCCTATGGTTTTGTTAATTAATCCTTTCTTAAATAAAAAAGAAAAAAAGACACATTTTCTAATCCACTGCAATGTATGATGTAACTTTAAACTAACAAAAAGAATGAAGCTAAGCTCCCCTGCCACACCTCATTGAGTCTACACAGAAAATTACACACAGCATGGGAATAGCAAAGGAAAGAACCAAGGTGAGGACCACCTGGGAGAATGCACATAGTATCCAGAAACCAATGTGCCATTCATACTTGCAAAAGCACTTATGCAGTGGATACTTCCTTTGTCATAGTGCAACCCAGTACGTAAGACCCTGTATCAGGAATAAAGAAACAACAGTGGTAATCATAACTGAAACACATTTACACACACACACACACACTCACTAACAGACGCACACACTTTTCCCTGAAATAACTTGGATTAGAGTTGCTGTTTTGCACCCAAGTAAAAGGACAAAGTTTCATGGGTGGAGTGGAAAAGTGTTAAGTTTCTGGCATATGAAGGTGAGAAGTGCCTAGAGCAGATCGATAGTTACATAAACAATGAAGGGAGCATGGGTTGGAGGGACAGCTGGTGGAGCTGCCAGGGAACTATGTGGAAGCCCAGGAACCCATTTTGAGCCCCTGGTCACCACTTACCCAGGTAGGGAAAAGCTGGGCGATTGGCAAATAAGAGCTGCAGCTGTCTCTCTGTCTCTCTTCCTGCTTGGCCCCTGCTCTCTCAATTTATGACTGTTTACTTCTCCTCAATAAGAAAATTACAAATGATGTACAGAAATACAGGGAAAGTGGGAAAAATTAGCCCCGTGCCCACGATTACATGCAACTGTTGACTGTAAACCATTCATCCCCCAAGAAAGAACAGAATAAATATTTGTGAGGTTAAAAACATTGTAGGTTAAATAGTGAACATTCTCTAGAGCCATGCAATACTAATCCATTGTGCATTGGATGTCACTGTCAGAAACAGTGCAGTAGCAGTTGTAGTAGTGTGTAGTATCTGCAAAAGGAAATGTATTGTGTGTCAAAAGTTCCCTTCAATTATAAGAGAAAATCTATCAGGCAGAAGAAATTACCCCTCATGTGATATGGGATTAAATAAATAAATAAATATGCAAATAAATGGGGATGATCTAGGAGGATTTGAAAAAAATCAAAAATAAAAACAAAAACCACAGGAAGCCCGATTACAGCAGAAATATAGAAAACGTCTGCTGAGAAACAGAGGGCTGCTTCAAAAATTCCCTGACACACAGGGTCCTGGCAAATTAAGAATTCAGAGAATGAAAAGAAACGCATACGTTTTGAAGCTTACACTAGAAAATGGAGGCAAGTTCTGTGCTATGATAATTACAATAAGGATACTGATAGAAAGGCTATTGGAAATGCTACCGGAAGGTTTATAATTTATAATTGTAGTGAATCCTGCTCCAACTATGTGACCAATTATTTATGAATAAGGAGGCTGTTATAAATGTGGTAATTCTGCATTAAGATCAAATAAAAAGGTCAACAATTCTAAAAATGACTGATATATATATATGTATATATATGAACATATATGTATGTGTATCTTTATAATAAACTCTGAGGCATACTGGCATGGCTATGAGGAGACAGAGTATGGCTTGTGCCAGAGAGACTTACAAAGCTGAGGCTCCAGTAACCTAGGCGAAATCGCCAACAAAACAAGCCAGAGCTCAGCAGTGCTCTGGTGACTCTCTTTGTATATCTGGGCCTGTCAGTAAAATAAGTATATAAGTAAAATATTAATGAGTGCAGACAGAGTGAGTGAGAGAGAGCCTGTGAGAGTCAGAGACAGAGAAGGCAAGAAGAGAAATAGAAGAGTTGGAAAGAGACCAGAAGTCCAAAACCTCCCACTCTATGTTCATACATGACAGGTTCAAACCTGGGTTGTAGAGATTGTAAGGCAGCAGTCTCCTGTCCACAGACCCCAGACAACCCCAGCCTTCACCATATGTGTGTAGTATTTACGACAGGAAATGTATTGTGAGTATAAACTTCCCTTCAATTATAAGAGAAAAATCTATCAAGCAGAAGAAATGAACCCTCATGTAATATAGGACTAAATAAATAAATAAATAAATATGCAAATAAATGGGGATGATCTAGGAGGATTTGAAAAAATGAAAAAAAAAAAAGCACAACAAGACCTGATTACAGCAGAAACATAGAAACCATCTGGTGAGAAACAGAGGGCTGCTTCAAAAATTCCGAGACATTTCAGAGTCCAGGGAAATTAAGATTTCAGGAGAATGAAAAGAAACTTATATGTATTGAAGCTTACACTAGAGAAAGGAGGCAACTTCTGTACTATGATAATTACAATAAGGATGCTGATAGAAACACTATTAGAAATGCTACTGGAAGGTTCTATTATTTATAATTGTATTGAATCCTGCTCCAACTAGTTGGCCAATTATTAATGAACAAGGAAGCTGTTATAAATGTGTTAATTCTGATAAAGATCAATGACATAGGTCGACAATTCTAAAAATGACAGACATATATATATGTATATTTATATATGGATGTATATCTTTATTATAAAGTCTGAGAGATACTGCCATGGAAATGAGGAGACAGAATGTGGCTTGTGTCAGAGAGACTTACAAAGCTGAGGCTCCAGTAGCCTAGGTGAAATCACCAACAAAACCAGCCAGAGCTCAGTAATGCTCTGGCAACTCTATTTGTATATCTGGGCCTGTCAATAAAATAATGATATAAGTAAAATATTACTGAGTGCAGACAGAGTGAGTGAGAGCCTGTGAGAGTCAGAGACAGAGAAGGCGAGAAAAGAAATAGAGGAGTTGGAAATAGACCAGAAGTCAAAAACTCCCTAGATTGTGTTCATTCATGACAGGTTCAAACCTGGGTTGTAGAGATTGTAAGGCAGCAGCTCTAATGCCCACAGACCCCAGACAACCCCAGCCTTCTCCATATGTGTGTAGTATTTGCCCCAGGAAATGTATTGTGCGTCAAAAGTTCCCATCAAGTATAAGAGAAAATCTATGAAGCAAAAGAAATGACCCCAAATATGATACCTGAATAAATAAATAAATATGCAATCAAATGGGGATGATCTAGGAGGACTTGAAAAAATAAAAAAAAACCAAAAACCACAAGAAAACCTGATTACAGCAGAAATATAGACACCATCTGCTGAGAAACAGAGGGCTGCTTCAAAAATTCCCTAACACTTCAGGGTCCAGGGAAATTAAGATTTCTGGAGAAAGAAAACAAACACATACATATTGAAGCTTATACTAGAAACAGGAGGGAAGATCTGGGCTATGATAATTACAACAAGGATGCTGATAGAAACAGGTTTAGAAATGCTACTGGAAGGTTCTATTATTTATAATTGTATTGAATCCTGCTCCAACTATATGGCCAATTATTTCAGAAAAACTAGGCTGTTATAAATGTGGTAAATCTGAATGAAGGTTAAATTCATAGGTCGACAGTTGTAAAAATGACAGATACATATATATGTATATTTATATATGTATATGGATGTATATCTTTATTATAAATTCTGAGGGATACTGCCATGGAAATGAAGGGACAGAATATGGCTTGTGTCAGAGAGACTTACAAAGCTGTGGCTCCAGTAGCTTAGGTGAAATCACCAACAAAACAAGCCAGAGCTAGCAGTGCTCTCACAAATGTCTTTGTATATCTGGTCCTGTCAATAAAAGAAGGATACAAAGAAAATATTACTGAGTGCAGACAGAGTGAGTGAGAGCCTGTGAGAGTCAGAGACAGAGAAGATGAGCAAAGAAATAGAGGAGTTGGAAATACACTAGAAGTCAAAACCCCCCTAGACAGTGTTCATTCATGACAGGTTCAAACCTGGGATGTAGAGATTGTAAGGCAGCAGCTCTAATGCCCACAGACCCCAGACAACCCCAGCCTTCTCCATATGTGTGTAGTATTTGCCACAGGAAATGTATTGTGCATCAAAAGTTCCCTTCAATTATAAGAGAAAATCTATCAAGCAGAAGAAATGACCCATCATGTGATACCTGACTAAATAAATAAATATGCAATTAAATGGGGATGATCTAGGAGGACCTGAAAAAATAAAAAAAAATAAAAACAAAAACCACAAGAAGACCTGATTACAGCAGAAACATAGAAACCATCTGCTGAGAAACAGAGAGCTGCTTCAAAAATTCGCTAACACTTCAGGGTCCAGGGAAATTAAGATTTCCGGAGAAAGAAAACAAACACATACGTATTGAAGCTTACACTAGAAAATGGAGGGAAGATCTGGGCTATGATAATTACAATAAGGTTGCTGATAGAAACACGATTAGAAATGCTAGTAGAAGGTTCTATTATTTATAATTGTATTGAATCCTGCTCCAACTATATGGCCAATTATTTCAGAAAAACTAGGCTGTTATAAATGTGGTTATTCTGAATGAAGGTCAAATACATAGGTCGACAATTCTAAAAATGACAGATATATATATGTATATTTATATATGTATATATATATGTATATCTTTATTATAAAGTCTGAGAGATACTGCCATGGATATGAGGAGACAGAATATGGCTTGAGTCAGAGAGACTTACAAAGCTGAGGCTCCAGTAGCCTAGGTGAAATCACCAACAAAACCAGCCAGAGCTCAGCAGTGCTCTGGCCACTCTCTTTGTATATCTGGTCCTGTCAATAAAATAAGGATATAAGTAAAATATTACTGAGTTCAGACAGAGTGAATGAGAGCCTGTGAGAGTCAGAGACAGAGAAGGTGAGAAGAGAAATAGATGAGTTGGAAAGTGACCAGAATTCAAAAACCTCCTACACTGTGTTCATTGATGACAGGTTCAAACCTGGCTTGTAGAGATTGTAAAGCAGCAGCTCTCATGCCCACAGACCCCAGACAGCCCCAGCCTTCACCATATGCTCTACTACCACACCTGACAGTAATGTGTGTGTGTGTATGTGTCTGTCTGTCTGTCTGTCTGTCTGTGCTCAGAGCTCACCTGTAGTAGTCTCAGAGCATGGGTGGCAAGGTAGCCAGCCTCACCTACAACTTATGTACAGAGAACCTATCTGGTCATGGCAAGCAAACTAGCCCAGATTCTGGCTAAGCAAGAATGCATATGCAAAGGGACTCTCATCTCGCTCTCCTGAGTTCCCGATTCAATCCCATGCCTCACTATCATCCAAACACTGCCAACGGGGGAAGCTGGAGCACCCCTCAGAATTCAGGGGCATGAGCCTGTCCAGTCACGTTAGGCTGCCTACTCAGCCTCCAGGCTCTCAGTTCACTGCTCAGGGCAGCAGATTACAAGCCCAGAATTTACCCAGAAAGGGCTGTGTTTCAACATAGATGGGAACTGTGTTGGACCAAACAATAGTGGATGAACCAGGTCCCTTACACCTACCCTTTGGGTCCGGCTAAGGCAATTGCTCCTGTGGCCTCACAATCCCTGATCATGGTGTCCTGGTGTCCACACATCACACTCAGAGAGATTCCCAGAAGTAGGCATGCATGAGTGTCCCATACAATGTCGCTCTGCTTGCAGGAAGCACAAACTCCCCGGGCCCTTGCTATGGACAGACAAAAGAAAGATGGATGCCTCCATTGGCCAAATTAGGGGCTTCCAGTAGAGATCACAGCCCCGCCCCTCACCTGAGGGCCTGGCTGCTGCTAATAAAGGCAATTGGAAACACCTTTTACACTTGGGCCCTGAGGACATACTCAGGAATCCCTCCAGGAGCTAGCAGGCTGGCAGACCTCCTGACCCCGGGATAGCTGTGCTCCTAGTTGGGCGGCCCTTCTTGCCAGTGGTGAAAATAATCCCTAGATCCAAGAGAGAACTTCAGGTTTCAAAGGGATTTGAAACACCATGAGGCACTTGGAAAAGACATTTCACAGCCATCAAAACCCCCTCTTTCTGAACACTGGAAGCTTCCGTTTTGCATGGAAAATCTGGACACTGGTGTGGCCATCAGTACCACACATCATTTACATTCAGCTTAATAGAGGGAAAGCACAGTGTGTGTGCCAGGGGGATCGAGTTTCACTTCTCTTGACCTGGGCTCTCATGGAATAAGGACAAGGACGCTGTGCAGGAAGGTGAGGAGGGCTGCATTTAGGCTGAGTGTCAGCCTCAGGGCCCTGGAGAATGGGAGTCAAGCACAGAGGGCCTGGACAGCTGCAGCTGGAGATGGACATATGCCTGGAACCTGCAGCAGCAACGCTGTCTCCGCAGTTCCCCTCTGTACTACACCATGTGCAGGAGACTAAATAATCCAAAGGGCAAAGAAAGGAAAATTTCAACAAAAGGAAGGCTGAGTTCACGATGCATACACTGACTTCCAGTAAGGGCCCAGTGAAGAAGGCACGTAGAGACAGTCAGAGAGACAGAATGACAGAGACAGAAAAGGACTGAAATTCTGGCCCTGTGTTGATCAGTGCCAGAGCACTGAAGACAAACCCTCCACGCCCATGCATACTTCTTACAAGTGGCATTGCTATTTTATGTTTGTGAGGAAAGGTAACACTTAGAACATCTAGGTCTTAGCCACTCTGAGAAGCAACCCTTGGCTGGCAGCCCACTCTCCAAAACTGCCCTCACCTCTCCAAATTCGAAGTAGTCATAGTGATGCTCCAGCCAAGATGCAGGCTGGCGTATTGCATCTCCCTGGCCCAGCCTCAGCCTGTCCTGTGTGCAGGGAACTGCACTATGTCTATTTCTTCTTTGATTTACAGTTTTGGGATAAGACTCGGTGGACAAAAAGAGCAAGAGGGAAGTAGATGATTTGGCAGTGGTAGTTTGTGCTGAGAGAGATTTGTAGAGTGATATATGATATGGCTCTGTGAGATGTCTCTCATGACTGTGGCTCAGAAGGGCCAGGTGTATCCACATTGCTACCCTAATCCAGAGCTGTGCAGGTCTCTAGCTAAAAAATATTTTCAGACCTCTATATGTTATATATATATATATATATATATATATATATATATATAGAGAGAGAGAGAGAGAGAGAGAGAGAGCGAGACACTGATGTAGTCATTTTCTACAATGGATTCGATTTGACATTCACACAATTGATTGCTAAAACCTGGAGAGAAACTTTGCATCAGGAAAAGAATTGTCCAAAGGAATAAAATCTCCAAATCATTAGCTATATGCAGCTCCAACGGGACCCAGCGAAAAAGGCTCGAGAAGGAACTCATCCAGGAGACTCTCCACATGGACAGGCACCACAAGTTTCCTAGTCTGGCAACACAAACAGGGCAGCTGCTAGTTCCCAGTGCAAGCCTCAGGGCAAAAACCTCTCCCTCTTCAGTGTCTTTACATCTGAAAAGAAGAAAAGTGACCAAGGGCCAAGGAGAGCTGCCCTGGTGTCAATATTGAGCTGTAAATCAGAATTTGCCAAGTGTTTTGCACAAAATCACCTGTGCCCCAGTGATTCTGTTGTTCTCTCTCTTTCTCCCTCCCTCAGACACACACACACACACACACACACACACACACACACACACACACGCATCCACAGAGGCAGAGGCACAAACGGAGTTATACACATGCGCACCGGACAGATTCTGCAAGGAAGGGCCCTGGGCTGAACCCTGCTTCGCATTTCCTGGAAGCACATCCAGCCTTTTAAGGCCAGCTCTGAGCTCCCATTCGTGGGATTCCTTCAGAAGGCCCGCCCACAGGGGGCCAGCCAGGCTCTGATAGGCCAGAGGCATAGGCCACGCCCAGAAACCCTGCCAGCAATCTCATTGGCCAGTGTGCTTGGACACGCCCAGGAGGGTGCAGGCCCCTAGTCAGTGATTGGCCAGCGGCCTTGAGCACCTCCCACACGGCCCTGCAGCACGCTCATTGGGCAGCCTCTGGAAGGCCCACACACCAGCCACTTCCGCTTGAATCGGATTGGCCTGGTGTCCCAGGGACACGCCACCAGCCAGCCTTCTCTTGGCTCCCATTGGCGGGCTGCTGTCCGAGGGGTGCCCTCTGATAGGCCAGTTCCTAAGGAATGCCCAGGAAGGTCAGCGCCCTTGCCCCATGATTGGCCAGCCTCCTGGTCTCCGCCCACGAGGCCCACCCCAGGCGCTCATTGGACAGCCTCCCGAGGGCCCGCCCCCCAGGCACTTCCACTGTACCCTGATTGGCTGACCTCCAGGGATACTCCCACCCAGAGCCAGCACCCAGGCTCTCATTGGTGGGCTGCACTCTGAGGCCCGCCCTCGCAACTCCTCTTCTGTTCTCATTGGCCAGCTCTTGGTTCACGCCCCTGAGGGTGACGTTCCTCCTCTCTGATTGGCCAGCTGTCTCTATGAATACCCACTGGGCCCTCCCCTCAGGCTCATTGGGCACGGGCTCTGAGGCCCACCCCCGGGGACTTTCTGCCATCCTCTGAAGGCCCTGTTTCTGCAAACACGACCCCCACAGCTCCTGTCTGGGCCCGTGCCTAGGACACTGCCTGCCTGCGCTAGGCTGGCCATGCTCTGGGGGCACACCCAGAAACACTGTCGCCACTCTCCTAGCCCAGTGCCTCAGGGCACTTGCCCCATGGAGCCTTAGTCCCGCCCTGGTGCTGCCCTCTTGTGGACACCCAGCAGAATGCAGCTGAGCACAGGGATTCACAAGCTCCCAGTAGAGTCATCCCAGACAAAGAGAGAAACCCCTTCCACTTGCAAAGCCAAATGGGGGATCCCCCCACCCCACAGGAAAGAACAGATGTCTAGGGCACTCTATGTCAATTTCAACCCTGCTGTCCACGGGCCACAAAACCTAGAGTTCTCCTCATTCCACAGAATCACTACACTCAACTATGGGCTTTGCTGCCACCTTGTGGACATACAGCAGAATGCAGCTGAGCTCCCCATGCCACTCCTCTTTGAGTCTACCCAGAAAATTACACACAGCATGGGAATAGCAAAGGAAAGAACCCATCTGAGGACCACCTGGGAGAATGCACAACAGTGTCCACAATCCAATGTGCCATTAATACTTGAAAAACCACTTGTGCAGTGGAAACTTCCTTTGTCATAACACAACCCAGTTCCTAAGTCCCTGCGTCAGGAATAAAGAAACAACAGCGGTAACCATAACTGAAACACACTGATGCACACTTACACATACACACACACACACCTTCCCACAGAGACATACACACTTGTCCCTAAAATAACTTGGATTGGAGTTGCTGTTTTGCACCCTAGCAAAAGGTCAAAGTTTCATGGGTGGAAGGGAGAAGTGTTAAGTTCCTGGCATATGAAGGTGAGAAATGCCTAGAGCAGATCGATAGTTACATGGACAACGAAGGGAGCATGGGTTGGAGGGACAGCTAGTGGAGCTGCCAGGGAACTATGTGGAATCCCAGGACCCTGTTTTGAGCCCCTGGTCACCACTTACCCAGCTAGGGAAAAGCTGGGCTAGTGACAAGTCAGAGCTGCAGCTGTCTCTCTGTCTCTCTTCCTGCTTGGGCCCTGACCTCTCAATTTATGACTGTTTGCTTCTCCTCAATAAGAAAGTTACAAAGGACGTACAGAAATACAGGGATAGTGGGAAAAATTACCCCCCCGTGCCCACTATTACATGGAACTGTTGACTGTAAACCACTCATCCCCCAAGAAAGAACAGAATAAATATTTGTGAGGTTAAAAACATTGGAGGTTAAATAGTGAACATTCTCTAGAGCCATGCAATACTAATCCATTGTGCATTGGATGTCACTGTCAAGCAGTTGTAGTAGTGTGTAGTAGCTGCAAAAGGAAATGTATTGTGTGTCAAAAGTTCCCTTCAATTATAAGAGAAAATCTATGAATGAAATAGTGGGGTTTGTATTGCTAAATGGGAATCTGGGGAATGTTATGAATGTAAGAAAAATAAAAAAATAAAAAAAGAACATCTAGGTCTTAGCCACTCTGAGAAGCAACACTTGGCCGGCAGCCCACTCTCCAAAACTGCCCTCGCCTCTCCAAATTCGAAGTAGTCATAGTGATGCTCCAGCCAAGATACAGGCTGGCGTATTGCATCTCCCTGGTCCAGCCTCAGCCTGTCCTGTGTGCAGGGAACTGCACTATGTCTATTTCTTCTTTGATTTACAGTTTTGGGATAAGACTCGGTGGACAAAAAGAGCAAGAGGGAAGTAGATGACTTGGCAGCGGTAGTTTGTGCTGAGAGAGAATTGTAGAGTGATATACGATATGGCTCTGTGAGATGTCTCTCATGACTGTGGCTCAGAAGGGCCAGGTGTATCCACATTGCTACCCTAATCCAGAGCTGTGCAGGTCTCTAGATAAAAAATATTTTCAGACCTCTACATGTTACATATATATATATATATATATATATATATAGAGAGAGAGAGAGAGACACTGATGTAGTCATTTTCTACAATGGATTCGATGTGACATTCACACAATTGATTGCTAAAACCTGGAGAGAAACTTTGCATCAGGAAAAGAATTGTCCAAAGGAATAAAATCTCCAAATCATTAGCTATATGCAGCTCCAACGGGACCCAGTGAAAAAGGCTCGAGAAGGAACTCATCCAGGAGACTCTCCACATGGACAGGCACCACAAGTTTCCTAGTCTGGCAACACAAACAGGGCAGCTGCTAGTTCCCAGTGCAAGCCTCAGGGCAAAAACCTCTCCCTCTTCAGTGTCTTTACATCTGAAAAGAAGAAAAGTGACCAAGGGCCAAGGAGAGCTGCCCTGGTGTCAATATTGAGCTGTAAATCAGAATTTGCCAAGTGTTTTGCACAAAATCACCTGTGCCCCAGTGATTCTGTTGTTCTCTCTCTTTCTCCCTCCCTCAGACACACACACACACACACACACACACACACACACACACACACACAAACACACGCATCCACAGAGGCAGAGGCACAAACGGAGTTATACACATGCGCACCGGACAGCTTCTGCAAGGCAGGGCTCTGGGATGAACCCTGCTTCGCATTTCCTGGAAGCACATCCAGCCTTTTAAGGCCAGCTCTGAGCTCCCATTCGCGGGATTCCTTCAGAAGGCCCGCCCACAGGGGGCCAGCCAGGCTCTGATAGGCCAGAGGCATAGGCCACGCCCAGAAACCCTGCCAGCAATCTCATTGGCCAGTGTGCTTGGACACGCCCAGGAGGGTGCAGGCCCCTAGTCAGTGATTGGCCAGCGGCCTTGAGCACCTCCCACACGGCCCTGCAGCACGCTCATTGGGCAGCCTCTGGAAGGCGCGCACACCAGCCACTTCCGCTAGAATCTGATTGGCCTGGTGTCCCAGGGACACGCCACCAGCCAGCCTTCTCTTGGCTCCCATTGGCGGGCTGCTGTCCGAGGAGTGCCCTCTGATAGGCCAGTTCCTAAGGAATGCCCAGGAAGGTCAGCGCCCTTGCCCCATGATTGGCCAGCCTCCTGGTCTCCGCCCACGAGGCCCACCCCAGGCGCTCTTTGGACAGCCTCCTGAGGGCCCGCCCCCCAGGCACTTCCACTGTACCCTGATTGGCTGACCTCCAGGGATACGCCCACCCAGAGCCAGCACCCAGGCTCTCATTGGTGGGCTGCACTCTGAGGCTCGCCCTCGCAACTCCTCTTCTGTTCTCATTGGCCAGCTCTTGGTTCACGCCCCAGAGGGTGACGTTCCTCCTCTCTGATTGGCCAGCTGTCTCTATGAATACCCACTGGGCCCTCCCCTCAGGCTCATTGGGCACAGGCTCTGAGGCCCGCCCCCGGGGACTTTCTGCCATCCTCTGAAGGCCCTGTTTCTGCAAACATGACCCCCACAGCTCCTGTCTGGGCCCGTCCTTAGGACACTGCCTGCCTGCGCTAGGCTGGCCATGCTCTGGGGGCACACCCAGAAACACTGTCGCCACTCTCCTAGCCCAGTGCCTCAGGGCACTTGCCCCATGGAGCCTTAGTCCCGCCCTGGTGCTGCCCTCTTGTGGACACCCAGCAGAATGCAGCTGAGCACAGGGATTCACAAGCTCCCAGTAGAGTCATCCCAGACAAAGAGAGAAACCCCTTCCACTTGCAAAGCCAATTGGGGGATCCCCCCACCCCACAGGAAAGAACAGATGTCTAGGGCACTCTATGTCAATTTCAACCCTGCTGTCCACGGGCCACAAATCCTAGAGTTCTCCTCATTCCACAGAATCACTACACTCAACTATGGGCTTTGCTGCCACCTTGTGGACATACAGCAGAATGCAGCTGAGCTCCCCATGCCACTCCTCTTTGAGTCTACCCAGAAAATTACACACAGCATGGGAATAGCAAAGGAAAGAACCCATCTGAGGACCACCTGGGAGAATGCACAACAGTGTCCACAATCCAATGTGCCATTCATACTTGAAAAACCACTTGTGCAGTGGAAACTTCCTTTGTCATAACACAACCCAGTTCCTAAGTCCCTGCGTCAGGAATAAAGAAACAACAGCGGTAACCATAACTGAAACACACTTATGCACACTTACACACACACACACACACACACACACACACACACCTTCCCACAGAGACATACACACTTGTCCCTAAAATAACTTGGATTGGAGTTGCTGTTTTGCACCCTAGCAAAAGGTCAAAGTTTCATGGGTGGAAGGGAGAAATGTTAAGTTCCTGGCATATGAAGGTGAGAAATGCCTAGAGCAGATCGATAGTTACATGGACAACGAAGGGAGCATGGGTTGGAGGGACAGCTAGTGGAGCTGCCAGGGAACTATGTGGAATCCCAGGACCCTGTTTTGAGCCCCTGGTCACCACTTACCTAGCTAGGGAAAAGCTAGGCTAGTGACAAATCAGAGCTGCAGCTGTCTCTCTGTCTCTCTTCCTGCTTGGGCCCTGATCTCTCAATTTATGACTGTTTGCTTCTCCTCAATAAGAAAGTTACAAAGGACGTACAGAAATACAGGGATAGTGGGAAAAATTACCCCCTCCGTGCCCACTATTACATGGAACTGTTGACTGTAAACCACTCATCCCCCAAGAAAGAACAGAATAAATATTTGTGAGGTTAAAAACATTGGAGGTTAAATAGTGAACATTCTCTAGAGCCATGCAATACTAATCCATTGTGCATTGGATGTCACTGTCAAAAACAGTGCAGTAGCAGTTGTAGTAGTGTGTAGTAGCTGCAAAAGGAAATGTATTGTGTGTCAAAAGTTCCCTTCAATTATAAGAGAAAATCTATGAATGAAATAGTGGGGGTTGCATTGCTAAATGGGAATCTGGGGAATGTTATGAATGTAAAAAAAATAAAAAAATAAAAAAAGAACATCTAGGTCTTAGCCACTCTGAGAAGCAACACTTGGCCGGCAGCCCACTCTCCAAAACTGCCCTCGCCTCTCCAAATTCGAAGTAGTCATAGTGATGCTCCAGCCAAGATGCAGGCTGGCGTATTGCATCTCCCTGGTCCAGCCTCAGCCTGTCCTGTGTGCAGGGAACTGCACTATGTCTATTTCTTCTTTGATTTACAGTTTTGGGATAAGACTCGGTGGACAAAAAGAGCAAGAGGGAAGTAGATGACTTGGCAGCGGTAGTTTGTGCTGAGAGAGAATTGTAGAGTGATATACGATATGGCTCTGTGAGATGTCTCTCATGACTGTGGCTCAGAAGGGCCAGGTGTATCCACATTGCTACCCTAATCCAGAGCTGTGCAGGTCTCTAGATAAAAAATATTTTCAGACCTCTACATGTTACATATATATATATATATATATATATAGAGAGAGAGAGAGAGAGAGAGAGAGCGAGACACTGATGTAGTCATTTTCTACAATGGATTCGATGTGACATTCACACAATTGATTGCTAAAACCTGGAGAGAAACTTTGCATCAGGAAAAGAATTGTCCAAAGGAATAAAATCTCCAAATCATTAGCTATATGCAGCTCCAACGGGACCCAGCGAAAAAGGCTCGAGAAGGAACTCATCCAGGAGACTCTCCACATGGACAGGCACCACAAGTTTCCTAGTCTGGCAACACAAACAGGGCAGCTGCTAGTTCCCAGTGCAAGCCTCAGGGCAAAAATCTCTCCCTCTTCAGTGTCTTTACATCTGAAAAGAAGAAAAGTGACCAAGGGCCAAGGAGAGCTGCCCTGGTGTCAATATTGAGCTGTAAATCAGAATGTGCCAAGTGTTTTGCACAAAATCACCTGTGCCCCAGTGATTCTGTTGTTCTCTCTCTTTCTCCCTCCCTCAGACACACACACACACACACACACACACACACACACACACACACACACACACGCATCCACAGAGGCAGAGGCACAAACGGAGTTATACACATGCGCACCGGACAGATTCTGCAAGGAAGGGCCCTGGGCTGAACCCTGCTTCGCATTTCCTGGAAGCACATCCAGCCTTTTAAGGCCAGCTCTGAGCTCCCATTCGCGGGATTCCTTCAGAAGGCCCGCCCACAGGCGGCCAGCCAGGCTCTGATAGGCCAGAGGCATAGGCCACGCCCAGAAACCCTGCCAGCAATCTCATTGGCCAGTGTGCTTGGACACGCCCAGGAGGGTGCAGGCCCCTAGTCAGTGATTGGCCAGCGGCCTTGAGCACCTCCCACACGGCCCTGCAGCACGCTCATTGGGCAGCCTCTGGAAGGCCCGCACACCAGCCACTTCCGCTCGAATCTGATTGGCCTGGTGTCCCAGGGACACGCCACCAGCCAGCCTTCTCTTGGCTCCCATTGGCGGGCTGCTGTCCGAGGGGTGCCCTCTGATAGGCCAGTTCCTAAGGAATGCCCAGGAAGGTCAGCGCCCTTGCCCCATGATTGGCCAGCCTCCTGGTCTCCGCCCACGAGGCCCACCCCAGGCGCTCATTGGACAGCCTCCTGAGGGCCCGCCCCCCAGGTACTTCCACTGTACCCTGATTGGCTGACCTCCAGGGATACGCCCACCCAGAGCCAGCACCCAGGCTCTCATTGGTGGGCTGCACTCTGAGGCCCGCCCTCGCAACTCCTCTTCTGTTCTCATTGGCCAGCTCTTGGTTCACGCCCCTGAGGGTGACGTTCCTCCTCTCTGATTGGCCAGCTGTCTCTATGAATACCCACTGGGCCCTCCCCTCAGGCTCATTGGGCACGGGCTCTGAGGCCCGCCCCCGGGGACTTTCTGCCATCCTCTGAAGGCCCTGTTTCTGCAAATACGACCCCCACAGCTCCTGTCTGGGCCCGTGCCTAGGAGACTGCCTGCCTGTGCTAGGCTGGCCATGCTCTGGGGGCACACCCAGAAACACTGTCGCCACTCTCCTAGCCCAGTGCCTCAGGGCACTTGCCCCATGGAGCCTTAGTCCCGCCCTGGTGCTGCCCTCTTGTGGACACCCAGCAGAATGCAGCTGAGCACAGGATTCACAAGCTCCCAGTAGAGTCATCCCAGACAAAGAGAGAAACCCCTTCCACTTGCAAAGCCAAATGGGGGATCCCCCCACCCCACAGGAAAGAACAGATGTCTAGGGCACTCTATGTCAATTTCAACCCTGCTGTCCACGGGCCACAAATCCTAGAGTTCTCCTCATTCCACAGAATCACTACACTCAACTATGGGCTTTGCTGCCACCTTGTGGACATACAGCAGAATGCAGCTGAGCTCCCCATGCCACTCCTCTTTGAGTCTACCCAGAAAATTACACACAGCATGGGAATAGCAAAGGAAAGAACCCATCTGAGGACCACCTGGGAGAATGCACAACAGTGTCCACAATCCAATGTGCCATTCATACTTGAAAAACCACTTGTGCAGTAGAAACTTCCTTTGTCATAACACAACCCAGTTCCTAAGTCCCTGCATCAGGAATAAAGAAACAACAGCGGTAACCATAACTGAAACACACTTATGCACACTTACATACACACACACACACACACACACACACACACACACACACCTTCCCACAGAGACATACACACTTGTCCCTAAAATAACTTGGATTGGAGTTGCTCTTTTGCACCCTAGCAAAAGGTCAAAGTTTCATGGGTGGAAGGGAGAAGTGTTAAGTTCCTGGCATATGAAGGTGAGAAATGCCTAGAGCAGATCGATAGTTACATGGACAACGAAGGGAGCATGGGTTGGAGGGACAGCTAGTGGAGCTGCCAGGGAACTATGTGGAATCCCAGGACCCTGTTTTGAGCCCCTGGTCACCACTTACCCAGCTAGGGAAAAGCTGGGCTAGTGACAAATCAGAGCTGCAGCTGTCTCTCTGTCTCTCTTCCTGCTTGGGCCCTGATCTCTCAATTTATGACTGTTTGCTTCTCCTCAATAAGAAAGTTACAAAGGACGTACCGAAATACAGGGATAGTGGGAAAAATTACCCCCCCGTGCCCACTATTACATGGAACTGTTGACTGTAAACCACTCATCCCCCAAGAAAGAACAGAATAAATATTTGTGAGGTTAAAAACATTGGAGGTTAAATAGTGAACATTCTCTAGAGCCATGCAATACTAATCCATTGTGCATTGGATGTCACTGTCAAAAACAGTGCAGTAGCAGTTGTAGTAGTGTGTAGTAGCTGCAAAAGGAAATGTATTGTGTGTCAAAAGTTCCCTTCAATTATAAGAGAAAATCTATGAATGAAATAGTGGGGGTTGTATTGCTAAATGGGAATCTGGGGAATGTTATGAATGTAAAAAAAATAAAAAAATAAAAAAAGAACATCTAGGTCTTAGCCACTCTGAGAAGCAACACTTGGCCGGCAGCCCACTCTCCAAAACTGCCCTCGCCTCTCCAAATTCGAAGTAGTCATAGTGATGCTCCAGCCAAGATGCAGGCTGGCGTATTGCATCTCCCTGGTCCAGCCTCAGCCTGTCCTGTGTGCAGGGAACTGCACTATGTCTATTTCTTCTTTGATTTACAGTTTTGGGATAAGACTCGGTGGACAAAAAGAGCAAGAGGGAAGTAGATGACTTGGCAGCGGTAGTTTGTGCTGAGAGAGAATTGTAGAGTGATATACGATATGGCTCTGTGAGATGTCTCTCATGACTGTGGCTCAGAAGGGCCAGGTGTATCCACATTGCTACCCTAATCCAGAGCTGTGCAGGTCTCTAGGTAAAAAATATTTTCAGACCTCTACATGTTACATATATATATATATATATATATATATATATATATATATAGGGAGAGAGAGAGAGAGACACTGATGTAGTCATTTTCTACAATGGATTCGATGTGACATTCACACAATTGATTGCTAAAACCTGGAGAGAAACTTTGCATCAGGAAAAGAATTGTCCAAAGGAATAAAATCTCCAAATCATTAGCTATATGCAGCTCCAACGGGACCGAGCGAAAAAGGCTCGAGAAGGAACTCATCCAGGAGACTCTCCACATGGACAGGCACCACAAGTTTCCTAGTCTGGCAACACAAACAGGGCAGCTGCTAGTTCCCAGTGCAAGCCTCAGGGCAAAAACCTCTCCCTCTTCAGTGTCTTTACATCTGAAAAGAAGAAAAGTGACCAAGGGCCAAGGAGAGCTGCCCTGGTGTCAATATTGAGCTGTAAATCAGAATTTGCCAAGTGTTTTGCACAAAATCACCTGTGCCCCAGTGATTCTGTTGTTCTCTCTCTTTCTCCCTCCCTCAGACACACACACACACACACACACACACACACACAACACACACACACACACACACACACAAACACACGCATCCACAGAGGCAGAGGCACAAACGGAGTTATACACATGCGCACCGGACAGCTTCTGCAAGGAAGGGCCCTGGGCTGAACCCTGCTTCGCATTTCCTGGAAGCACATCCAGCCTTTTAAGGCCAGCTCTGAGCTCCCATTCGCGGGATTCCTTCAGAAGGCCCGCCCACAGTGGGCCAGCCAGGCTCTTATAGGCCAGAGGCATAGGCCACGCCCAGAAACCCTGCCAGCAATCTCATTGGCCAGTGTGCTTGGACACGCCCAGGAGGGTGCAGGCCCCTAGTCAGTGATTGGCCAGCGGCCTTGAGCACCTCCCACACGGCCCTGCAGCACGCTCATTGGGCAGCCTCTGGAAGGCCCGCACACCAGCCACTTCCGCTCGAATCTGATTGGCCTGGTGTCCCAGGGACACGCCACCAGCCAGCCTTCTCTTGGCTCCCATTGGCGGGCTGCTGTCCGAGGGGTGCCCTCTGATAGGCCAGTTCCTAAGGAATGCCCAGGAAGGTCAGCGCCCTTGCCCCATGATTGGCCAGCCTCCTGGTCTCCGCCCACGAGGCCCACCCCAGGGGCTCATTGGACAGCCTCCTGAAGGCCCGCACCCCAGGCACTTCCACTGTACCCTGATTGGCTGACCTCCAGGGATACGCCCACCCAGAGCCAGCACCCAGGCTCTCATTGGTGGGCTGCACTTTGAGGCCCGCCCTCGCAACTCCTCTTCTGTTCTCATTGGCCAGCTCTTGGTTCACGCCCCTGAGGGTGACGTTCCTCCTCTCTGATTGGCCAGCTGTCTCTATGAATACCCACTGGGCCCTCCCCTCAGGCTCATTGGGCACGGGCTCTGAGGCCCGCCCCCGGGGACTTTCTGCCATCCTCTGAAGGCCCTGTTTCTGCAAACACGACCCCCACAGCTCCTGTCTGGGCCCGTGCTTAGGACACTGTCTGCCTGCGCTAGGCTGGCCATGCTCTTGGGGCACACCCAGAAACACTGTTGCCACTCTCCTAGCCCAGTGCCACAGGGCACTTGCCCCATGGAGCCTTAGTCCCGCCCTGGTGCTGCCCTCTTGTGGACACCCAGCAGAATGCAGCTGAGCACAGGGATTCACAAGCTCCCAGTAGAGTCATCCCAGACAAAGAGAGAAACCCCTTCCACTTGCAAAGCCAAATGGGGGATCCCCCCACCCCACAGGAAAGAACAGATGTCTAGGGCACTCTATGGCAATTTCAACCCTGCTGTCCACGGGCCACAAATCCTAGAGTTCTCCTCATTCCACAGAATCACTACACTCAACTATGGGATTTGCTGCCACCTTGTGGACATACAGCAGAATGCAGCTGAGCTCCCCATGCCACTCCTCTTTGAGTCTACCCAGAAAATTACACACAGCATGGGAATAGCAAAGGAAAGAACCCATCTGAGGACCACCTGGGAGAATGCACAACAGTGTCCACAATCCAATGTGCCATTCATACTTGAAAAACCACTTGTGCAGTGAAACTTCCTTTGTCATAACACAACCCAGTTCCTAAGTCCCTGCGTCAGGAATAAAGAAACAATAGCGGTAACCATAACTGAAACACACTTATGCACACTTACACACACACACACACACACACACACACACACACACACACACACACACACAGACACACACACAGACACCTTCCCACAGAGACGTACACACTTGTCCCAAAAATAACTTGGATTGGAGTTGCTGTTTTGCACCCTAGCAAAAGGTCAAAGTTTCATGGGTGGAAGGGAGAAGTGTTAAGTTTCTGGCATATGAAGGTGAGAAATGCCTAGAGCAGATCGATAGTTACATGGACAACGAAGGGAGCATGGGTTGGAGGGACAGCTAGTGGACCTGCCAGGGAACTATGTGGAATCCCAGGACCCTGTTTTGAGCCCCTGGTCACCACTTACCCAGCTAGGGAAAAGCTGGGCTAGTGACAAATCAGAGCTGCAGCTGTCTCTCTGTCTCTCTTCCTGCTTGGGCCCTGATCTCTCAATTTATGACTGTTTGCTTCTCCTCAATAAGAAAGTTACAAAGGATGTACAGAAATACAGGGATAGTGGGAAAAATTACCCCCCCATGCCCACTATTACATGGAACTGTTGACTGTAAACCACTCATCCCCCAAGAAAGAACAGAATAAATATTTGTGAGGTTAAAAACATTGGAGGTTAAATAGTGAACATTCTCTAGAGCCATGCAATACTAATCCATTGTGCATTGGATGTCACTGTCAAAAACAGTGCAGTAGCAGTTGTAGTAGTGTGTAGTATCTGCAAAAGGAAATGTATTGTGTGTCAAAAGTTCCCTTCAATTATAAGAGAAAATCTATCAGGCAGAAGAAATGACCCCTCATGTGATATCGGACTAAATAAATAAATATGCAAATAAATGGGAATGATCTAGGAGGATTTGAAAAAAATAAAAAATAAAAACAAAGACCACAGGAAGACCTGATGACAGTAGAAATATAGAAAACGTCTGCTGAGAAACAGAGGGCTGCTTCAAAAATTCCCGGACACACAGGGTCCAGGCAAATTACGAATTCCGAGAATGAAAAGAAACGCATACGTTTTGAAGCTTACACTAGAAAATGGAGGCAAGTTCTGTGCTATGATAATTACAATAAGGATACTGATAGAAAGGCTATTGGAAATGCTCCTGGAAAGTTTATAATTTATAATTGTAGTGAATCCTGCTCCAACTATGTGACCAATTATTTATGAATAAGGAGGCTATTATAAATGCGGTAATTCTGCATTCAGATCAAATAAAAAGGTCAACAATTCTAAAAATGTCTGATATATATATGTATGTATATGTACATATATGGATGTATATCATTATTATAAAGTCTGAGAGATACTGCCATGGATATGAGGAGACAGAATATGGCTTAAGTCAGAGAGACTTACAAATCTGAGGCTCCAGTAGCCTAGGTGAAATCACAAACAAAACCAGCCAGAGCTCAGCAGTGCTCAGGCCACTCTCTTTGTATATCTGGGCCTGTCAATAAAATAAGGATATAAGTAAAATATTCCTGAGTTCAGACAGAGTGAGAGAGAGCCTGTGAGAGTCAGAGACAGAGATGGCAAGAAGAGAAATAGAAGAGTTGGAAATAGACCAGAAGTCAAAAACCCCCTAGGCTGTGTTCATTCATGACAGGTTCAAACCTGGGTTGTAGAGATTGTAAGGCAGCAGCTCTAATGCCCACAGACCCCAGACAACCCAAGCCTTCACCATATGTGTGTAGTATTTGCCCCAGGAAATGTATTGTGCATCAAAAGTTCCCTTCAGTTATAAGAGAAAATCTCTCAAGCAGAAGAAATGATGCCACATGTGATACCTGACTAAATAAATAAATATGCAAATAAATGGGGATGATCTAGGAGGACTTGAAACAATAAAAATAAATAAAAACAAAAACCACAAGAATACCTGATGACAGCAGAAACATAGAAACCATCTGCTGAGAAACAGAGGGCTGCTTCAAAAATTCGCTAACACTTCAGGGTCCAGGGACATTAAGATTTCTGGAGAAGGAAAACAAACACATACGTATTGAAGCTTACACTAGAAAAAGGAGGGAAGATCTGGGCCATGATAATTACAATAAGGATGCTAATAGAAACATGATTAGAAATGCTACTGGAAGGTTCTATTATTTATAATTGTATTGAATCCTGCTCCAACTATATGGCCAATTATTTCAGAAAAACTAGGCTGTTATAAATGTGGTAATTCTGAATGAAGGTCAAATACATAGGTCGAACATTCTAAAAATGACAGATATATAAATATATATGTATGTATATCTTTATTATAAACTCTGAGTGATACTGGCATGGAAATGAGGAGACAGAATATGGCTTGTGTCAGAAAGACTTACAAACTGAGGCTCCAGTAGCCTAGGTGAAATCGCCAACACAACAAGCCAGAGCTCAGCAGTGCTCTGGTAACTCTCTTTGTATATCTGGGCCTGTCAGTAAAATAAGAATCTAAGTAAAATATTAATGAGTGAAGACAGAGTGTATGAGAGCATGTGAGAGTTAGAGATAGAGAAGGCGAGAAGAGAAATAGATGAGTTGGAAAGAGACCAGAATTCAAAAACCTCCTACAATGTGTTCATTGATGACAGGTTCAAACCTGGCTTGTAGAGATTGTAAGGCAGCAGCTCTTATGCCCACAGACCCCAGACAGCCCCAGCCTTCACCATATGCTCTACTACCAGACCTGACAGTAATGTGTGTGTGTGTGTGTGTGTCTGTCTGTTTGTGTGTGTCTGTGTGTGCTCAGAGATCACCTGTAGTAGTCTCAGAGCATGGGTGGCAAGGGAGCCAGCCTCTCCTGCAACTTATGTATAGAGAACCTATCTGGTCAGGGCAAGCCAGCTAGCCCAGATTGTGGCTAAGCAAGAATGCATATGCAAAGGGACTCTCATGTCTCACTCTCCTGAGTTCCCGATTCAATCCCATGCCTCACTATGATCCAAACACTGCCAACGGGGGAAGCTGGGGCACCCCTCAGAATTCAGGGGCATGAGCCTGTCCAGTCACGTTTGGCTGCCTACTCAGCCTCCAGGCTCTCAGTCCACTGCTCAGGGCAGCAGATTACAAGCCCAGAAAGTACCCAGAAAGGGCTGTGTTTCCACATAGATGGGAAGTGTGTTGAAGCAAACAATAGTGGATGAACCAGGCCCCTTACACCTACCCTTTGGGTCCGGCTAAGGCAATTGCTCCTGTGGCCTCACATCCCTGATCATGGTGTCCTGGTGTCCACACATCACACTCAGAGAGATTCCCAGAAGTAGGCTTGTATGAGTGTCCCATACAATGTCGCTCTGCTTGCAGGAAGCACAAACTCCCCGGGCCCTTGCTATGGACAGACAAAAAAAGATGGATGCCTCCATTGGCCAAATTAGGGGCTTCCAGTCAAGATCACAGCCCCGGCCCTCACCTGAGGGCCTGGCTGCTGCTAATAAAGGCAATTGGAAACACCTTTCACACTTGGGCCCTGAGGACATACTCAGGAATCCCTCCAGGAGCTAGCAGGCTGGCAGACCTCCTGACCCCGGGATAGCTGTGCTCCTAGTTGGGCGGCCCTTCTGGCCAGTGGTGAAAATATTCCCTAGATACAAGAAAGAACTTCAGGCTTCAAAGGGATTTGAAACACCATGAGGCACTTGGAAAAGACATTTCACAGCCATCAAAACCCCCTCTTTCTGAACACTGGAAGCTTCCGTTTTGCATGGAAAATCTGGACACTGGTGTGGCCCCATCAGTATCACAGATCCTTTACATTCGGCTTAATAGAGGGAAAGTACAGTGTGTGTGCCAGGGGGATCGAGTTTCCCTTCTCTTGACCTGGGCTCTCATGGAATAAGGACAAGGACGCTGTGCAGGAAGGTGAGGAGGGCTGCATTTAGGCTGAGTGTCAGCCTCAGGGCCCTGGAGAATGGGAGTCAAGCACAGAGGGCCTGGACAGCTGCAGCTGGAGATGGACATATGCCTGGAACCTGCAGCAGCAACGCTGTCTCCGCAGTTCCCCTCTGTACTACACCATGTGCAGGAGACTAAATAATCCAAAGGGCAAAGAAAGGAAAATTTCAACACCAGGAAGGCTGAGTTCACGATGCATGCACTGACTTCCAGTAAGGGCCCAGTGAAGAAGGCACGTAGAGACAGTCAGAGAGACAGAAGGACAGAGACAGACAAGGACTGAAATTCTGGCCCTGTGTTGATCAGTGCCAGAGCACTGAAGACAAACCCTCCATGCCCATGCATACTTCTTACAAGTGGCATTGCTATTTTACGTTTGTGAGGAAAAGTAACACTTAGAACATCTAGGTCTTATCCACTCTGAGAAGCAACCCTTGGCCGGCAGCCCACTCTCCAAAACTGCCCTCGCCTCTCCAAATTCGAAGTAGTCATAGTGATGCTCCAGCCAAGATGCAGGCTGGCGTATTGCATCTCCCTGGTCCAGCCTCAGCCTGTCCTGTGTGCAGGGAACTGCACTATGTCTATTTCTTCTTTGATTTACAGTTTTGGGATAAGACTCGGTGGACAAAAAGAGCAAGAGGGAAGTAGATGATTTGGCAGTGGTAGTTTGTGCTGAGAGAGATTTGTAGAGTGATATACGATATGGCTCTGTGAGATGTCTCTCATAACTGTGGCTCAGAAGGTCCAGGTGTATCCACATTGCTACCCTAATCCAGAGCTGTGCAGGTCTCTAGCTAAAAAATATTTTCAGACCTCTACACGTTACATACACACACATATATATATATATATATATATATATATATATAGAGAGAGAGAGAGAGAGAGAGAGAGACTGATGTAGTCATTTTCTACAATGGATTCGATGTGACATTCACACAATTGATTGCTAAAACCTGGAGAGAAACTTTGCATCAGGAAAAGAATTGTCCAAAGGAATAAAATCTCCAAATCATTAGCTATATGCAGCTCCAACGGGACCCAGCAAAAAAGGCTCGAGAAGGAACTCATCCAGGAGACTCTCCACATGGACAGGCACCACAGGTTTCCTAGTCTGGCAACACAAACAGGGCAGCTGCTAGTTCCCAGTGCAAGCCTCAAGGAAAAAACCTCTCCCTCTTCAGTGTCTTTACATCTGAAAAGAAGAAAAGTGACCAAGGGCCAAGGAGAGCTGCCCTGGTGTCAATATTGAGCTGTAAATCAGAATGTGCCAAGTGTTTTGCACAAAATCACCTGTGCCACAGTGATTCTGTTGTTCTCTCTCTCTCTCCCTCCCTCTGACACACACACACACACACACACACACAAACACACACATCCACAGAGGCACAGCCACAAACGGAGTTATACACATGCACACTGGACAGCTTCTGCAAGGCAGGGCCCTGGGCTGAACCCTGCTTCGCATTTCCTGGAAGGACGCCCAGCCTTTTAAGGCCAGCTCTGAGCTCCCATTGGCGGGATTCCTTCAGAAGGCCCGCCCACAGGGCGCCAGCCAGGCTCTGATAGGCCAGAGGCCTAGGCCACGCACAGAACCCCACCAGCAATCTCATTGGCCAGTGTGCTTGGACACGCCCAGGAGGGTCCGGGCCCCTAGTCAGTGATTGGCCAGCGGCCTTGACCACCGCCCACACGGCCCTGCAGCACGCTCATTGGGCAGCCACTTCCGCTCGACTCTGATTGGCCTGGTGTCCCAGGGACACGCCCCCTGCCAGCATTCTCTTGGCTCCCATTGGCGGGCTGCTGTCTGAAGGGCAACCTCTGATAGGCCAGTTCCTAAGGTACGCCCAGGAAGGTCAGTGCCCTTGCCCCATGATTGGCCAGCCTCCTGGGCTCCGCCCACGAGGCCTCCCCAGGCGCTCATTGGACAGCCTCCTGAAGGCCCGCACCCCAGGCACTATCGCTGGACCCTGATTGGCTGACCTCTAGGGGTACGCCCACCCAGAGCCAGCACCCAGGCTCTCATTGGTGGGCTGCTCTCTGAGGCCCACCCTCGCAACTCCTCTTCTGTTATCATTGGCCAGCTCTTGCTTCACGCCCCTGAGGGTGACGTTCCTCCTCTCTGATTGGCCAGCTGTCTCTATGAATACCCACTGGGCCCTCCCCTCAGGCTCATTGGGCACGGGCTCTGAGGCCCGCCCCCGGGGACTTTCTGCCATCCTCTGAAGGCCCTGTTTCTGCAAACACGACCCCCACAGCTCCTGTCTGGGCCCGTCCTCAGGACACTGCCTGCCTGCGCTAGGCTGGCCATGCTCTGGGGGCACACCCAGAAACACTGTCGCCACTCTCCTAGCCCAGTGCCTCAGGGCACTTGACCCATGGAGCCTTAGTCCCGCCCTGGTGCTGCCCTCTTGTGGACACCCAGCAGAATGCAGCTGAGCACAGGGATTCACAAGCTCCCAGTAGAGTCATCCCAGACAAAGAGAGAAACCCCTTCCACTTGCAAAGCCAAATGGGGGATCCCCCCACCCCACAGGAAAGAACAGATGTCTAGGGCACTCTATGGCAATTTCAACCCTGCTGTCCACGGGCCACAAATCCTAGAGTTCTCCTCATTCCACAGAATCACTACACTCAACTATGGGATTTGCTGCCACCTTGTGGACATACAGCAGAATGCAGCTGAGCTCCCCATGCCACTCCTCTTTGAGTCTACCCAGAAAATTACACACAGCATGGGAATAGCAAAGGAAAGAACCCATCTGAGGACCACCTGGGAGAATGCACAACAGAGTCCACAATCCAATGTGCCAATTCATACTTGCAAAACCACTTGTGCAGTGGAAACTTCCTTTGTCATAACACAACCCAGTTCCTAAGACCCTGCGTCAGCAATAAAGAAACGACAGCGGTAATCATAACTGACCCTGACCCTGACCCTAACCCTGACCCCTACCCTAAACCCTGACCCTAAACCCTGACCCTGACCCTGACCCCAACCCTGACCCCGACCCTGACCCTGACTCTAAACCCTGACCCCGACCCTAAACCCTAACCCTAACACTAACCCAAACCCTGACCAAAAACTCTGACCCGACCCTAAACCCTGACCCTAACCCTAACCCTTACCCTAACCCTAACCCTAAACCCTGACCCTGACCCGACCCTAATCCCTGACCCTGACCCTGACCCCGACCCCGACTCTGACCCTGACCCTAACCCTGACCCTGACCCTGACTCTAACCCTGATTCTAACCCTAGTTTCCCTGCACACATGCCCCATCCTACAGTGGGTTTTTCACATGCTTGATTCCAGCTCCTCAGGACTCTGCCTCCCTCAGAGCCCTGGTGACACCTGCTGGGTAAACTCTCTATCTCCACTGCCCCAGCTATCTGGCAAGCCCCAGAGCACTGGTTAGCACTTGGGGACAGAGCACTGTGTCTCTGAACATCCCCCTTCCCCACACAGGATCTCTGATGATCCTGGCAGCTCCTTCACTGGATCCTACTGCATGGTGCAAAGGGTGCTGTGACCCTACACCCTGCACCCTGTGATCTCAGGCAGGCCCCAGACTCAGCCACTACCTCCAACCTGCACACTGTGAGCCCAGCCCCAGCCTTAGTCTCAGCCCCCCTGCGATGGACCGCTACAGTGGAAGAGCATCATGAAGGATTAGGGAACTCCAAAGGCGACCACCTGGTGGGTCAGGAATCGGTGCAGGGGAGAACAGAATACACCACACTGTGTTGGAGGGTGAATCTGAACTCAATTTTTATTCAGCCAGTGAGAACTTATATATCTTTCAGCCTTACATAAACAATATCTGAAACAGAAAGTAAAGCTCATTTCTTGATTAGATGGGCTTGCAGTTTTACACAGTAATGTCATACTTTATGGGGTGATGCATTTCTGAGTAATGGGCTTAGCAGATATTATTTTACATAGAGTTTTAACATATTTCATAAGAGGTGGTATTATTAAGAATTTTCCTAAAACTTTATGTATTTGATGACCCATAACTTTGTCCACCTCATTTCCTATTCATCTGTATCTAATCTGGGAACAGGGACTGTTCATCCCCAATTACACGGTATCATTACCATGTACATAATGAAAACAATAATCAGTTTTCTATTTAGATCTGCTCAGAATGTCAAGACCCACTCCCAGAATTCTTCTTCCTTGAAGAAAGTTTTCTAGGGTGCTGACCCTGTCAGACCCGTCATTCTGGAGTTGAGTGTGGTGTGGCAACCCCCTAAACCCTGCACCCTATGAGCACAGCCCCAGCCTCAGACCCCCACACCCTGAACCCTGTGAGCCCAGCCCCAGCGTCATCCCCCACACACCCAGCACCCGTGAGCCCAGCCCAGCCTCAACACCCCCACACAACCTACACCCTGCGAATCCAGGATCAGCCCCCCACACCCGTAACATGCACCCTTTGAGCCCAGCCCCATCCCCAGACCTCCACACACACACAACCTGAACCCTGAGAGCACAGCCTCAGCCCCGCACACACACACCCTGCAACCTGAGAGCCCAGCCCTAGCCCCTCCACACACCCTGCACACTGTGAGCAGAGCACCAGCCTCAGCCCACAACACATGCTGCACCCTGTGAGCCCAGCCCCAGCCTCAGCCCCCCTACACCCTGAACCCTGTAAGCACAGCCTCAGGGCCCCACACACCCTGCACCCTGTGAGCACAGCCCCAGCCTCAGCCCCCCCACACACCCTGCACCCTGTGAGCCCAGCCTCAGCTGCCCACACACACCCTGCACCCAGTGAGCACAGCCACAACCTCAGCCCCAAACACACCCTGCACCCTGTGAGCCCAACCCCAGCCTCAGACCACCTACACCCTGCACCCTGTAAGCACAGCCCCAGCTCCTCCCACACACTCTTCACCCTGTGAGCACAACCCCAGCCACTCCACACACACCATGCACCCTGTAAACCCAGTCCAGCCTCAGCCCCCCACACCCTGCATCCTGTGAGTCCATCCCAGCCTCAGCCCTCCACACACACCCTGCACCCTGTGAGCCCAGCCCAGCCTCAAGCCCCAACACATGCACCCTGCACCCTGTGAGCACATCCTCAGCTCCCCAAACACCCTACACCCTGTGAGCACAGCCCCAGCCTCAGCCCCCCTACACCCTGTGAGCCCAGCCCAGCCTCAGCCCCACACACACACCCAGCACCCTGTGAGCCCAGCCTCAGCCCCCCACACACCCTGCATCCTGTTGGCCCAAGCTCAGCCCCCACCACACACCATGCACCCTGTGAGCCCAGCCCCAGGCTCAGCCCCCCTCACACACCCTGCACCCTGTGAGCCCAGCCCCAGCCTCAGCCCCCCACACACCCTGCACCCTGTGAGCCCACCCCAGCCTCAGCCCCCCACACCCTGCACCCTGTGAGCCCAGCCTCAGCCCCGCCCACCCTGTGAGTCTAGATCACCCCACCCTCAGGCAGCAGAGATAAGAGGCCATGCTGAGGAAGGCAGGTCTAGAGCCATCACGGGTTGGATGCTCTGCTCTCTCCTGAATTCCTTTTAGCCTTTGTCTCAGACACCCTCCTGGGGCCCAGCCTGCACACTGTCCATCATGGAGCCATGTGACACCACCCCAGAAAGCCAGCTCCATCTCCCTGACTACCAGACTCACCTCCCAGAAGGCCAGTCTCACTTTCTGAAAGGCCAGTCTCACCTCCCTGAAGTCCAGTCTCACCTTCCTGAAGGCATCTCACCTCCCTTAAGTCCAGTCTCACCTCCTGAAGGCCAGTCTCACCTCCCTGAAGGCCAGTCTCACCTTCCTGAAGGCCAGTCTCACCTTCCTGAAGGCCAGTCTCACCTCCCTGAAGGCATCTCACCTCACTGAAGGCCAGTCTCACCTCACTGAAGGTCAGTCTCACCTCCCTGAAGGTGTCTCATCTCCCTGAAGTCCAGTCTCACCCCCTGAAGGCTAGTCTCATCTCTCTGAAGGCCAGTCTTAACTCCCTGAAGGCCAGTCTCACCTCCCTGAAGGCATCTCACCTCCCTGAAGGCCAGTCTTGCCTCCCTGAAGACCATTCTCACCTCCCTGAAGGCCAATATCATCTCCAATGGCTGGGGGGAGACACTGAGGCATCATGGGAAGAGCCCTGGAAAGCAGATGCAGTCTGTCCTCTGGACTGAGCTTCAGAAGCAGTCCAGCAGCCGGGAAGGAGCATGCTGAGAGCAGTTTAGATGCATCCCATCACATGCAGGCCACAGAAGATTATTGGTTTAAAATGACCAGTTGAGCATACACATTACCAAGCTCATGAACCAGGGTTTGAGCCCCTGGTCCCCATCTGCAGGGGGATGCTTCATGAGCAGTGAGGCAGGTCTGTAGGTGTCTCTCTGTCTCTCTGCCTATCACCCCCTTCTCAATTTCTCTTTCTCCTATCAAATAAAACAGGGGGAGGGGGGTTGTCAGGAGATGAGGATCTGTAGGCCAGCACCAAGCCCCAGCGATAGCCCTGGTGACAACAAGTAACCAATAAGTAAATTAAAAAGCAGCACTTCTATCTTGATATCAATAAATGTCAATGGCCTGAATTCTCCTATTGAAAGACATAGAGTAGGAAGATGGATCAGAAAACACAACCCTACAATATGCTGTCTACAGGAAATGCACCTAATTCAACAAGACAAACACAAACTTAAAGTGAAAGGATGGAAAACTATCATATAATGGCCCTCAAAAAAGGGCAGGAACAGCTATTCTCATATCTGACATGATAGACTTTAAAATAGATAAGATTAAAAAAGACAGGAATGGACACTACTTAATGCTCAGAGGATCAGTCAATCAAGAGGACTTAACAATTATTAACATCTATGCACCCAATGAGAAGCCATCTAAATACATAAAACTTCTACTGAAAGAGCTACAGCAATATATTAACAGCAACACAGTCATAGTAGGGGACGTCAACACCCCACTCTCTCAACTTGACAGATCATCCAGGCAGAAAATCAATACAGACAGAAGGGAGCTAAATGAAGAGATAGATAAACTAGAACTATTGGAAAATTTCAGAGTCATTCATCCCAAGAAACTGGAATACACATTTTACTCAAATCCATATGGGTCATTCTCAAGGATAAACCATATGTTTGGCCACAAAGACAGCTTCAGCAAATTCAAGAGCATTGAAATCATCCCAAGCATCTTCTCAGACCACAGTGGAATTAAACTAACACTTAACAATCAACAAAAGATTAGTAATAGTCCCAAAATGTGGAAGCTCAACAGTACACTTCTTAACAACTTCTGGGTCAAAGAGTAAATAAAGGAAGAAATCAACATGTTGTCAGGCTGGCTTTGCGAGTTGGAGACAGATGACCAGGGACTCATGGCTGAGCTGTATGCAGTATCTATTCATGCAGAACGCAGCACAATCTAAGCCAACCTAAGCTAAAACTAAACTAAACTGAAAACTCACAAACCTGCCCTTATATATACTGCCAAGTAGGGTGTAAACAGGATGTGACATAGAGAGGGTGGAGAGAAAAGTGACTGGTGAAAATCAGGGTGTGACAAGGAGAGGGGGTGGAGCAGGTGAGAATTCTAACACTGAACCACCAATGCCCTGGAGGGAGGGTGGTGCTTAGTTAACAATGGTTATGTGAGTAGAATACAGTGTTAAGCAGGGGGGATTAAACCAAATGAAACAGAAGGGGTTTTTAGAAGCAGAATTAGAAGCATACCAACAATTCCCCCTTTCTTTTTAACTAAAGGCCATAGTATCAGGAGTGTGGGGTGAACAGAAACCTATATCATACAGGCGTTTTCAAAATAACTGGCATATGACATGGAGGAACAAAATAGGAGAGCAGCAAGAACCAGTGTGATGCCAAGGGGAGGCCTGAGGGGGCGTTTCCTGTCTCAGAGAGCAAGGCCTAGCAGGCAAAAGAGCATTTTTTGCCTCTGGGGGCATCTATTGCCTTTGGGGGCGCTTCATGCCTCTGTGGGCATCTCTTGCCTCAAAGGGCATTTCCTACCTATGTGGGCATGACCTAGTAAGGAGGGGGGGTTTCTTGACTCTGGGGACAGAGCCTGCAGGTGAGGGGACATGGCCTATAAAGTCCCAAGGCAGCTGGCTGCAGTCAGTCTTTGAGAAACCCAGCAGCATAAAGGGAAACTGCTGTAAAGTTGTGTAAATTGTCCAAGAGGAGTACCAGTAAGTCCGACGGAAGTGTCAGTCCAAAGTAGCTGACCATAGAAGAAAATGCCAGGGGGTGAAACGCTGCACGTCTGTCTCGATGGGGAATGTCAGCCACCAGAATTCTGCTTTTCTGTAGAGAGTGATGAAACAGTAGAGGCTTTGGCAAACCTCTTCATTAGTAGAAAGGCAACCCATGGTGGATGGGAAGCCAGGTTTACTTATCTGGGGGATGGGCGGGTTAGGTCCCACGTTGGTGTCGGTCCCTGTTCAGGCGCCATTATGTCGAGCTGGCTTTGCGAGCTAGAGACAGATGACAAGGGACTCATGGCTGAGCTATATGCAGTATCTCTTTATTCATGCAGAACGCAGCACAATCTAAGCCAACCTAAGCTAAAACTAAACTAAACTGAAAACTCACAAACCTGTCCTTATATATACTGCCAAGTAGGGTGTAAACAGAATGTGACACAGAGAGGGTGGAGAGAAAAGTGACTGGTGAAAATCAGGGTATGACAAGGAGAGGTGGAGCAGGTGAGAATTCTAACACTGAACCACCAATGCCCTGGAGGGAGGGTAGTGCTTAGTTAACAATGGTTATGTAAATAGAATACAGTGTTATTAAGCAGGGGGGATTAAACCAAATGAAACAGAAGGGGTTTTTAGAAGCAGAATTAGAAGCATACCAACAATATGTTTTGAGAATTCAATGAAAATGAAGACACAAGCTATCAAAATATTTGGGACACAGCTAAGGCAGTCCTAAGAGGGAATTTCATAGCTATACAAGCACACATTAGGAAACAAGAAAAAGCACAAATAAACAGCCTGATTGCACATCTTAAAGACCTAGAAGAAGAACAACAAAGGAACCCTAAATCAATCAGAAGGACAGAAATCACTAAAGTTAAGGCAGAAATAAATAACATTGAGAATAAGAAAACCATACAAAGGATCAATGAAAGTAAATGTTGGTTCTTAGAAAGAGTGAACAAAATCAACAAACCTTTAGTCAGACTCACAAAACAAAAAAGGGAGAAGACCCAAATAAATCGGATACTAAATGAAAAATGAGTTATCACAACAGACACTGCAGAAATTCAACATATCATGCGAGGCTTCTATGAACAACTGTATGCCACCAAGCTAAAGAACCTGGAAGAAACAGACGATTTCCTAGATACCTACCAACTTCCAAAACTAAGTAAAGAGGAAGTAGATAACATGAACAGGCCCATCACAGCCAATGAAATTGAAACAGTTATCAAAAATCTCCCCAAAAATAAAAGTCCTGGACCAGATGGTTTTACAAATGAATTCTACAAAACCTTCAAAGAAGAACTAATACCTCTACGTTTAAAAGTCTTCCAGACGATTGAAGACACTGGAATACTAACTGCCAGCTTCTATGAAGCTAACATCACTCTGATACCAAAAGCAGACAGGGACACAACCAAAAAAGAAAACTACAGACCAATATCTCTGATGAACATAGAGGCTAAAATACTGAACAAAATTCTAGCCAACCAGATACAGCAGTATATTAAAAAGATTGTTCATCATGACCAAATGGGGTTTATCCTAGGCATGCAAGGTTGGTTTAATATACGTAAATCAATCAATGTGATCCACCACATCAACAAAAGCAAGACCAAAAACCACATGGTCATATCAATAGATGCAGAGAAAGCCTTTGACAAAATACAACACCACTTTATGATCAAGACACAAAAAATGGGAATAGATGGAAAATTCCTGAAGATAGTGGAGTCTATATATAGCAAACCTATAGGCAACATCATACTCAATGGTGAGAAACTGGAAGAATTTCCACTCAGATCAGGTACTAGACAGGGCTGCCCACTATCACCATTACTATTCAACATTGTGTTGGAAGTTCTTGCCATAGCAATCAGGCAGGAGCAAGGAGTTAAAGGGATATAAATTGGAAGAGAAGAAGTCAAACTCTCCCTATTTGCAGATGACATGATAGTATACACAGAAAAACCTAAGAAATCCAGCAAAAAGCTTTTGGAAATCATCAGGCAATACAGTAAAGTGTCAGGCTACAAAATTAACATTCAAAAGTCAGTGGCATTCCTCTATGCAAACACTAAGTTAGAAGAAATTGAAATCCAGAAATCAATTCCTTTTACTATAACAACAAAAACAATAAAATATCTAGGAGTAAACCTAACCAAAGAACTGAAAGACTTGTATACTGAAAATTATGAGTCACTACTCAAGGAAATTGAAAAAGACACAAAGAAGTGGAAAGATATTCCATGTTCATGGGTTGGTAGACTTAACATCATCAAAACGAATATACTACCCATAGCCATTACAAATTTAATGCGATCCCCATCAAGATCTCAAGCACATTTTTAAGGAGAATAGAACAAATGCTACAAATGTTTATCTGGAACCAGAAAAGACCTAGAATTGCCCAAAAAATCTTGAGGAAAAAAAGAACAGAACCGGAGGCATCACACTCCCAGATCTCAAATTGTTTTATAGGGCTGTTGTCATCAAAACTGCTTGGTACTGGAACATGAATAGACACACTGACCATTGGAATAGAACTGAGAGCCCAGAAGTGAGCCCCCACACCTATAGACATCTAATCTTTGACAAAGGGGCTCAGACTATTAAATGTGGAAAGCAGAGTCTCTTCAACAAATGGTGTTGGAAACAAAGGGTTGAAACATGCAGAAGAATGAAACTGAACCACTGTATTTCACCAAATACAGAAGTAAATTCCAAGTGGATCAAGGACTTGGATGTTAGACCACAAACTATCAAATACTTAGCGGAAAATATTGGCAGAACTCTTTTCCGCATAAATTTTAAAGACATCTTCAATGAAACAAATCCACTTACAAAGAAGACTAAGGCAAGCATAAACCTATGGGACTACATCAAATTAAAAAGCTTTTGCACTGCAAAAGAAACCACTACCCAAACCAAGAGACCCCTCACAGAATGGGAGAATATCTTTACATGCCATACATCAGACAAGAGTTTAATAACCAACATATATAAAGAGCTTGCCAAACTCAACAACAAGACAACAAATAACCCCATCCAAAAATGGTGGGAGGGCATGGACAGAATATTCACCACCGAAGAGATCCAAAAGGCCGAGAAACACATGAAAAAATGTTCCAAGTCTCTGATTGTCAGAGAAATGCAAATAAAGACAACAATGAGATACCACTTCACTCCTGTGAGAATGTCACACATCAGAAAAGGTAACAGCAGAAAATGCTGGAGAGGATGTGGGGTCAAAGGAACCCTCCTACACTGCTGGTGGGAATGTAAATTGGTCCAACCTCTGTGGAGAACAGTCTGGAGAACTCTCAGAAGGCTAGAAATGGGCCTACCCTATGACCCTGCAATTCCTCTCCTGGGGATAGATCCTAAGGAACCCAACACATCCATCCAAAAATATCTGTGTACACATATGTTCTTGGCAGCACAATTTGTAATAGCCAAAACCTGGAAGCAACCCAGGTGTCCAACAACAGATGAGTGACTGAGCAAGTTGTGGTTTATATACACAATGGAATACTACTCAGCTGTAAAAAATGGTGACTTCACCGTTTTCAGTCGATCTTGGATGGACCTTGAAAAAATCATGTTGAGTGAAATAAGTCAGAAACAGAAGGATGAATATGGGATGATCTCACTCTCAGGCAGAAGTTGAAAAACAAGATCAGAAAAGAAAACAGAAGTAGAACCTGAAATGGAATTGGCAGATCTCACCAAAGTAAAAGACTGGGGTGGGTGGGGAGAATATAGGTCCAAGAAGGATTCGGAGGACCTAGTGGGGGTTGTATTGTTATATGGGAAACTGGGGAATTTTATGCATGTACAAACTATTGTACTTACTGTTGAATGTAAAACATTAATTCCCCAATTAAAAAAAAAGAAGCACTTAATGGTAGACAAGCTCCTAGATTTACTGGCTTCTGGTCCAGCCTTCATAGCCTTGGCAGTGTCAGAGCAGCCCACTGTCCCCTGGGCTCCAGGTCTGGGGCCAGTGGGGTGAGGATGGGGGGCTCTACATGCTGACCAAGTTCAAACTGAGGTCACAGCAACATTTGAGCCCAGGGAAACCACAAGGAACACACATCGTTTGCAGCTTTATTTATATTTCTTAGTTCAGGACTTACACATTAGTCAATATTATTCTATATTTACATGCTGAAATCAGTTGAAGTAATTTTAAATTCAAGAAAATAAATCTTATGTGCTACTCATGTATACTCTTCATTGTTCACTATTTGCATTTCCCAGAGTGTAGGAGTCCTGTTTTTAGAAAGACATGGAAATAGATGTGATGGTCTCCACTCATTTGTGTTTCTGGGCCACTGGAAGAAATGTGCATTCTATGCGTTTCAGAAAGGCTACAAGTAGTCAATAAGGCTGACCACTACATCGCGATGAGACTAGTGTCACCTGTATAAAAGGACAAAGTGCAGGGACAGAGTCCTCTCAAAACCATTTAGACACCCCTGCAAATGAAAACACAAGATGTGGAGAAGTCAAATGACAGGCAGCTCTGAGTTAGTTCAGGAGCCATGGCTGGGATGGCAGCTGGCTTCCAGAGCAGACAAGGAGTGAGCTGTAGACATGACAGAGACACGAGGGGAGTCCTCAATTTGTATCATAGTTACTTCTGTCACAGAAAAACTCAAACCAGATTGAAACCTGGTGTCAGAAGCCACATCATCTACAGACGCTTCACCTCCACAGAGGTGTCTCATGGCTTCTCTTAGCTCTCATGGCTCCTGGTCAGATCACACTGTCCCATGAATTTGGAAAATAATGGTAAGCCTTTGGTGTGAAGCAGCATCAACCCACCCCCCATTTTCCCTTTTTTTTCTTTCCTTCTCCTTCTTAGTAATCATAGTCTTTGGTTGAAGGAACACTTACTACCTAAGGATCAGATGCTATGACTACCTCAAGTCCCTCTCAGGCACCTGCCTTTCCTGCAGGCGTCATACCTGCTTGCTGACTGAGGTCACTCTGGGGGCGAGCTGGCCTCTCAGTGACCATTCCTGACTTTCCTCATGCCATCTGCATGGCCATTTTTGGCTGAGATAAGACTTCAACACAGTAATTTCCCAAGTGGGGGCAAGTGAGCAGGCAGGTGGAGGGTGTGCATGTGAGAGTGTGTGATTGTGTGTGCGTGTGTGTGTGTGACTCTGAGTGTGAGAGGCAGCAAACTGAAGCCCTCTGTCCAGGACCCCATACGATTCATGGAGAGGGTGTTTAAATTATTCTGCCGGGGCACTGTAGTAACTGTACATCATAAAAAAAAACTAAATATTATTTGTATCTACTATTAATTTACAACATGTCTGATTATTTACATTAAAACTCACTGACTGAAGCCACAGAGAGACTCAGCACATGGCCTTACCATAAAGTGCAAATCAGAAGTTAAAAAGACCTGGGGGATCTGTGTGCACACAGCTGGGCACAGCCCAATACCCTGTATTCCAGCTCGGTGCCACCTGACCAGGCTCCCGGTCACTCCCCAGCTCAGAGGGCCGGGCAGCTACACTCTACTCCCAGAACACTCCGTCTACAGTCACCCAGGCTACAGAACAAACTCCCTGAGCACCAGGAGCACAGGGATGTGCCTGTCAGCCTTCTCAGCTGGGTGTCTAGCAGGCCTGGGCCCAGAGCAGGTGGCCTGGTGGTGCTGAGAGAAATGTCCAGTACCCTGTTTGACGAGTTTCAACATGGCTCTGTGGGTGGCCAGTGAGGAAGAGCACGGGGCCGGCAGGGGCGGCACTCAAGGGCCCCCACTGCTCATGGAATAGACACACCGCCCCTGCCCACTCAGCCCCCAGGACAAGGGGCTGCAGTGGTATGCAGGCTGCTTAGCATCTGTGGGTTGCTCTCTGTTGTGCTTTTGTGAGCTGATGGGCATGTGTTCCTAATGCTATGGGGAAGTCTTTTGGTTCCAAACCATAGTCATTGTATCTTACTGAGCATTGCTTTGGAGATGAGGAGAGGTCCTGAGGGTGCGGTGGGGTCTCCTGGTGGTGAGGTGCAGGAATCCCATCTGTTCCTGGTGCAGTCTAAGTCTGAAAATGCATGGCTGAGCCAGCCACAGAGGCCACATGGCCATGGCGGCTACACACAGGCCCAGAGCCAGAGCTCCCGCGGGACTGTGTGGCTTAGAGGCAGAGTTGGCCTCTGGGTGTCACGGAGATGAGCAAACACCTTGAATACTGGTAAACCAGCTGCTGTATGTGCAGAAGTACACAGGGAGGGTAAAGGGGCAGGGACACCATCAGGATGACTGGGACTCATGGTGGGTCTGAGCCCCAGCACCCCAGGTCCTATGTGGGCTGTGGAGGAAGGGTGGCTGCGTGGTGACCACAGGCCACAGGAGGCCTCCCTGGAGGACATGGGTGTGAGTCTCCGCCGGCTTCTCCTATAGGCCTGGTGTGTGCTCCTGGTGCAGGTGGGAGGGTCCTCTGCACCCTGACCACAGGTCCCACAGTGCTCACTGGGTGTGTATGGCTTTGGCAAAGACTGCAGACTCCACCCTGTGCTCCAGAAACCCTCGTCCCCTGGCCTCTGAGCCTCTGCAGAGCTGGGGGCTCCTTTCCACCTCCCATGGCAGGAGGGTGGACTGTAGAACCCAGGACAGGGCCCCCCAGACTCAGCCAGCACAACCACTGCAGGGCCCCCACACCCCCTACATGGTGGCTTCCTCCAGGATAAGCATCCACCCAGACTAACATGGAAGACTTGGCAGGTGACTGCTTCTTCAAGAAAAGTGCAGGACAGAGCTCATGTGCAGCCCAGCACTCACACCCGTGTCTAGCCAGCACAGGTGACCCTGTCTGAAAGCAGTGGCCCCTGGTCTGGCACAGACATGGCTGTGTGGGCCTCTCCTCCATGTCCAGGTTCCCCCTTGCTGGGCAGACTTTAGCCTCAGTGCAAGTGCCCTTGACATATGCCCAGCAAGCCCCACCCTGTGGTCCACAACCCTCACTGGATTCTCTGCCGTGAAAACACAGACAGACACTCCCTGCATGTAGGGCATGTGGCTACCTCTCTTCAGCCTCAGCTTGTCTCCAAAGAACAAGATCAGGATTTCAGAAGGAAGAGAAGCCAGAAAGGACCACTAATGTTAAAGACATGAGCAAACTGCATTTGAAAATATCCTACCCAGTAGCTGGCCACTGGCAGAGTGCAGGACGCCCATGCCTGAAACTCCCATTTGAGCCCCAGAGTCGCAAGTACTGAAGTGGTGCTCTGACCTGTCTGTCATCTCTGGATAATGAGAAATAAGAGTTGATTTTTTAAAAAAGAAAATATTCAGTTACATTCAGAAATAAATATGGACATTCTACAGAGAAAGTTGTTTCTCAGTGACCAGCCTGTCAGTTTGTCAGCTGAGTGATGGCTCTCTCCCATTGTACTTCCTGTCTCTCTACTGTGTGAGGGGCTCTTTCTTGCTGTATTTCCTGTCAGTCAGCAGAGTGAGGGATCTGTCTCACTGTACTTCCTGTCAGCTGAGTGGGGGCTCTGTCTTGCTGTACTTCCTGTCAGCAGAGTGGGGGCTCTGTCTCACTGTACTTCCTGTCAGCAGAGTGAGGCATCTGTCTTACTGTACTTCCTGTCAGCTGAGTGGGGGCTCTGTCTCGCTGTACTTCCTGTCAGCTGAATGGGGGCTCTGTCTCACTGTGCTTCCTGTCAGCTGAATGGGGGCTCTGTCTCGCTGTACTTCCTGTCAGCTGAATGGGAGCTCTGTTTCGCTGTACTTCCTGTCAGCTAAATGGGGGCTCTGTCTCGTACTTCCTGTCAGCTGAGTGGGGCCTCTGTCTCGCTATACTTCTGTCTGTCTGCTAAGTGAGGCTTCTGTCTCATTGCTGGACCTCTTGTCTGTCTGCTGAGTGAAGGCTCTGTCTCACTGTACTTCCTGTCTGTCTACTAGTGAGGGTGATGTTGCCAGAGTGAGTGCGGCCTGTGAGACAAGTCCTTCCCAGGCATCCTGGGTACTGGGCAGCTATTTTAACTCTTGTCCCTGGCACGTGAGGTGAAGTCTGGAAGGCTCCCACCTCTCTGGGTTAAAATGGAAGACATGGGAGCTGGCTCCCTGGCCGAGGGGTTTCCTGAGTCTCTGTCCTGGTGGAGCCATGGAGGACTCTCCGGATGCAGGGAACTGTCTCTGGCCGGCTCCGTGCCCTTTCCAGGCCGGCAGGACTCTGGGACTGGGGAAGGCATGGCGAAGGGTGGGGTAGGGACATGGCAAGGGCACGGGGACAGGGCAGGATGGGTGTGGCCTAGTTCACGTAGTAGAGCCAGTAGACGATGTTGAAGAGCGAGAAGACCACGGGGAAGAAGACGCGTGACCAGCGGTCTATGGCATTCACGTCCGTGAGGTCAGGGATGGTGAGGCGCAGCTGCGAGGCGCGGCGACGCAGGCGACTCTTCTTCTGGGCCACGTGGCGCTCAAGCGCAGACCTCCCGAAGCCCTGCCGGCCCAGGGCTCCCTTGCGGTGCTGCAGGCTGGATGCATCCAGGGCCAGCATGGCTCCCCGTGGGGCCCCCAGCCCCAGCACTGCCTCTGCTGGTGCCAGCTCATTCTTCATCTCCAGGGAGCTCAGCAGGATGCTCTCATGGGGCTCCATCTGCAGGGAGAGAGGCGTCAGCCACCATCGTGGATGGGGGTATGGGGGACGGGAACAGGCCATGGGCAAGGGTTGGGGGCATGGGGCATGAGGGACAGCTGGGAGTGGGGGCACAAGGGCATCAGGGGATGTCATGTGATGGGGAGACGAGGGCAGGAGACTGGGGATGCTGTGGGCACCCAGCAGGCGGCACAAGGCAGGGGAGAGACACAGAGGAGCAGCCATATGGGGGATGGGAGGAACAACAGGGGGAAAAGGACCCCAGGACCCTGCCTCCTGGGGACAGAAGGGGAGACAGGAACCCCAGCACCCTGTCCTCCTGAGGACAGAAGGGGAGAAAGGAACCCCAGGGGACAGCAGGGGGGACATAACCTCAGGACCCTGCCTCCTGTGGACAGAAGGGGGGACAGGAACCCCAGGACCCTGTATCCTGGGGACAAAAGGGGGGACAGGAACCACAGGACCCTGTCCTGGGGACAGCAAGGGGGACAGGAACCTCAGGACCCTGCCTCCTAGGGACAGAAGGGGGGACAGGAACCCCAGGACCCTGCCTCCTGAGGACAGAAGAGGTGACAGGAACCACAGCACCCTGCCTCCTGAGGACAGCAGAGGAGACAGGAACCCCAACACCCTGTCCCTGAGGACAGCAGGGGGGACAAGAACCCCAGGACACTGTCCTCCTGGGAACAGCAGGTGGGACAGGAACCCCAGGACCCTGTCCCTGAGGACAGCAGGGGAGACAGGAACCCCAGGATCCTGTCCCTGAAGACAGCAGGGGGGACAGGAACCCCAGGAACCTGTCCTCCTGGGGACAGCAGGGGAGACAGGAACCCCAGGAACCTGTCCTCCTGGGGACAGCAGGGGGGATAGGAACCCCAAGACCCTATCCCTGAGGACAGCAGGGGGATAGGAACCCCAGGACCCTGTCCCTGGGGACAGCAGGGGGACAGAAACCCCAGGAACCTGTCCTCCTGGTGACAGGAGGGGAGACAGAAACCCCAGGACCCTATCCCTGAGGACAGCAGGGGGGACAGGAACCCCAGGACCCTGTCCCTGGGGACAGCAGGGGGACAGAAACCCCAGGAACCTGTCCTCCTGGTGACAGGAGGGGAGACAGAAACCCCAGGAACCTATCCCTGAGGACAGCAGGGGGGACAGGAACCCCAGGACCCTGTCCCTGGGGACAGCAGGGGGAACAGATCTGCACCCACTTCTCAGGCTCTGTCCCTTTCTCCGACAGTCCTTGTGTCCCCCTGTGCTCTGCAACTCTGTGCCCAGCTCCCCAGGCTCTGTCCCTCTCTCCCACAGTCCCTGTGTCCCCCCTGTACTCCGCGGCTCTGAGCCCAGATTCCTAGGCTCTGTCCCTCTCTCCCACAGTCCCTGTGTCCCCCTGTGCTCCGCAACTCTTAGCCCAGCTCCCCAGGATCTGTCCCTCTCTCCCAAAGTCCCTGTGTCTCCCTGTGCTCTGCAGCTCTGTGCCCAGCTCCCCAGGCTCTGTCCCTCTCTCCTACAGTCCCTGGGTCCCCCTGTGCTCTGCAGCTCTGTGCCCAGCTCCCCAGGCTCTGTCCCTCTCTCCCACAGTCCCTGTGTCCCCTGTGCTCTGCAGCTCTGTGCCTGCTGGGAAATTGTGCAGATGCAGTCACATCTGCCATGTTGTCCCCTCAGGCTACTGCTAGTTCCCGAGAGAGTTGGGACATTCTCTGAGTACCTGTTCCACCATGTTGTGTCTTCAGGGCATTGTCTATTTCCCCATGATATTTGGAGTGATTTGGTCACTCCTCCCCCCTCCCATTCTCACGAGAGTTATTATCCTATCCTGGAGTGCTATGGTTACTCCTCCCCCTTCCCATTCTCGTGAAAGCTGTGCCTATAAAAGCCTTTCTTCTTCCGCACCTATCTCTCTTCCTGGCGCTTCACTTTGGTGTTTAGATGCAGGAAAGGTTATTGCGTGAGGCAGCCATTTTTGCTACCTCCACGTGGTCCAGTCTGTTTCTCTTGAACCCAACTCTGAGCTGCCAGCGCAAATAAAGATTTGTGTTCCCTCTTCACTCCAGACCTCCTCTCTCTCTTCTCCATGGCGCCGAACGACATCTGGCGCTCAATGTGACCCACACTCACGCCCGGCCTGAGGTCCAGAAAATTCACCCAGACACAGGTAAGTGGCATCCGCCTGCCTCTGTGGCACTGCGTTTCCCCCCACCACAGGATTTTTTCTGTTTTACGAAGAGGTGTCCCAGAAATTATATCCTTCTCTCCTGGGACAGGTTTTCGCTCTCAGAGACACTTTAATTTTCACTACACCATGGGTTCTCATGGCTATATTTGCTACTTACAAGATATGTACAACGTGTTCTGCCAAAAGCTTAAGTGACCTTGAGGCTGAGATACAAGAGTTAAGAGATATGTGCTTACGACTTAAATGCCCTAAGCGATCTGCAGTCAGCCCCAAAACTTCTGTCCCTGCAGACATGTGTCCAGTTCCTTCTGCGGCTTCCATGACCCCTCCCCCAGTTGTCCCTGCAGACATGTGTTTGGTTCCTTCTGCGGCTTCCATAACCCCTTCCCCTGCTGATACCTCATCATTAAGAGACATTGTGGCTGAGATACAGGAGTTAAAGGATATGTTTTCAGTGTTTAGAGACTTTAAACCTTTTGCAGTCTGCCCCAAAAGCTCCGTCCCCATAGATACGTGTTCAGTTTCCCCTGCGGCCACTACAGCAGCTTCCACCTCTGTGACTCTTTCCCCCGCGTCATCAAACCGCGTCCACACCTTCCCAGTAAATGTGGCCCCCAATAGACAAAACCCTCAGGTGTGACATCCATACTCCTCTAAAGATCTCAGAGAACTCAGACAAGCCGTAAAGGATGGAATTCATGCACCATGGACAAAGTCCATTTTATGGAGCTTTTTCCAGCACCTTAACACCCCCCAGGACTGGAAAGACGTGGCTTGTGCTACACTCCCAGACCCCCTCTACCTGCAATGGAAGGAATGCTTCCATGATGAATGCTCTAGACAATCTCAGGAAAATAGTAACAAACACATAGCATGGAGTTTTGATGCATTGTTTGGAGTAGGAGAGTTTGAAACTGGAATTCAGCAGGCAGAAGCCAAGTTTCCAACCGGTTATTTTGAACAGGTACGCATCTGCGCAAGACAAGCATGGGAAAGGTTAACCCCAACCACAGTAGAGGCCTCAGTCCCTCTTAACTCTCTTCGCCAAAACACTGACGAATCCTTAGCGAACTTCATCTCCAGGGTGCGGTCAACCTTAGAAAGATTTATAATCCTCAAGTCCACTCTCTCCTCCTGTGTTCTATTGTCTGGGATGGCATGAAACCACAATTCCGTCAGGCATGCCTTAGTCTTAAACACCTACACCCAGATAATTGGATTTTAGTGACACAGGAACTTACATCAGGCTCTTATGAGGCACCCATTATGACACAGGTTTATGCAGTTATCCCACGTAATCAAAACGGGGCATGCTTTCAGTGCGGTCGCCAAGGGCATTGGCGTAACCAATGTCCAGATAAGCTGTGACCATGCCTCCAGTCAGGGCAACCACGCCTCCAGTCAGGGCAACCCCGCCTCCAGTCAGGGCAACCCCACCTCCAGTTAGAACAACCACACGTCCAGTCAGGGCAACCCTGCCTTCAGTCAGGGAGCCAGAAGCCATGAACACTTTGTCCCAGATGTTGGAAGGGTTTTCATTGGAAGAGAGATTGTTGGTCCAAATTTCATAAAGATGGCACGCCCCTGAATGGTACAAATTCGGGGCCTGAGATTTTGTGGACCACTCCTGTTTTAGAACGAGGTCACCCTACTATAACAGTAAAGATTGACAATATTCCTTTTAAATTTTTGATTGACACAGGAGCAGAAAAGACGATTTTAAGGCAAGCAGAGGTTCCCCAAAATTGGGAGCTCCTCCCGGGACCCCGGATACATGGGGTTGGAGGGGTGACCCAATCTTTTCTCACATGAGACTCGCTCATGTGGGAAGACCCGGAAGGTTCTACTGGACACTTCCACCCATTGGTAGCTGATATTAGCACCAACCTATTGGGCAGGGATCTTCTAGAATGTCTTGATGTTAGGATATCCACAGATGCCTCTGCAGAGCGTAACACCCGCTCCTGTGAGACCAGACTTATTCATCACCCCCAATACTAACTGCCACTGTTAATAACCAAACTTCCTGCTTAGACTGGCTTTCTAATGAGCCTGTCTGGGTGGAACACTGTCCTCTGCCTAGGGATAAGCTAGAAATTTTAAAAGAGCTCATCTGACAGCAGTTGTCCTTGGGACACATTTGTCATTCTCAAAAACCATGAAATACTCCTGTCTTTGTGATTAAAAAGCGCTCGGGAAAATGGCGCCTTCTCCAATGCTGGGAAATTGTGCAGATGCAGTCACATCTGCCATGTTGTCCCCTCAGGCTACTGCTAGTTCCCGCGAGAGTTGGGACATTCTCGGAGTGCCTGTTTCATCATGTTGTGCCCTCAGGGCATTGTCTATTTCCCCGCTATATTTGGAGTGATTTGGTCACTCCTCCCCCCTCCCATTCTCATGAGAGTTATTATCCTATCCTGGAGTGCTATGGTTACTCCTTCCCCTTCCCATTCTCATGAAAGCTGCTCCTATAAAAGCCCTTCTTCTTCCTCACCTCACTCTCTTGCCAGCGCTCCACTCCGGTGTTCAGACGCAGGAAAGGTTACTGCGTGAGGCGGCCATTTTCGCTACCTCCACATGGCCCAACCTGCTTCTCTAGCACCCAACTCTGAGGTGCCAGCACAAATAAAGATTTGTGTTCCCTCTTCGCTCCGGACCTCCTCTCTCTCTCCTCTGCGGTGCACAACAACGCTCCAAGATCTCTGTGTGGTAAATAAAACCATGCAGGTCTGGGGCTCCCCCCAAAGGGGTTTGCCTCTTGCTTCTGCAATTCCCACAGGAATTCCAGTCATAGCTATTGATATACAAGATAGTGTTTTCTCTATTCCCTTGCATCCGCAAGATTGTAAACGTTTTGCCTTCTCTGTTCCTTCTATTAATAATGCCAGCCCTGCTGATAGATTTGAATGGGTGCTGCTGCCCCAGGGAATGGCCAATAGTCCTACAATTTGTCAAGAGGCTGTTAAATCAGCCCTTTTTTCATATATTCATAAGGGCCTTAATGTTTTTCACTACAGGGATGACATATTAATATGGGGAAAATTAGATACAGATCTCTGTGCCCTATGTGATTTTCTCATTCCTGCCTTAAAGAAAAGTGGCCTTAATGTAGCTCCTGAGAAGATACAGCTAATTCCTCCAATATCTTTCTTAGGTTCAGAGATTTCTCTAACACAAATTCATCCCTTAAAACCTAGTGTTACTTTTCCTTCTAACCTTACTCTTACTTCTTTACAAAGTTTTCTTGGAAATTTAAATTGACTTAGGCAGTATCTTTATCTGCCTACAAGCTGCCTCCAACCACTATTTGACCTGTTAAAAGGAAACAAACAGCCCTCCTCAAAATGTAAGTTAACTCTCGAGGCCTCCTTGGCACTGGAAAGGGTTAACCAGGCCCTCCAGGACATGCACCTTGTTAGATTCTCCCCCTCCTCTCCGGTAAGCCTTCTAATCTTACACTCCACCCCCACAGTAGTAGGGCATTGTGGCAGAACCATGGGGTTCTCGAGTGGCTTCATACGCCAGTAGGTGGAGCTCCAAGACTCCTCACTGAGATAGATGCATTAGCATTCATGGTTCGCCAAGGAAGAAATAGGTCTGTGCAGGTCTTAGGGAAAGAACCAGATTTAATTATTCTGCCCTTTTCTCTCACAGATACAGAGTGGCTCATACGCCATCATCCCCGCTTTGCCATAAGGTTCGTGTGGTTTCCAGGACAAATAGATAACCATTTTCCTTCTAATAAATTGATAGCTTCTTTACCTCTTTTGCCTCCACTAGTACCTAAACTTTTCTCTCGGGATCCCATTCCCTCTGCTCCTACAGTCTACACTGATGGCGGAAAAAGGGGAGCTGCTGCCCTTATGTATTACCCAGACAAACCATCTCCTAAACCTCTCTTTACTGAGCTTCCTGAGAATTCCCCTCAGTACAAAGAACTTCATGCTGTTTTCCTTGCATTAAAAGCTGTACCAGAATCCTTCAACCTTTTTTCTGACAGTGTGTATACTGTTAACTTACTTCCATGGCTTGCTCGTTCTTATGTGAAAATTGATAACAACCCACTTTCCCCTCTCTTGATTCAAATCGCCTCTATGCTCTCTTCTCTAACCCAACCACTGTATATTCAACACCTTCATTCCCACAGCCCTCTTCCTGGTTCCCTGTTCAAAGGGAATGATGCAGCTGACCGCCTTGCCTCCACAGGAGCTCTCCTGGTCTCTGTCTCTGATCCTGTTGACTTTCATTCCCTAACCCATGTTAATCTTAAAGGCCTTCGAGCTTGATTTCCTGATGTTCCTTTACCACAGTTAAAACATATCCTTGCTACATGCTCTTCCTGTGCAAGTCTCATAAAAAACCTGCTATTCAGACTCTTAGTGTTAACCCCCAAGGCTTAAAAGCTAATGCTCTTTGGCAAATCGATGTCACCCACATACCAAACTTTGGCAAACAAAAATATGTGTTTGTCTCAATTGATACCTTTTCTAAATATATGTGGGCAACAGCTCAGATGGGAGAAAGCTCTAAAAAGCTTATAAGCCATATGCTCTCCTGTTTTGCTGTGATGGGCTTACCTCTTCAACTGAAAACTGACAATAGACCTGCATTTACCAGCAAACAATTTAAAGATTTTTGTTCCCTCTGGAACATTACTCATACCACAGGCATTCCCTATAATCCACAGGGACAAGGCATTGTCGAGAGGGCCCATCAAACCCTTAAAGCTCAATTAAATAAAGATAAAGGAGGAATGTACTCCCCAATATCCAGCTAGCAAAAGCCTTAACTACATTAAATCTCTTTAATATTTACAATAACTTGGACCTACCTCCTATTATTCTTCACTGGCAAACACCATCTACTCTTCCAGCTATTAAGGTCAAATGGAAAGACCCACTTGATAAAATCTGGAAAGGGCCTGACCCTCTATTGACCATGGGAAGAGGTTTTTGCATGCATTTTCCCACATAATTACTCTAAACCTGTCTGGGTTCCTACCCGCCATGTCTGATAATACCCGCATGATGGCACTGCTATCCCTGAAGAATTAGAAATAATACAAGAGGACTAGATGCAGGATACATCCCAAGATCCATAATATGACATGGCAGAACCTAGAAAATCTGGCTCATAGAGCCCTCTCTCCTACCCTTTCTCTGGATGTCTTATGTTATGACTGGCCAGTTGTGTTTTGTGAGTGAGTGTGTTGAATGACCACAAATTTTTGTATGACCCATCTGCTCAGAGTACTCTAAATGTTAAAACCATTGTCACTAACATGTGTTAATTCTCTAAGTAACCTGAGTCTGTTTATAGTCCAAAGTCAATTATAGTAAACCTCTAACTTGTTACAAGTTTTTTTTTCACAAGTAAGTGATTACAGCTATCAAGCCTTCATATAAAGAATCATCTGTTCATATGGTAAGGTATTAAACTGTAAGAAGTTCCTCCATATTCAACCTATGTGAATTAACAACATTCACATATTCTTGTACACTTAACTGGTGTATCTTGACTTGCCACCATAGGCTTGCCTTTGTCAGCCAACAATTTAAAGATGTTTCCCTTTATAACATCACCCATGCCACAGACATCCTTTACTACCCCCAAAGACAAATGGCTGTTCCCCTGGACATCACATCCACTGACTTCTTCCCTTAGACTTGAGATATGATCCCACCTCTTCATACCAATGGATACATTCCCCCTTCCTTACCTGTCTACCCTTAGTTGTGGGACCCTTGCTTGTTTTACTTCTTCTGCTCACAGTAGGTCCTATAATTCTTAACAAGCTCATGGCCTTTTTGCAGCAACAGATTGCTGCCATAAAGATGCAACCTATACAAGCTCACTATCATAGGCTGGACACGGCAGAATATGGAGTTGCTGCAGAGGATTTGCCCCCCTCCATCAGAACGTCCACCATGTAGAGGGCTGGCTAGCCAATGACGGGTAAAGGGGAAAGTAGCGCTATCCAGTCAACCTAAGACAGGGCACCTGGTACCACTGGGCAAAAATGACCAGGTGTTCCAATGATGGGTAAGATGGAAGGCTGATCCCCAACCTAAGACAGGCACAGTCCACCCTGCCACAAAATAAAGTCTACCAAACATCAAAACATGCACCTATATATATATATATGAAAGGGGGACATGTGGGGAGCCACATGTGCCCTCAAGGTTGCTATTGGCATGGCCATAGAATCTTTGTTAAAAGATAAGTTCCTGGGAGTCAGGCAGTAGCACAGCAGGTTAAGCACACATGGTGCTAAGTGCAAGGACTGGCATAAAGATCCCGGTTCAAGCCCCTGGCTCCCCAACTGCAGGGGGTTTCTTCACAATTGGTGAAGCAGGTCCGCAGGTGTCTCTCTTTCTCTCCTCATCTCTGTCTTCCCTTCCTCTCTCCATTTCTCTCTGTCCTATCCAACAACCACAATATCAATAATAACAACAATAATAATTACAACAATAAAACAACAAGGGCAACAAAAGGCAGTAAATAAATAAATACAAAAAAAAGATGATAAGTTCCCACTTCCCTACACCTTAGAGTCTTTGTTAAAAGATAAGTTCTTTTTCCCCCATGAATCACCCAGGACCTTCCAGATAATGGCTGATTACCATGACAAATAATAATAATAATAATAAATAGGAAAGATACATCCCCCAATACTCACTTGGCTAAGGCACAAAACCTCTTTTTCTATAAAAAATTCAAATCAGATGCCCTGCTAACCACGAGAAGCAGATTGTTTGTGTTTCTTCCACATGAATCCCGGAAAAAACCATCTGGACCCCTGCACACCCTGATATCACCCAATAGATGGCATGACTACAGTGGCACACACCCCCCCTGAAACCCTAGATGTCACCTGATGCGATCTGAAGAACTTGATTCACAGACTCCAAGGACAGAACTTTTTTTACTGCCTGTCTGCCTTTCCTGCTTCTGCTTTGCCTGTCACATTTTGGCGGTTCCAGCACACTCTCTACAGAAAAGTGTAACTCCAGAGGCTGACCTTCCTCATGCAGCCATTTCTCCCCCTAGTCACCTACTTTGGACTGAGACTTCTATCAGACTTGCTGGTATACCCTTTGGACACTTTAGACAATTTTACAGCAGCTTCCTTCCCTTCACGTTGCTGGTTTTTCATAGACTGACCCTGGGTATTTCATAGACTTTACAGACTGTTGCCCTGGCCATTAGATAAAAGGAAAGGGGGAGATGCTGGGAAATTGTGCAGATGCAGTCACATCTGCCATGTTGTCCCCTCAGGCTACTGCTAGTTCCCGCGAGAGTTGGGACATTCTCGGAGTACCTGTTCCACCATGTTGTGTCTTCAGGGCATTGTCTATTTCCCCACGATATTTGGAGTGCTTTGGTTACTCCTCCCCCCTCTCATTCTCACGAGAGTTATTATCCTATCCTGGAGTGCTCTGGTTACTCCTCCCCTTCCCATTCTCGTGAAAGCTGCACCTATAAAAGCCCTTCTTCTTCCGCACCTCTCTCTCTTCCCAGCGCTTCACTTTGGTGTTTAGATGCAGGAAAGGTTACTGCATGAGGCAGCCATTTTCGCTACCTCCATGAGGTCCAACCTGTTTCTCTCACACCCAACTCTGAGGTGCCAGCTCTTTGCTCCGGACCTCCTCTCTCTCTTTTCCGCCGTGCAGAATAACATGTGCCCAGCTTCCCAGGCTCTGTCCCTCTCTCCCACAGTCCCTGTGTCCCCCTGTGCTCTGCGGCTCTGAGCCCAGATCCCCAGGCTCTGTCCCTCTCTCCCACAGTCCCTGTGTCCCCCTGTGCTCTGCGGCTCTGAGCCCAGCTCCCTAGTCTCTGTCCCTCTCTCCCATAGTCCCTGTGTCCCCATGTGCTCCGCGGCTCTGAGCCCAGCTCCCCAGGCTCTGTCCCTCTCTCCCACAGTCCCTGTGTCCCCCTGTGCTCTGAAGCTCTGTGCCCAGCTCCCCAGGCTCTATCCCTCTCTCCCACAGTCCCTGTGTCCCCCTGTGCTCTGCAGCTCTGTGCCCAGCTCCCCAGGCTTTGTCCCTCTCTCCCACAGTCCCTGTGTCCTCTCCTATAGCTTCCCTGCCTGAAGGCTCTGATGGGAACCAAGGCCCTTCCTTGCCTCCACTCCACCCTCTCCTGGTGACTGAGCAGCTGGGGACACAGTAGCCATGACAGACAGGGTGCCCAGAACGCCAGCAGTGAGCACATAGGGTGCCAGCCTGAGCCACAGATGCAAGCCTCACACACTCCTGGGCCATGTTGATCCCAGTGACCACACACTTGGCTGACCACACACGGCCCAGACTGGCTAGCGAGAGCAGAGGCCCTTCCCCCAGGTGCACTGGTATGGGGGTCCAGTGGAGGCCACTCAACTGGGCCAGGAACCCTGGGGATATCCTGACACATCCCCATGCTGGGAGCAGCATGAGGGGACCACAGGGCAGAGCAGAAAGGTGAGTGGTCCCCAGGGTGACGGAAGCAGCCATGAGACAGCTCATTCTGTGACACAGCAGGCTGGGACTAAGCGCAAGCACCAGCCTTGATGTACTGACTCAGCATGGGCCAAGCAGGCAAAACCTTCTAAGACAGAGCCATCCCAGGAAGCAGAGCTGCCCCCAGGGGCAACAGCCGCACCCCACCCTCAATACAGAAAGTACCCAAGGGAGGCGGTCAGTGGCGCAGCAGGTTAAGCACGTGTGGCGCAAAGTGCAAGGACCAGTGTAAGGATCCCAGTTCGAGTCCCTGGCTCCCCACCTGCAGGGGCGTCACTTCACAGGTCTGCAGGTGTCTGTCTTTCTCTCCCTCTCTGTCTTCCCCTCCTCTCTCCATTTCTCTCTGTCCTATCCAACAATGATGACAGCAATAACAACCAACAATAGCCAAAACAACAACAACAAAAAGACAACAAGGGCAACAAAAGGGAAAACAAATAAATAAATGAATAAATAAATAAAGTACCCAGTGGGAGGGGTGGGAGCCCAGACACCAGCCCTCAGCCCCCTGCCTCCTCCCACCACCCAGGCTCCCTAGAACATTCTAAAACACACACAGAAGACCCATCCTACTGAAGAACACCCACTCCTGCCCAGAGCACTGGGGAAACCATAGCCGCCCCCAAAGCCCTCCCCACACCCCAAAACACAGCAAAGGGTGAGAGGCCGTCTGACCGTGCACAAAGAGAGGTCGGGGTTGCCAGTCCGTCGGGTGGGAGACAGCTTGCCAGTGGGGTCCCACAGGGACCGAGACAGGGTCCCATTTGGGTCAGTGTCTCTGTAAAATATCTGGAAGACAAAGCAGAGAACAGACAGACTCAGTCCCACCCAGTGGGCCAGGCAGTGTGTCCAGCCAGGGGGATGTGGACACAGGTCCTTCCAGACTAGCTCTGGCATGTCCTGTCCCTCTGCACCACCCAAGACGCATCCACAGGCGAGGGGCAGACCTGTTGGAGAACATCTGATGTAATATGTGTCGTATCTTGATATCTGGACTCATGCCTGCTTTAAACTACCACAAACTGTGATGTAATCAATCACTCTGTAAGGCTGAACAACGCCATGGTTTCCTAGGGGTTAGTGGGTGTTGTGAGAGGCCAAAGCCTCCCCTCTGCCACAGTGACCACCCAAGGACTGATGGGAAACTCTGTGACCTGCTAATCTTCAGATTATTGCCTACCTCAATACCATGTGGGATTAGTTAGTAAAATAGTAAAAATATTGTACTTGTCCTGAGATAACTGATGTTCCTGCCATCTGATGTTTACCCTGTGTCATCTGTATCTTTGCTGTGACCCCAGACTCCTTTCCAGATGCACCCCTTACACTTCCTGCTGATGTCAGCTTTCTGTGAAATTTCTTTGTTACAAACCTATAAAAAGACAGACTTTTTTGTTAAGGCATGCACTTCTGTCTCCCTCAGACAGAAGGGTGTTAGCCACACAGGCCTTTCTTAGAAAAAACTTCAGCCTTAGAATATTTTTCCTTGTTTGAGCAACTTTGTTTGAGTTAGTCTGAGTGGAGATTTCAGTGTCAAGGGCCAGTGAAGCCCGTTCCCGCACAGACCCAGTGGCTCTGGTCAGCCCACGTGCAGCTGGCACACAGGAGCCTCTGAGTAGGGAGTCGCCCATAGCTGCTGGGAGACTGGAGGCTTCAGACAGGAGCTGGGGGCCTGCTTCACATGTGCACCTGTACATGTGTCCTGATGCATGTGTGTAAGTCCTGCTTCACATGTGCACCTGTACAGTGTACAGGCCCTGGGGGAGGAGGGAGGGGCCGCGGCCTAGAGCAGACCAAGACAGGCATGCAGACGTGCAGTCACGAGCAGGAAGCAGGGCCACGCGTGAGCAGGTGTACACATGCAGCAGGATCAGGCACCCATGCACCCACATACAGCAGGCCACAGGTGCTCACACACAACAGGAAGGACTTACACACATGCATCAGGACACATGTACAGGTGCACACGTGAAGCAGGACTTACATGCATGCATCAGGACACTGTACAGGTGCACATGTGAAGCATGACTTACATGCATGCATCAGGACACTGTATAGGTGCACATGTGAAGCAGGACTTGCATGCATCAGGACATGTGTACAGGTGCACATGTGAATCAGGACTTACATGCATGCATCAGGACACATGTATAGGTGCACATGTGAATCAGGACTTACATACATGCAGGACATGTGTACAGGTGCACATGTGAAGCGGGGCACACATGAACAGGTGTATGTTGCAACAGGAAATGGGGACTCAGGTGCATGCATGCCACAGGACGCGTGTGCACATGCAGCAGGGAAGGGGAGCAGGATGGGCTGTCCTGACCCCTCCAAGGTAAGGACTCAGCAGGCCGGGGGTCACTGGGCAGTGCAGTGCAGTGCCTCCTGCCAGTCTGCTCTGCATGCTCTATGTCCAGGGGGAAGCTGTGGCCAGCACAGGCAGCTGGGAGGGTAAGGGAAGGGTGCTTATGGACTCGGGAGAGCCCTGGGTGGGAGCACAGGCAGCAGGGAGGGTAAGGGAAGGGAGCGTGTGGACTCAGGGGAGCCCTGGGTGGGAGCGCAGGGTCCTGTCCCCTCTGCATGCTGAGCCCATAGCTCAGGGGAACCCCGGGGTGGGGTGGGGGTACAGGGCCCTGTCTGTCAGGCTGGAGTTGGGGGCCATTTCCACCCAGCGGCCTGGTGGTGGGGACAGGCACTCCCTGGCAGCTAGCTGGGCCTCTCAGAGCCACACTTCAGCTCAGAGTCACACGGTCTGCTGGGGAGCGGGGTCCTGGATTCGATACCCACTATGGGACTTGTCCTGCAGTGACGTCAGAGTCCATGGTTGTCAACAGGCCCCGTCGTGCCTCTAGCACTCAGAGGCTCTGGACCGTCCCTCTCCCCAGCGGTCACAGTGCCTGGCCATGTCGCCCAGCCATGGGGTGTCTCCCAGGCATTTAAAGGACAGGTGCTAGGAGTCCTGTCTCCCCTCCTCAGATTCCAGGGAAGCCTGTCACTGTGTGCTGCAGGGGCTGGAGCCAGCTGGGGTGGGGGGGCAGAGTGAAGGACAGTGGGGGCTTGTGAGGCAGGATGCCCTGGGGGAGGCACGGTGCTCTGAGGGTGGGGTCAGAGCTCGGCCTTCGGGACAGCCTGTACCCAGCGGCCAGCCCTGAGCCCTCACCTGCTCTGTCCCCCCTGTCTTGGGCCTTCACCTGTCCCGTGCTCTCCTCCCCCGCCCTCTGCCCTCCCTCTGCCGCCTCTCCCACTCCCCTCCCCCCTGGCCTCCCCCAACCCCACCTTGTTCACGTCCAAGTGTGCCTTCCCCTTGCTGCTGCTGGCCGCTCGCTCGGCCGCCTTCTTCTGCCGCTGGGGCCCGCGCCCAAAGAAGATGTAGTTGACAAGTGCATACTCCAGCAGCGCCATGAACACGAAGACAAAACAGCCCATGAGGTACATGTCGATGGCCTTGACATATGGGATCTTGGGCAGCGTCTCCCGCAGGTGCGTGTTGATGGTGGTCATGGTGAGCACCGTGGTGATGCCTGCAAGGGTGGGGGTGGGGTCAGCCTTGGCGCAGGGGGAGGGGCAGGAGCAGCCATGGTGACCACCGTGGTGATGCCTGCAGGGGTGGGGTCAGCCTCATCGCAGGGGCAGGGGCAAACATGGGGGGTGACCGTGACCAGCCAGGGGAGCCGAGCAGGAGAGAGGCCAGTGGCCCTGGCTGCCATGAGCAGTATGGCACACCCTGAGGTGCAGCCATGCCATGCCACAAGGGAGCCACGGAATGTGAGCCAGGGCCCCTGACGGCAGGCTCTGTGCCCACAGCCCACATGGGCCTAGGATGGGGCATCTGTTGAGTGGACAGAGGAATGACCCCTCCGCGACCACATGACCATGCCGCCAGTTCATGGCAGAGGAGCTCAGGATGCCTTTGATGTTTCAGATAGGCTGGAGAAATGGTGTAGGCCACCACACTGTTGGGGACATGAGAGGTCCCGCTGCCCCTCAGGACAGACTGGCCGGCTGAGCTGACCACAGGACCACCGTCCAGTGGGCCTGGTGTGGTCAGCCTCGGGCGAGGCGGGGCACATGCTTGCACACATGTGAACACACACATGCCTACCTAGTGCCACCCTGGCAGCAGAGGCATCATAGTTGATCCAGAAGGAGACCCAGGAGAGGATGGTGATGAGGATGGAGGGCATGTAGGTCTGCAGGATGAAGTAGCCGATGTTCCTCTTGAGCTTGAAGCTCAGTGACAGCCGTGGGTAGGAGCCTGGAGGGATGGGCACCATGAGCCTGGACCTGCCCACACCTCCAGGCCCCAGCTGGGTCAGCGTGGGCACCTGGCTGAGGGTCCCCAGCAGGCAGCATGGGAAGAGGGGGAAATCCCCAGAGGGGCTCCAGAGGGGATTCCAGAGGGGCACCAGAGGGGATTCCAGAGGGGATTCCAGAGGGGCACCAGAGGGGATTCCAGAGAGGCTCCAGAGGGGCAGCAGAGGGGTTTCCAGAGAGGATTCCAGAGGGGCACCAGAGGGGATTCCAGAGAGGCTCCAGAGGGGATTCCAGAGGAGATTCCAGAGGGTATTCCAGAGGGACACCAGAGAGGCTCCAGAGGAGATTCCAAAGGAGATTCCAGAGGGGACTCCAGACCCCTCTGAATTTCAGAGGGGCACCAGAGGGGATTCCAGAGAGGCTCCAGAGGGGCAGCAGAGGGGTTTCCAGAGGGGATTCCAGAGAGGCTCCAGAGGGGCAGCAGAGGGGTTTCCAGAGGGGATTCCAGAGAGGCTCCAGAGGGGCAGCAGAGGGGTTTCCAGAGGGGATTCCAGAGGGGCACCAGAGGGGATTCCAGAGAGGATTCAGAGGGGAATTCCAGAGGGGCATCAGAGGGGTTTCTAGAAAAGCACCAGAGGGGCAGCAGAGGGGTGTCCAGAGAGGCACCAGAGGGGTTCCCACAGGGGCAGCAGAGGGGTTCCCAGAAGGGCTCCAGGGGAGCTTCCAGAAAAGCTCCAGATGGGCTTCAGAAGGACTTCTAGAGTGCTACCAGAGAAGTTCCAGAGGAGTTTGAGAGGGGCTCCCAGAGGGGCACACCAGAAGGGCTCTAGAGGGGTACCCAATAGGGGCTCCAGAGGGGCTCCCTGAAGAACTCCCAGAGGGGCTCCAGAGAAGCTCCAGAGTGGCACCCAGAGGGGCTCCAGAGGGCGTTCCAGAGGGGTACAAGAGGGGCTCCAGAGGGGCTCCCAGAGGGCTTCCAGAGGGGCTCCAGAGAAGCTCCAGAGTGGCACTCAGAGAGGCTCCAGAGGGGTACCAGAGAGCTCCCAGATGGGCTCCCCAAGCCGGGCAGCTAGCTCCTGTGGCTCCCATGGTCTGCACTGTTCACAATTGGGGCCACTGCTTCAGCCACCTGAGGAAAAGCCAGGTGACAGCTCTGCCCCATGTCCCCTGAGGGACTGGCCAGGTGACGGCACAGCCCCTTACTACCTGGCCCAGTGGCATCCCTCCCCCATGCCCCTCGGGTGTGGCATGGTCTCCACCCAGGCACACCTGTGGAGAAGACCACCTTCTTGGTGATGAGCTTGTAGTCCACGATGGAGAACTGCGGAAGCTCGATCTTGGTCACACCCGTGACCGCGTTGTCATCTCCCCGCCAATAGAATTCAATGTCGTCTGTCGTGTACCCATCTATGGGGACAGGAGCAGGCCAATGGTTGGTGTGGCCCAGGCTCAAGCACCCAGGACTCCTGCCCCCCACAAAGGCCCCTCTCAGGGCAGTGGCCACAGGTCCACAGAGGGATGACATGAAGCCAGTCGCGAATCCAGCACAAGCGACAGGCAGCTGTCTGGTATGACAGCACTCAGCTGGCCTTCAGGCCTCAGGTCAGCTGTTCAGGCCATACATGGGTCAGGGTCAGGCTCAGGCCTCGGGTCAGCTGCTCCAGTCATGGTCTGTGAAAGCCTAGGCATGCAGCAAAGGAGGCTTCTGTGATGAGAGCAGAGGGCTGACACACCAGCTCTGCTCGCTGGGTTAAAACAGACTCACATAGGACTCACTCGGCCAAGGATACAGCCAGCTGGTGAGGACTCCACCCCAGCAGTGACAGTGACAGGAAGCAGACCCTCGTTTTTAACATCCCTAGGAACCACTTGCCCCGGGCCAGCAGGGGCAGGGGGCAGTGTTCAGTGCATGCAGAGGGCAAAGGTCTGGGTGCAGGATGCCCACTGGGGGGAACAGGGCAGGGGAGATCCTGTCAGAGGTCTGCAAGGGTGCAGGACAGATGGAGGACAGGGAGGACAGATGGGACAGGCAGGAGAGACAAAAGGAGATAGGCAGGAAGACAGACAGGGAGAGACAGGACAGAGGGGGAATAGGGAGCAGGAGAGCCAGGGGACAGGCAGGACAAAGGGGGGACAGGTAGCAGGACAAACCCCTGCTCCCCACCTGCAGGGGAAAGCTTCATGAGCAATGTCTTCCTCTCTCTCTCTCTCTGTCTCTATCAATCTATCTCTTTCTATCTCTCTTCCCTCCATCTCTATCCAAAAGGAAAGAAGTAAAAAGAAAAAAATAAAATAACAATATGCCATGGCACCTGACGTGGTGGTTTGTAGTGCAGGCACCAAGCCCCGGTGATGACCAGGTGACACCTGGCACCAGGGTGAGCAGGACAACTCTGGGAGGCTCCCTTGGGTGCAGGTGGTCAGAGCAGATGACTGCTCTGGGGCATGGCCCCTGCTCCTCTTCACACAGATGAGGGCCAGGTGAGGGTGAGGAGGGTGAGTCTGGAGGGGCCGGGTGAGGATGAGGGTGAGTCCAAGGACTAGGCAGCATCTGCCCCACCTTCACCACAGTCACTCAGAGACTGGGCATTCCTGCATCACAGAGCACCCTGGGAAATGCGGGAAGCCTGGGAATAGAAGAGGAAGGGTCCAGGACCTAGCACCCAGCCCCAAATCCAGGACCCAAGTCCTAAGGACCCAGCCCAGGATGCAGGACCCAGCCCAGCACCCAGCATGCAGCCCAGGACCCAGAATCCAGTCCAGCACCCTGGAGACCTATACCAGGACCCAGGACACAATACAGCACCCAGTCCTGGATCCAGCTCAGGACCCAGAACCCAGCTCAGGACCCAGAACTCAGCCCAGCACCCATACCAGGACCCAAGATCGAGGACCCAGGGCCCAGGACCCAGGTCTGGGCTCTGCCAGGGAAGTCCTTACTGCTCTCATCAACTAAGAGGCAGTGAAATTTTTGTGGCAATTAGGTTACATAAACTCCTTACCAGAAGACACCACATTAGGTTGTATTTTTTTTCCCTTTTGTTGCCCTTGTTTTATCGTTGTTGTTGCTATTATTATTGACATATTTGTTGTTGGATAGGACAGAGAGAAATGGAGAGAGGAGGGGAAGACAGAGATGGGGAGAGAAAGACAGACACCTGCAGACCTGCTTCACCACCTGTGAAGTGACTCCCCGCAGGTGGGGAGCCAGGGGCTCGAACAGGGATCCTTATGCCAATCCTTGCGCTTTGCGCCATGTGCGTTTAACCCACTGCGCCACCGCCTGACTCCCTTTAGGTTGTATTTATAAATGTCCACATGTCACCCAAAGTTAGGCAGAGAGGAGCAAGAAGAGCATGCCTGGAAGATTTACCCATATAACCCTCTCTCCCGGCACCAACTTCTCCCAGGAGCCCTCTGGAGTCCTGTCTGTGGCAACCTCCTCTCTGCTGTGGCCGAGGCCTCTTCCTCCAGGAAGTCTGTGCTCCCACCCAGAGGCTCTGTCCCTGAGGGGCTGTGTGGCCAGGGCCTTCTGGAGGGGCAGGAGAGAGCAAGCTGCTCAAGGAGGAAGGCCCAATGGATCAGGCTGTCTGCCATGGCACAGAAACTGCATCCCACAAGGAAAACAGCTGTGCCGAGGCCCATGGGTCACCCCAGAGAGGCAGAGACACCCAAGTCTCTCTCCAGCTCACTCTGCAGGCTCTAGGCCCAAGTCCACTCTCTCCAGCATGGAGAGCACATGCTGGAGCTGAGAATGCCCTGCTCAGATCAGGAAACAGTAGCTCCAGTGAGAACAACAGAGTCCACTTCTGGTAATGGGCTCACATAACATGAACCCCAATACTGAAACCATCTTACAGCTGAGAAGGACCTAGACAGAGTGTTTCTCTCTCACAGGGCGCCAGAATGGTCAGTGTGGCTCTCACTGGGTGTCAAGCCCTGGACAGAGTGGGTCTCACTGGGTGTCAGGCCCTGGACAGAGTGGGTCTCACTGGGTGTCAGTCCCTGGACAGAGTGGGTCTCACTGGGTGTCAGGCCCTGGACAGTGTGGTTCTCACAGGGTGTCAGGCCCTGGACAAAGTGGGAATCACTGGGTGTCAGGCCCTAGACAGTGTGGGTCTAACAGTGTGTCAGTCCCTGGACATAGTGCCTCTCACTGGGTGTAAAACCCTGGACAGTGTGGTTCTCACAGGATGTCAGTCCCTGGACAGAGTGTGTCGGACTGGGTGTCAGGCCCTGGACAGAGTGGGTCTCACTGGGTGTCAGGCCCTGGATAGTGTGGTTATCACTGGGTATCAGACCCTGGTCAGACTGGGTTAATGGGTGTCAGGCCGTGGACAGAGTGGGTCTCACAGGTTGTCTGGCCCAAGACTGAGTGTGTCTCACTTCGTGTCAGGACCTGGACAGTGTGGGTCTCACTGGGTGTCAGGCCCTGGACAGTGTGGGTCGCTCTGGGTGTCAGGCCCTGGACACTGTGTGTCTCACTGGGTATCAGGCCTGGACAGAGTGGGTCTCACTGGGTGTCAGGCTCTGGACAGTGTGGGTCTCACTGGGTGTCAGGCCCTGGAAGTGTGGCTCTCACTGGGTGTCAGGCCCTGGACAGTGTGGGTCTCATGGGTATTAGGACCTGGACAGTGTGGGTCTCACAGGTTGTCAGGCCCTGGACTGAGTGGCCTTCACTGGGAGTAAAGCCCTGGACAGTGTTGGTCTCACTGGGTGTCAGACCCTGAACAGAGTGGGTCTCATTGGGTGTCAGGTCCTGGACAGAGTGGGTCTCACTGCGTGTCGGGCCCTGGACAGAGTGGGTCTCACTGGGTGTCAGGCCCTGGACAGAGTGGGTCTCACTGGCTGTCAGGCCCTGGACAGAGTGGGTCTCACTGGGTGTCAGGCCTTGGACAGTGTGGGTCTCACTGGGTGTGAGGCCCTGGGCAGAGTGGGTCTCACTGGATGTCAGGCCCTGGACAGTCTGTGTCTCACTGGGTGTCAGGCCCTGGACAGTGTGGATCTCACTGGGTGTCAAGCCCTGGACAGAGTGGTTCTCACCGAGTGTCAGGCCCTGGACAGAGTGGGTCACACTGACTGTCAGGCCCTGGAGAGAATGGGTCTCATTGTGTGTCAGGCCCTGGACAGAGTGGGTCTCACTGGGTGTCAGGCCCTGGACAGTGTGGTTCTCACTGGTGTCAGGGCCTGGACAAAGTGGAAATCACTGGGTGTCAGGCCCTAGGCAGTGTGGGTCTAACAGTGTGTCAGTCCCTGGACATAGTGACTCTCACTGGGTGTAAAGCCCTGGACAGTGTGGTTCTCACTGGGTGTCAGTCCTTGGACAGAGTGTGTCTGACTGGTTGTCAGGCCCTGGACCTAGTGGGTCTCACTGGGTGTCAGGCCCTGGACAGAGTGGGTCTCACTGGGTGACAGACCCTGGACAGAGTAGGGTCACTCGGTGTCAGGACCTGGACAGCGAGGGTCTCACTGGGTGTTAGGTCCTGGACAGTGTGGCTCTCACTGGGTGTCAGGCACTGGACAGTTTGGGTCTCTTTGGGTGTCAGGCCCTGGACAGAGTGGGTCTCACTGGGTGTCAGGCCCTGGACAGTGAAGGTCTAACTGGTTGTTAGGCCATGGACAGTTTGAGTCTCTCTGGGTGTCAGGACCTGGACAGTGTGGGTCTCACAGGGTGTCAGGCCCTGGACAGTGTGGGTCTCACTGGGTGTATAGCCCTAGACAGAGTGGGTCTCACTGGCTGTCAGGCCCTGGACAGTGTGTGTCTCACTGGGTGTCAGTCCCTGGACAGTGTGGCTCTCACTGGGTGTCAGGCCCTGGACAGAGTGGGTCTCACTGGGTTTCAGGCCCTGGACAGAGTGGGTCTCACTGTGTGTCAGGCCCTGGACAGTGTGGGTCTCACTGGGTGTCAGGCCCTGGACAGTGTGGGCCTCACAGAGTGTCAGGCCCCGGATTGAGTGGGTTTCACTGGGTGTCAGGCGCTGGACAGTGTGGGTCTCATTGGGTGTCAGGCCCTGGACAGAGTGGGTCTCATTGGGTGTCAGGCCCTGGACAGTGTGTAATTCTTTGGGTGTCAGGCCCTGGACAGAGTGGGTCTCACTGAGTGTCAGGCAGTGGACAGTTAGGGTCTCTGGGTGTCAGGCCCAGGACAGTGTGGGTCTCACAGGGTGTCAGGCCCTGGACATAGTGGCCCTCACTGTGTGTAAAGCCCTGGACAGTGTGGGTCTCACTGGGTGTCAGGCCCTGGACAGAGTGGGTCTCATTGGGTGTCAGGCCCTGGACAGTGTGTAATTCTTTGGGTGTCAGGCCCTGGACAGAGTGGGTCTCACTGAGTGTCAGGCACTGGACAGTGAGTGTCTCACTGGCTGTCAGGCCTTGGACAGTGTGGCTCTCAATGGGTGTCAGGCAGTGGACAGTTAGGGTCTCTGGGTGTCAGGCCCAGGACAGTGTGGGTCTCACAGGGTGTCAGGCCCTGGACATAGTGGCCCTCACTGTGTGTAAAGCCCTGGACAGTGTGGGTCTCACTGGGTGTCAGGCCCTGGATAGAGAGGGTCTCACTGGGTGTCAGGAATTGGAGAGTCAGTCTCAATAGGTGTCAAGCCCTGAGCAGAGTGGGTCTCATTGGGGTAAGGCCCTGGACATAGTGGCTCTCACTGGGTGTCAGGCCCTGGACAGAGTGGGTCTCATTGGGTGTCAGGCCCTGGACAGACTGGGTCTCCCTGGGTGTCAGGCCCTGGACAGTGTGGGTCTCACTGGGTGTCAGGCCCTTGACAGAGTGGGTCTCCCTGGGTGTCAGGCCCTAGACAGTGTGAGTCTCACTGGGTGTCAGGCCCTGGACAGAGTGGGTCTCACTGCGTGTCAGGCCCTGGACAGAGTGGCTCTCACTGGGTTTCAGACCCTAGACATAGTGGCCCTCACTTGGTATAAAGCCCTGCACAGAGTGGGTCTCACTGGGTGTCAGGCCCTGGACAGAGTGGGTCTCACTGGTCATCAGGCCCTGGACAGTGTGGGTCTCACTTGGTGTCAGGCCATGGACAGAGTGGGTTTCACTTGTTGTCAGGTCCTCGACACTGTGGGTCTCTCCGGGTGTCAGGCTCTGGACAGTGTGAGTCTCACTGGGTGTCTGGCCCTGGACAGTGTGGGTCTCACAGGGTGTCAGGCTCTGGACAGTGTGGGTCTCACTTGGTGTCAGGCCCTGGACAGAGTGGGTCTCACATGGGTGTCAGGCCCTGGACAGTTTGGGTCTCTCTGGGTGTCAGGACTTGGACAGTGTGGGTCTCACAGGGTGTCAGGCACTGGACATAGTGGCCCTCACTGGGTGTATAGCCCTGGAAAATGTGGGTCTCCCTGGGTTCAGGCCCTGGACAGAGAGGGTCTCACTGGGTGTCAGGCCCTGGATAGTGTGGGTCTCACAGGGTGTCAGGCCCTGGACAGTGTGAGTCTCACTGGCTGTCAGGCCCTGGACAGAGTCGCTCTCACTGGGTGTCAGTCCCTGGACAGAGTGGGTCTCACTGGGTGTCAGGCCCTGGACAGTGTGGTTCTCACAGGGTGTCAGGCCCTGGACAAAGTGGGAATCACTGGGTGTCAGGCCCTAGACAGTGTGGGTCTAACAGTGTGTCAGTCCCTGGACATAGTGCCTCTCACTGGGTGTAAAACCCTGGACAGTGTGGTTCTCACAGGATGTCAGTCCCTGGACAGAGTGTGTCGGACTGGGTGTCAGGCCCTGGACAGAGTGGGTCTCACTGGGTGTCAGGCCCTGGATAGTGTGGTTATCACTGGGTATCAGACCCTGGTCAGACTGGGTTAATGGGTGTCAGGCCGTGGACAGAGTGGGTCTCACAGGTTGTCTGGCCCAAGACTGAGTGTGTCTCACTTCGTGTCAGGACCTGGACAGTGTGGGTCTCACTGGGTGTCAGGCCCTGGACAGTGTGGGTCGCTCTGGGTGTCAGGCCCTGGACACTGTGTGTCTCACTGGGTATCAGGCCTGGACAGAGTGGGTCTCACTGGGTGTCAGGCTCTGGACAGTGTGGGTCTCACTGGGTGTCAGGCCCTGGAAGTGTGGCTCTCACTGGGTGTCAGGCCCTGGACAGTGTGGGTCTCATGGGTATCAGGACCTGGACAGTGTGGGTCTCACAGGTTGTCAGGCCCTGGACTGAGTGGCCTTCACTGGGAGTAAAGCCCTGGACAGTGTTGGTCTCACTGCGTGTCGGGCCCTGGACAGAGTGGGTCTCACTGGGTGTCAGGCCCTGGACAGAGTGGGTCTCACTGGCTGTCAGGCCCTGGACAGAGTGGGTCTCACTGGGTGTCAGGCCTTGGACAGTGTGGGTCTCACTGGGTGTGAGGCCCTGGGCAGAGTGGGTCTCACTGGATGTCAGGCCCTGGACAGTCTGTGTCTCATTGGGTGTCAGGCCCTGGACAGTGTGGATCTCACTGGGTGTCAAGCCCTGGACAGAGTGGTTCTCACCGAGTGTCAGGCCCTGGACAGAGTGGGTCACACTGACTGTCAGGCCCTGGAGAGAATGGGTCTCATTGTGTGTCAGGCCCTGGACAGAGTGGGTCTCACTGGGTGTCAGGCCCTGGACAGTGTGGTTCTCACTGGTGTCAGGGCCTGGACAAAGTGGAAATCACTGGGTGTCAGGCCCTAGGCAGTGTGGGTCTAACAGTGTGTCAGTCCCTGGACATAGTGACTCTCACTGGGTGTAAAGCCCTGGACAGTGTGGTTCTCACTGGGTGTCAGTCCTTGGACAGAGTGTGTCTGACTGGTTGTCAGGCCCTGGACCTAGTGGGTCTCACTGGGTGTCAGGCCCTGGACAGAGTAGGTCTCACTGGGTGACAGACCCTGGACAGAGTAGGGTCACTTGGTGTCAGGACCTGGACAGCGAGGGTCTCACTGGGTGTTAGGTCCTGGACAGTCTGTGTCTCACTGGGTGTCAGGCACTGGACAGTTTGGGTCTCTTTGGGTGTCAGGCCCTGGACAGAGTGGGTCTCACTGGGTGTCAGGCCCTGGACAGTGAAGGTCTAACTGGTTGTTAGGCCATGGACAGTTTGAGTCTCTCTGGGTGTCAGGACCTGGACAGTGTGGGTCTCACAGGGTGTCAGGCCCTGGACAGTGTGGGTCTCACTGGGTGTATAGCCCTAGACATAGTGGGTCTCACTGGCTGTCAGGCCCTGGACAGTGTGTGTCTCACTGGGTGTCAGTCCCTGGACAGTGTGGCTCTCACTGGGTGTCAGGCCCTGGACAGAGTGGGTCTCACTGGGTTTCAGGCCCTGGACAGAGTGGGTCTCACTGTGTGTCAGGCCCTGGACAGTGTGGGTCTCACTGGGTGTCAGGCCCTGGACAGTGTGGGTCTCACAGAGTGTCAGGCCCCGGATTGAGTGGGTTTCACTGGGTGTCAGGCGCTGGACAGTGTGGGTCTCATTGGGTGTCAGGCCCTGGACAGAGTGGGTCTCATTGGGTGTCAGGCCCTGGACAGTGTGTAATTCTTTGGGTGTCAGGCCCTGGACAGAGTGGGTCTCACTGAGTGTCAGGCAGTGGACAGTTAGGGTCTCTGGGTGTCAGGCCCAGGACAGTGTGGGTCTCACAGGGTGTCAGGCCCTGGACATAGTGGCCCTCACTGTGTGTAAAGCCCTGGACAGTGTGGGTCTCACTGGGTGTCAGGCCCTGGACAGAGTGGGTCTCATTGGGTGTCAGGCCCTGGACAGTGTGTAATTCTTTGGGTGTCAGGCCCTGGACAGAGTGGGTCTCACTGAGTGTCAGGCACTGGACAGTGAGTGTCTCACTGGCTGTCAGGCCTTGGACAGTGTGGCTCTCAATGGGTGTCAGGCAGTGGACAGTTAGGGTCTCTGGGTGTCAGGCCCAGGACAGTGTGGGTCTCACAGGGTGTCAGGCCCTGGACATAGTGGCCCTCACTGTGTGTAAAGCCCTGGACAGTGTGGGTCTCACTGGGTGTCAGGCCCTGGACAGAGTGGGTCTCATTGGGTGTCAGGCCCTGGACAGTGTGTAATTCTTTGGGTGTCAGGCCCTGGACAGAGTGGGTCTCACTGAGTGTCAGGCACTGGACAGTGAGTGTCTCACTGGCTGTCAGGCCTTGGACAGTGTGGCTCTCAATGGGTGTCAGGCAGTGGACAGTTAGGGTCTCTGGGTGTCAGGCCCAGGACAGTGTGGGTCTCACAGGGTGTCAGGCCCTGGACATAGTGGCCCTCACTGTGTGTAAAGCCCTGGACAGTGTGGGTCTCACTGGGTGTCAGGCCCTGGATAGAGAGGGTCTCACTGGGTGTCAGGAATTGGAGAGTCAGTCTCAATAGGTGTCAAGCCCTGAGCAGAGTGGGTCTCATTGGGGTAAGGCCCTGGACATAGTGGCTCTCACTGGGTGTCAGGCCCTGGACAGAGTGGGTCTCATTGGGTGTCAGGCCCTGGACAGACTGGGTCTCCCTGGGTGTCAGGCCCTGGACAGTGTGGGTCTCACTGGGTGTCAGGCCCTTGACAGAGTGGGTCTCCCTGGGTGTCAGGCCCTAGACAGTGTGAGTCTCACTGGGTGTCAGGCCCTGGACAGAGTGGGTCTCACTGCGTGTCAGGCCCTGGACAGAGTGGCTCTCACTGGGTTTCAGACCCTAGACATAGTGGCCCTCACTTGGTATAAAGCCCTGCACAGAGTGGGTCTCACTGGGTGTCAGGCCCTGGACAGAGTGGGTCTCACTGGTCATCAGGCCCTGGACAGTGTGGGTCTCACTTGGTGTCAGGCCATGGACAGAGTGGGTTTCACTTGTTGTCAGGTCCTCGACACTGTGGGTCTCTCCGGGTGTCAGGCTCTGGACAGTGTGAGTCTCACTGGGTGTCTGGCCCTGGACAGTGTGGGTCTCACAGGGTGTCAGGCTCTGGACAGTGTGGGTCTCACTTGGTGTCAGGCCCTGGACAGAGTGGGTCTCACATGGGTGTCAGGCCCTGGACAGTTTGGGTCTCTCTGGGTGTCAGGACTTGGACAGTGTGGGTCTCACAGGGTGTCAGGCACTGGACATAGTGGCCCTCACTGGGTGTATAGCCCTGGAAAATGTGGGTCTCCCTGGGTTCAGGCCCTGGACAGAGAGGGTCTCACTGGGTGTCAGGCCCTGGATAGTGTGGGTCTCACAGGGTGTCAGGCCCTGGACAGTGTGAGTCTCACTGGCTGTCAGGCCCTGGACAGAGTCGCTCTCACTGGGTGTCAGTCCCTGGACAGAGTGGGTCTCACTGGGTGTCAGGCCCTGGACAGTGTGGTTCTCACAGGGTGTCAGGCCCTGGACAAAGTGGGAATCACTGGGTGTCAGGCCCTAGACAGTGTGGGTCTAACAGTGTGTCAGTCCCTGGACATAGTGCCTCTCACTGGGTGTAAAACCCTGGACAGTGTGGTTCTCACAGGATGTCAGTCCCTGGACAGAGTGTGTCGGACTGGGTGTCAGGCCCTGGACAGAGTGGGTCTCACTGGGTGTCAGGCCCTGGATAGTGTGGTTATCACTGGGTATCAGACCCTGGTCAGACTGGGTTAATGGGTGTCAGGCCGTGGACAGAGTGGGTCTCACAGGTTGTCTGGCCCAAGACTGAGTGTGTCTCACTTCGTGTCAGGACCTGGACAGTGTGGGTCTCACTGGGTGTCAGGCCCTGGACAGTGTGGGTCGCTCTGGGTGTCAGGCCCTGGACACTGTGTGTCTCACTGGGTATCAGGCCTGGACAGAGTGGGTCTCACTGGGTGTCAGGCTCTGGACAGTGTGGGTCTCACTGGGTGTCAGGCCCTGGAAGTGTGGCTCTCACTGGGTGTCAGGCCCTGGACAGTGTGGGTCTCATGGGTATCAGGACCTGGACAGTGTGGGTCTCACAGGTTGTCAGGCCCTGGACTGAGTGGCCTTCACTGGGAGTAAAGCCCTGGACAGTGTTGGTCTCACTGCGTGTCGGGCCCTGGACAGAGTGGGTCTCACTGGGTGTCAGGCCCTGGACAGAGTGGGTCTCACTGGCTGTCAGGCCCTGGACAGAGTGGGTCTCACTGGGTGTCAGGCCTTGGACAGTGTGGGTCTCACTGGGTGTGAGGCCCTGGGCAGAGTGGGTCTCACTGGATGTCAGGCCCTGGACAGTCTGTGTCTCATTGGGTGTCAGGCCCTGGACAGTGTGGATCTCACTGGGTGTCAAGCCCTGGACAGAGTGGTTCTCACCGAGTGTCAGGCCCTGGACAGAGTGGGTCACACTGACTGTCAGGCCCTGGAGAGAATGGGTCTCATTGTGTGTCAGGCCCTGGACAGAGTGGGTCTCACTGGGTGTCAGGCCCTGGACAGTGTGGTTCTCACTGGTGTCAGGGCCTGGACAAAGTGGAAATCACTGGGTGTCAGGCCCTAGGCAGTGTGGGTCTAACAGTGTGTCAGTCCCTGGACATAGTGACTCTCACTGGGTGTAAAGCCCTGGACAGTGTGGTTCTCACTGGGTGTCAGTCCTTGGACAGAGTGTGTCTGACTGGTTGTCAGGCCCTGGACCTAGTGGGTCTCACTGGGTGTCAGGCCCTGGACAGAGTAGGTCTCACTGGGTGACAGACCCTGGACAGAGTAGGGTCACTTGGTGTCAGGACCTGGACAGCGAGGGTCTCACTGGGTGTTAGGTCCTGGACAGTCTGTGTCTCACTGGGTGTCAGGCACTGGACAGTTTGGGTCTCTTTGGGTGTCAGGCCCTGGACAGAGTGGGTCTCACTGGGTGTCAGGCCCTGGACAGTGAAGGTCTAACTGGTTGTTAGGCCATGGACAGTTTGAGTCTCTCTGGGTGTCAGGACCTGGACAGTGTGGGTCTCACAGGGTGTCAGGCCCTGGACAGTGTGGGTCTCACTGGGTGTATAGCCCTAGACATAGTGGGTCTCACTGGCTGTCAGGCCCTGGACAGTGTGTGTCTCACTGGGTGTCAGTCCCTGGACAGTGTGGCTCTCACTGGGTGTCAGGCCCTGGACAGAGTGGGTCTCACTGGGTTTCAGGCCCTGGACAGAGTGGGTCTCACTGTGTGTCAGGCCCTGGACAGTGTGGGTCTCACTGGGTGTCAGGCCCTGGACAGTGTGGGTCTCACAGAGTGTCAGGCCCCGGATTGAGTGGGTTTCACTGGGTGTCAGGCGCTGGACAGTGTGGGTCTCATTGGGTGTCAGGCCCTGGACAGAGTGGGTCTCATTGGGTGTCAGGCCCTGGACAGTGTGTAATTCTTTGGGTGTCAGGCCCTGGACAGAGTGGGTCTCACTGAGTGTCAGGCAGTGGACAGTTAGGGTCTCTGGGTGTCAGGCCCAGGACAGTGTGGGTCTCACAGGGTGTCAGGCCCTGGACATAGTGGCCCTCACTGTGTGTAAAGCCCTGGACAGTGTGGGTCTCACTGGGTGTCAGGCCCTGGACAGAGTGGGTCTCATTGGGTGTCAGGCCCTGGACAGTGTGTAATTCTTTGGGTGTCAGGCCCTGGACAGAGTGGGTCTCACTGAGTGTCAGGCACTGGACAGTGAGTGTCTCACTGGCTGTCAGGCCTTGGACAGTGTGGCTCTCAATGGGTGTCAGGCAGTGGACAGTTAGGGTCTCTGGGTGTCAGGCCCAGGACAGTGTGGGTCTCACAGGGTGTCAGGCCCTGGACATAGTGGCCCTCACTGTGTGTAAAGCCCTGGACAGTGTGGGTCTCACTGGGTGTCAGGCCCTGGATAGAGAGGGTCTCACTGGGTGTCAGGAATTGGAGAGTCAGTCTCAATAGGTGTCAAGCCCTGAGCAGAGTGGGTCTCATTGGGGTAAGGCCCTGGACATAGTGGCTCTCACTGGGTGTCAGGCCCTGGACAGAGTGGGTCTCATTGGGTGTCAGGCCCTGGACAGACTGGGTCTCCCTGGGTGTCAGGCCCTGGACAGTGTGGGTCTCACTGGGTGTCAGGCCCTTGACAGAGTGGGTCTCCCTGGGTGTCAGGCCCTAGACAGTGTGAGTCTCACTGGGTGTCAGGCCCTGGACAGAGTGGGTCTCACTGCGTGTCAGGCCCTGGACAGAGTGGCTCTCACTGGGTTTCAGACCCTAGACATAGTGGCCCTCACTTGGTATAAAGCCCTGCACAGAGTGGGTCTCACTGGGTGTCAGGCCCTGGACAGAGTGGGTCTCACTGGTCATCAGGCCCTGGACAGTGTGGGTCTCATTGGTGTCAGGCCCTGGCCAGAGTGTGTCTCACAGGGTTTCAGACCCTGGACAGAGTGGCTCTCACTGAGTGTCCGACCCTGGACAGAGTGTGTCTCACAGGGTGTCAGGCCCTGGACAAAGTATGTCTCCCTGGGTGTCAGGTCCTGGACAGACTGGGTCTCACTGGGTGTCAGGCCTTGGAGAGTGGGTCTCACTAAGTGTCAAGCCCTGGGCAGAGTGGGTCTCACTGGGTGTCAGGCCCTGGACAGAGTGGGTCTCAAAGGGTGTCAGGCCCTGGACAGAGTGGGTCTCACTACCTGTCAGGCCCTGGACAGTGTGGGTCTCACAGGGTGTCATGCCCTGGACAGAGTGGGTCTCACTGGGTGTCAGGCCCTGGACAGTGTAGGTCTCACTGGGTGTCAGGCCCTGGACAAGGTGGGTCTCACTGGGTGTCAGGCCCTGGGCAGAGTGGGTTTCACTGGGTGTCAGGCCCTGGACAGAGTGGGTCTCACTGGGTGTCAGCCCCTGGACAGAGTGGGTCTCACTGGGTGTCAGGCCCTGGACTGAGTGGCTCTCACTGGGTTTCAGGCCGTGGACAGAGTGGCTCTCACTGGGTGTCAGGCCCTGGACAGAGTGGGTCTCACTGGGTGTCAGGCCCTGGACAGAGTGGTTCTCACTGGGTGTCAGGCCCTGGACATAGTGCCTCTTACTAGTTGTCAGGCTCTGGACATAGTGGGTCTCACTGTGTGTCCGACCCTGGACAGTGTTGGTCTCACAGGGTGTCAGGCCCTGGACAGAGTGGGTCTCACTGGCTGTCAGGCCCTGGACTAGTGGGTCTCACTGGGTGTCAGGCCCTGGACAGAGTGGATCTCACAGGTCGTCCGGTCCTGGACAGACTGGCTCTCACTGCCTGTCAGGCTTGGACAGTGTGTTTCACAGGGTGTCAGTCCGTGGCCAGAGTTGCTCTCACTGGGTGTCAGGTCCTGGACAGAGTGTGTCTCATTAATGGGCTTCCGTCCCTGGACAGCATGGCTCCCTGGGTGACAGTCCCCAGTGTCCTCCTAGACCTGCTCTATCAGTTGAATGTAGCCAGTATCAGCAGTGACTACTCTTGCAAGGCAGCTGACTGGGAACAGGCTTCTTCCTGCATCACCCCCACTCAGTGCTCCCTCACTCTACTCTCCATCCCAGGAGTACTGTGAGAGCAGACCTTAGCAGAGAGAATCTGTCCAGGGAGTATGGGAGGGGTTCTAGGGAAAGCTCAGGGACTGCACGTCTCCTGAGAGGCTGCAGGGATGCTGACACCAGAGCCAGCAGTGTCTGAGTAGGCAGAGGGGTGTGGGCAGGCAGTTGGCCCAGGGAGCCAGGCTGGGTGGATAGGCAGACTGGCCCAGGGAGCCAGGCAGGGTTGGGCGGGTAGGCAGACTGGCCCAGGGGAGCCAGGCAGGGCTGGGTAGGCAGACTGACCCAGGGGAACCAGGCAGGGCTGGGTAGATGGGCAGACTGGCCCAGGGGAGCCAGGCAGGGCTGGGTAGGCAGACTGGCCCAGGGGAGCCAGGCAGGGCTGGGTAGATGGGCAGACTGGCCCAGGGGAGCCAGGCAGGGCTGGGTGGGCAGACAGACTGGCCCAGGGGAGCCAGGCAGGGCTGGGTGGGCAGACAGACTGGCCCAGGGAGCCAGGCTGAGTGGATGGGTAGACTGGCCGAGGGGAGCCAGGTAGGGCTGGGTGGGCAGACAGACTGGCTCAGGGGAGCCAGGCTGGGTGGGTAGACAGACTGGCCCAGGGGAGCCAGGTAGGGCTGGGTGGGTAGGCAGACTGGCCCAGGGAGCCATGCAGGGCTGGGCGGGTAGGCAGACTGGCCCAGGGAGTCAGGCTGGGTAGATTGGCAGACTGGCCCAGGGGAGCCAGGCAGGGCTGGGTAGATGGGCAGACTGGCCCAGGGGAGCCAGGCAGGGTTGGGTGGGTAGGCAGACTGGCCCAGGGGAGCCAGGCAGGGCTGGGTGGGCAGAAAGACTGGCCCAGGGGAGCCAGGCAGGGCTGGGTGGGCAGGCAGACTGGCCCAGGGGAGCCAGGCAGGGCTGGGTGGGCAAACAGACTGGCCTAGGGGAGCCAGGCAGGGCTGGGTGGGCAGACAGACTGGCCCAGGGGAGCCAGCAGGGGCCGGGCAGGCAGCTGGTTCAGGGAGCCCATCAGGACTGGGTGGACAGGCAGACTGGCTCACAGCTCTTGATCTTCAGGAAGCAGCCCACCCCCAGCCCCACCTCTGTCCTCCTACAGGCCCCCATCCATCTCCCCTGGTCCCTGTCACCCAACAGCACTCACAGCTCTCAATCTCAAGGGTGCAGTTCTGCTCATCCAGTGGGTACCTGCGTAGGTCCATCATGCAGGCCGCTGTGGTGGTGATCCTGGGGGAGAGGACACTGAGTGGGTCCAGGAGCCAGGCCACATCTTGGCAACCGCATGAAGCCTCAGTTTGTCTGAGACAACTTCAGACAACTACCCCTCAGCTCCAGGGTGAGGGGACCCCTCTGCATTCAGAGCCCCAGGACTCCTTCAGATGCCCCCAGATGCTGGGTGAGGGGACCCCACTGCGTTTAGAGCTCCAGGACTCCTTCAGATGCCCCCAGATGCTGGGTGAGGGGACCCCACTGCATTCAGAGCCCCAGGACTCCTTCAGATGCCCCCAGATGCTGGGTGAGGGGACCCCACTGCACTCAGTGCATGGCCTCTCCCCATGATGCTGGGAGCGGGAGTCTCAGCAGAGCCTGTCCCATCCCTCTCAGGCTGGGAGACTGGTGTTTCTCACCCTTGGCCCTCAGGGGAGACAGAGTCCAGGAAAAACACCCCAGGTGAGGAGGAGCTGAGCAGGCTGAGAAACCAGGCCATGCCATTATCCAGGCCAGGACCCAGGCTGCAGGGTCAGTGGCCACCTGGAGGGGTGGACGGCTCCCCTATCCACAGTGATGCTCTCTGGCCAGGGCTCTACCTATACAAGCCCCATCATCTCCCCTGCAGACCAGGGCCCTAGGAACCACCTGCCTGGGCTGGCAAGGACAGGGGGCAGTGTTCAGTATGTGCAGAGGGCAGAGGCCTGTCTGCCTGTCAGACTCCCCCTCATCCTGTCCACCTGGCCTGCTGCTCCACCAGTCCCAGAGAGGGGCGCACAGGGAGGGGAGTACTGAGTGGGAGTGCCCAACTGAGGCCACAGAGCACAGGGAGAGGAGCACCCACCTGAGGCCACAGAGCATGGGGAGGGAGCACTGAGTAGGGAGTACCCACTTGAGGCCACAGAGCACAGGGAGGGAGCACTGAGTATGGAGCACCCACCTGAGGCCACAGAGCACGGGGAGGGAGCACTGAGTAGGGAGAGCCCACTTGAGGCCACAGAGCACAGGGAGGGAGCACTGAGTAGGGAGTGCCCACTTGAGGCCACAGAGCATGGGGAGGGGAGCACCCACCTGAGGTCACAGAGCACGGGGAGGGAGCACTGAGTAGGGAACACCCTCTTGAGGCCACAGAGCACAGGGAGGGAGCACCCACTTGAGGCCACAGAGCAAGGGGAGGGAGCACCCACTTGAGGCCACAGAGCAAGGGGAGGGAGCACTGAGTAGGGAGTGCCCACTTGAGGCCACAGAGCATGGGGAGGGAGCACTGAGTAGGGAGTGCCCACTTGAAGCCATAGAGCACGGGGAGGGGAGCACTGAGTGGGAGCACCCACCTGAGGCCACAGAGAATGGGGAGGGGAGCACTGAGTAGGAGCACCCACCTGAGGCCGTAGAGCACGGTGCCATCGGGGTGCAGACGGATCATGCGGTTCTTCACAGTCACCCCGTGCACAAAGGACTTCTTGTCGTTGAGGAAGTAGGTGTCAGGCACCCACAGTTGGTCAGCCACCCTGTTGTCCAACGTGAGGTTGAGGGGAATGACATTGTAGGACAGCCGCTTGTCCCGCCAGGCCTGCTGGAAGTACATGGTCAGCGTGTAGTCCTGCGGGCAGGAGGGCAGTGGTCACTTCCAGGCAATGCAGGGCATGGCCAGCCCACGTCCACCTCTCCGGCTCCCGAGCCCCAACCACAAGAGCCTCTGCAGGTGCGTCCAGTCCACCGCCAAGTCCTCTGGTCACACCTTGAGGACTGGCAGCCCCAGTGCCCACCTACAGAGCCCCTGTGGGCACAAGAAGGCTACCCCATGGGGCCCAAGTACCCAGAGGGAATGACCACTCCAAACAAAGAGCAAGGTTCTTGTAACAGGTGGATAGCCACTCATGCCTCAGCCGACAACCAGCCTCCCATAAAACTGCCCCACTCACTCACAGACTTTGGGGTAAATGCTCAAGATTACAAAGGAAAGTGGGATTCTGTGGCCTCGTGCTTAGAGAGACCACTCTTTGCTACCAAGGTTATCACTGGGGCTCGGTGCCTGCACAGTAACTTCACCACCCCAAGGGGTCATTGTTTCTTTCTTCTTTTTTTATGACAGAAATGGAAAGATGTAGAGACAGAGAGACAGCAGAATGCACTGTTATGGAAGCTTCTCCCTGCAGGGCCTGCAGCTGTGCCCAGGTCCCCTGCTGGTATTCACGTGGGGGATCTCACAGCAGAAGTAAGCCTGACTACTGGTGTCTCGTGTTAACTCTAGTTGCTAACAACAGAAAAAGACCAGGAGACCATCTTAATCACAGATGATCTGTTTATTGTACAGAAGGCAGGGTTTAAATAGCAGAAGGGAACAAAGGACATTTTTTACATGTGGTGGTAAGGGTGGGCTTTGGAAGGTCAGAACCCCCATGGTGAAAGTTCTAAGGAATTGATAGTGGTAGAGGGGAGAGTTTCGGAATGAAGGACATGTTAATTATCTCAACAAGGGAGAAGCAGACAAGGGGGAGCCTTGAAGGAAGATAGGGGAGTTAGATCAAAGTGGAGGAGGGGTTTAAGGAAATAGGAAGGAAGAGCCTTTTGGTCAAGGCAGAATGGTGCTGATATGTGGAGTGTGTGTGATCACAGCAGGTGAATTATAGTGAAATTTAAGCAGGTAAACCATTTGGCTTGTAACAATGAAATGAGTGAAGTGTTAGGGGGTGTAGGTTCCTGTGATGCTTGGGAGACTGACAAGGGGAAACTGAGTCAGGAAAGCTTTTCCCTCCATGCTCAACCCCTAGAAGGGAGAGACTGACGAGTGGGGTATTTTTTCAGACCGCCATCTTTATGATGGGAGTTCTCCTATGCTCTACCATGCTTTTACAATTAACCCCAATGTCCCCACATGCTGAAGTCTGTACTCTACTGGAGACCTCTTATACAAAAGCCTAAAGCTCAACAATAAAGCACAAGTAACAACTGAAGACTAAGTTGGATCTCAACAAAAGTGAAAACCCTGGCACTTATTTTAAAGAGTAAACAGATTGACCACAGGTGAAAATATTTGCACACTATCTGACAAAGGACAGGTACTAGGATATACAGATAACATCACAGCAAAGACACACAATGAAAATAGGTAGAAGGGAGAACTGAACCAAGGGAGATCTACAGATAGCGGGCAGCACACAACATGGTGTCTACACCCTTAGTCATTGTGGACAATTGGATCAGCAGCTAACCTGGACACCCATCAGTAAAGCTCAAACACAAACACGGTACACACTGGGCAAACCCAGTGCAAGGAGGACAGTAGAGGCTGCAAGTCTCATTTCAAGATATGGAGTGTCAGCCTGGAGCACAGCTGGATTCACTTGTACTTTTTCCACATTGCAAAATGCTGGTGCAGGGAGGAGGTTGCTTTAAAGCATGTCTGGAGGCAAAGCTGGCATCCACTAGCCCCAAGCCCCACCTCAGACCCCCAGCACCTGTTCTAGCCCCATGAAAGCCCCAGGTCACAGCTGGACTCAGTGTCAGCCCAGGTCACAGCTGGACTCAGTGCCCCCCAAGCTCACAGCCTCTCCTGCAGTAAGAGGTGCCTGAGTCCTATCTCCTCCCTCTTTCTCACAGTTGGGTTGAGTCACGGGGGAGGGGTTGCTCATGAAATGTGCCGGACTCCCCTGTCCCTGCATCTGACATCCCTTCTGCTTGGAGAGCAGGCTGAGTCAGTGTCCACCTCTGAGGACGGAGCCACTCTTCCTTCCTGAATGACCAGGGCATACACTGCAGTGTCACAAGTGCCAGCGTGTGGTCACTTCACTGGCTTCAGCTCTGAGCAGTGCTGTCATGGGGCTGGGGGGAGGAATCTGGGATGGGGGTCAGGGCTCGTGGATGTCGGCATTGCCTCCAAAACATGTTACAAAGCAACACCGCCCCTGCACCAGCATTTTGCAACATGGAAAGATGTTTGCTTTCATGTAATTGTGCCTGGCTGAGACAACAGCTGTCTGACCCATGTCATTCACCATTTCCCTTTAGCCTGCGCTAGATCACAGTGGGGGTTTGGGGCTAAGAACCGACCCTCTCGACCTCATGAGAAGCAAACATCAGTGGTTTCTATGTGACACTAGAGAATGACCCCCGGGTCACACATGCACAAAGCCACCAGAAGAGGCCTCCTTGGGACCAATGTGTCCATGTATCAGAGAGGGAGAGGAGAAAGGGGAGAGACCCCACAGAACCACTGTGCCATCCCAGAGTTTCCCAGGGAAGCTAGCGGTGCTCCCCTGTGGTGCCAGGCACTGGTGCTCCAGTTCCTGTGCACGCTCTACGGGGTGGGCTGCCTCCTGAGCACAGGAAGTAATTCAGCCCTTTCTGACTAATGAATGGTAGCAGGCTCTGAATGACCTGCTAGCTGGAGGATCCGGCTGAGCCAGACTGTTGCTCCCAGCCAAGGCTGCAGCCCAGACCCGGAAACCACTCTGGCCAGCCCTGGATGAAGGCACGCAGTGGTGGCCACCCAGACTCGGAAAGCCCTGCCCTCTGCAGGACATGCACAGGAGGCCTTGCTGTGGTGACACCCACCCGAGGAGGCCCAGAAAGTCTCTGGCGACACCACCCGTCTCCCTTAAACATCAGGAGAGGAGGCCGAGGACCTCCCACTGGCACCAACGCAGCTGCCTTATCTGGCAGGAGGCCGTTTCAGGTTCTGCCTCAGAACTTAGTGCACACACAGGTGCACAGAACACACACAGGTGCACACACAGCACACACAGCTACACGCAGGTTCACACACAGCACACACCACACAGGTGTACACACAGGTGCACACACAGGTGCACAGAACACACACAGGTGCACACACAGCACACACAGGTGCACACACAGCACACACAGGTGCACAACCAGCACGCACCACACAAGTGCACACACCTCAGAGTCTTCTACTCCACATGGGGGGAAGTGGGCCAGAGGGAGGACACACCTGCAGACAGAGGTGACACCCCCACCCAGTGCTGGGAGAGACTGGGGGTGTCTCCCCCACTCACTACTGGGAGGTCCATGTCTCCCAGAGCTGGGAGGGACAGAAGGTGGCACCTGGTCTGGCCTTGGGAGAGCAGATAGTCTCTCCTCCCTGCCACCTAAGAACCACAGGATCAGAGTGGGTGCCACGCCAAGGCCTATAAGCCGCCCGCTCCACAAAGCCAGGAGCTGCTGAGGCTGAGGAGTGCACCAAGGGCTGCTCCCGGGAGCCTGCAGGGGGGCACCGGGAACGTGGGAGGCCAGGGAGGAGGCCAGGGAGGAGGCCAGGGGGAAACTGGAGCACGGCAGCTTCCGGAGGAGGCCAGGCAGCTGGAGAGGAGTACAGATGGGGCTGGGAGCAGTAGACAGGGTGTCTGGGTTCTGGCGTCCACACTGGATCACTGGGGTCGGGGCGGGAGGACCACGGCTCCTCTCCCTGCAGATCCTCCTGACAAGGAGGCCTCCTCCCCAGCCCTGACAGATGGCGACCCAGATTCTGCCGGAGCCTTCACATGGCCTGCGGGGGGCTGGCCACACTGACAGGTGGCGGCTGGCCAGAGCACTGACCAGAGAGGCCGGCTCTGCTGGTGAGGCTGCAAGGGGTCACTTAAAGACAAAAGCCAGGGGCCACTTCACATGTAAAGAAAAAAGCCGGTGGTGGTGTTTTGCCCCAAAGTAAAGGACTGTGGGGGGGGGGTGGTTCAGGGCCTGGAACATGGTGGCAGAGGAGGACCTAGTAGGGGTTGCATTGTTATGTGGAAATATTGTGCATGTACAAACTACTGTATTTTACTGTTGCCTGTAAACCATCAATCCCCTAATAAAGAAAACAAAAAGAGAGAAAAGCCAGGGTCACTTGTTAGTGAAAGAAAATGACAGTTGGAGGACATTTTATCCTCCTCCCAGCACCCAGAGGGCTTCATCCTGCTGTCGCCCAAGTAGCCCAGCAACATGTTAAGAATCCTTCTGCCCCAGAGTCTGCTGACCACCCAGACAAGGTGTACTCTCTGTACACACAGAGGAAACAGTGAAGCTGGCTGCCGTGACTGTGGGAAGGTGGTCACTGTATAAAGGACCAGCGCTACTGTGGCCGGGGCCCCGGTCTCTGGTGGACACAAGTCCAGCTGGGTGAGCTGGAAGCACAGGCACGGCTTCCTGCAGTAAAGCCTCGGGGTGTCTGGCTCTCTGCCTGGAGTCCCAGAACATTGGGAGGCCACAGCCGGCCCCCCAAAGGCAGCCGCTGGGGGTTGAGAGCACCTGCCGGGTGGCCCCGGGAACACTGGACCCACTGCCCTTAGTTCTGATGCTGGAATTGGGGATGGGATCACCTCATTTCCTGTTTGAATGTCCCCATGTGGTCATGTTTTAGTGGACTGCATTTTCATTTAAAAACAACTTTGAATGGGCATCTTTTCTGCCTGCCCATTTTGAAAGTGAAGATTCTTATAGTGTGGCCAGGGCTTCAGGGCTGGTGCTGTCAGAGGTCACTGAGCGCCTGTAAAATGCTTGTCCCTCCCAGGGGCCAGGCCACAGCCAGCAGGCCCTGGCAGCCACCTCTCTCAGACCTGAGGGAAACGTCTGGGGTAAAAGCCAGTTTTGGACATAAAGTGTAAAGGCCATTCACAGCCGCCCACCCAGAGTGACACACTCAGTGAGGCCCCAGTGCCATGATACCGTCTGCCGCGTTGTCATCCCAGGGTGCTTGCTGTCCACCCCTCCTCTCTATGCTGCTATTGACGGTGCTGACCACTGGCCACTGTCAGAGTCTATCACCAAGCACAGTGTCAGCAACGCTCACTGTGCCTGCATAGAGGACTTAATCTAAGGCAGACACATCACTGATTTCAGCTTCAGGCTTTGCACATTTCTTTTAAACCACAGCATCTCTGGGCTCTGATGACTGGGAGTGCCAGGGAATGAACCTGGGGCCTCTCCCCTGCAAGCCCTGTGAGCCCCCACTGCACTATCTCCCCAGCTTCTGTGCCATTACAGTGGCCCACCTGGCTAAGCATGTAAGCACTAAGCACAAGGACCCAGGTTCAGGCCCCTGCTCCCCATATTCAGGGAGGACGCTTCACAAGTGGTGAAGCAGGTCTGCAGTTGTCTCTGCCTCTCCTTCTCTTACCTATTTCAGTTTCTCTTTGTCCTATCCAATGAAATGGAAAAAGGGCGACTGGTGGATTCATAGTGCACACTCAACCCCGCTGATAACACTGGTGGCAAAAAAAAAGTCTCCAAAAATGTCAAGCAAGATCGTGTAAACGCCTTGAATCTCTTGATGCCAGAGTGTCACTTTTAAAAATTTTATTTTCCCTTTTGTTGTCCTTGTTTTTGTTGCTGTTGTAGTTATTATTGTTGTTGTTATTGATGTCGTCATTGTTGGATAGGGCAGAGAGATGGAGAGAGGAGGGGAAGACAGAGAGGGGAAGAGAAAGATAGACACCTGCAGACCTGCCTCACCGCCTGTGAAGGGAACAAACTGTCACTTTCAAACATGTTTCTAACCTACTTCTTTTTAAAATGGACATCTGTTATCTAACACATGGAAACTTTTAAGGAATAATAGTCCACACTTCCTGGCAGTCTTTGAAAGTCCTGAATACCTGGCCCTGTGAAGAGAATACACAGTGGCAGCTTCTAGGGGGTGTGTGCTAGGGATGCTCACTGGGCAGGGCACCAGCTTTGCAAAGGGGAGGCCCCAGCATCACACAAGGCAGCACAGGTCTCTGAACTCTAAACCAAACAAACAAATCTTTAAGAAGAGGTCACTGACCAATTTCTAAAACTCACCTGGAGTTGAGAGTTCTACCTCCAAAAGAAGCCTAACCTCTTTGTGGCAGAATAAAGCCCTAAACAAGCAAGCATGCAGTGGCTGGTGTTGGGGGATGAGGAAGCACTTGTCCTTGGCAAGGTGAAATCAGCTACTTCCTGGTTCTCAGGCAGCTGCAGCCCCCACCATCTATTTTAAATTGTAGCAGCAGCTTGAATGCTTTATTTTGGAAAAGGTTTAACTATGCTACTACCTCTTCTGGCAATTTAGAGACAGGACCTAACTATGCTTTTATTTCCTGTGTGATGACACAACTTGAAGTTCCCAGTCTCCCGTCCCTGCTGTACACACCACAACTATCCAGGGCATGTGTTCTCATGGAATTCAGCATTTAACTTGATTGTGACATGTTTTGTGCACATATCTGTTCTTAAGCCTAAATATTTCTCTACTCTTTTCTACAATTAGAAAAGATTAGGATGGTCTGTTAAGTAGCTAAAAATATTGAACATCTTAATTCAGTGTTTCATTGCTGAAATTATTTCCTACGTGTATTTAAAAGGTACATGTGATACATGAATCAGATTATCCTAAACTTTGAAAATCATCAGTCATTTCATGTCGGGCATTAAGCCAGCTCCCCCTACTCAACCCTGCATTCCTGATACTATGGCCTATGTACATAATCATTGTTTTTGTCTGAAAGATCCCCTTCCATCCCATTCCTACCTTGAGACCCACTCCACCTGCAGGGTAACATTAATCCTACAGTTAAAACCCTCACAACAGTTGCTAAGGAAGTCTACCTTCCCAGCCCCTTTTGCCTTTCTCTGCCCCTTTCCTAGCCATTTCCATTTCTTACTTGCCACTTCAGGTTCTATCCTATAAAAGCCTTGTCTCTCTGATCAACAAAGACATTGCAGTACCACTCCACCACGAGTTCAGGACTCTCTCTCCTGCATCACTGAGTGAGTAGCAGCCCAGGCTGGCTCAGGTCAAGTTCTCTCCAACCCAGAGAGCACGCACCCAGGAAGAGGCAGCACCACGCTAGGCCGGCAATTTCATTCAAATTTTGCATTCATTTACTCTCAAATATGAATTACCATGCATTTAAGATATTACATTCCATGGTAGCCATAAATGCTGTAATATGCAAAGCTGTATGCTATTTCAGAGTCATCTCTGCCCTGTTATGGTGTGGAGCTTTCAGTGGTACCTGGGCCCTGAAGGGGACATAGTAGGGGCTGAACCCCAAGTGAGGGACATGGGAGCTGGTCTCCTTTCTTTTCCAGAACAGAGGGCACTGGAGCCAGCACTGCCAGTGTGTGACATAGATCCCGGCAGGCAGAGACACAGGGGAGCAAGAAGCCTGCAGACAGGCAGACAAACAGACATACAGACAGATGGCAGAAGAGCTGTGCGAGCAGGTCAGCCACCTTCCTGCTGAGCTGGGGTGACAAGACAGCCTTAGTGGGGTCTGCAAACCCCTACCACACCTGAGTGCAGCCTCTCAGGACACAACAAAGTCCAAGTGAAATGCACAAGGCCACAGCCCTGGCTGAGAGGCCACCAATACTCCACAAGAGACACAGGGCCACATCCACCTATGAGAACTGCACACAGCACCACCACGTTCTCTGCGGTCCAGAAACAGCCAAGGGGGACAACTGAAGCTGACAGGTCAGATCTCTCCACAAGGTCAAGCTCAGGAGGGAACCGGGACAAACACCAAGTCACCTAAAGGGCAGGATGTGAAATGTCTGCAAATATTCACAGAGCCCTGCAGTGGCTGCTGAGAAGGGAAGGACCACCCAGAAATGGGGGTGGTCGCAAGTGTAGGTGGGACCTTTTGCTATAAAAAGACTTGACCTTTGGGGGCACCTGACTCCCGGGAACACCAGCTGAATTGTGTGTCAGTTTCCTGTCCCCTTGCTTTTCTCCTCTCTCTCTCTCTCTCTCTCTGTCTCTCTCTCTCTCTCACACACACACACACACACACACACACTCTCTCTCTCTCTCTCCTAACATATCATTGTGTCCAATAAAATTTAATTTATCTGAATAACCATGCACTCATTTCAATTCATTGTTGAGGTAAGGCATGGCAAATGTTCAGAAAGGGGGACAGAAGCTGTCCTCCCCAAGCCTCAACCCAACCCTCACCACTTTTCCCCTATAAAATGCCCACACAGGACCTGGAGAGCCCACAAACAGTGCCCCAGGGAGCCAAACACAGAGACCTGACCCCAAAAGCCCACACAGAGAGCCCCAGAATGCCCACACACAGAGCACCAGGGAGCCCACACACAGAGCCTCAGGGTGCTAACACACACAGAGCCCCAGGGTGCCCATACTCAGAGCCCCAGGGAGCCCATAGACAAGGCCCAGGGAGCCCACACACAGAGCCTCAGGGTGCTAACACACACAGAGCCCCAGGGTGCCCATACTCAGAGCCCCAGGGAGCCCATAGACAAGGCCCAGGGAGCCCACACACAGAGCCTCAGGGTGCTAACACACACAGAGCCCCAGGGTGCCCATACTCAGAGCCCCAGGGAGCCCATAGACAAGGCCCAGAGTGCCCACACACAGAGCCTCAGGGTTCTAACACACAGAGAGCCCCAGGGTGCCCATACTCAGAGCCCCAGGGAGCCCATAGACAAGGCCCAGGGTGCCCACACACAGAGCCCCAGGGAGCCCATAGACAAGGCCCAGGGTGCCCACACACAGAGCCCCAGGGTGCCCACACTCAGAGCCCCAGGGTGCCCACACACAGAGTCCCAGGTAGCCAGCACCCAGAGCCCCAGGCAGCCCTGACTACCGACGACCTGAACTGTCTGTCTACTGGTCACCTGGCAAACCTACCTAGTGTCATTTGATGCTATTCTGACTACCGACAACCTGACCTATCTATTGGCCATCCCGCAAACCTACCTAGTGTCATTTGATGCTATTCTGACTACCTACGACCTGAACTGTCTCTCTACTGGCCACCTGGCAAACCTTCCTAGTGTCATTTGATGCTATTCTGACTACTGACGACCTGAACTGTCTACTGGCCACCCGGCAAACCTTCCTAGTGTCATTTGATGCTATTCTGACTACCGACGACCTGAACTGTCTGTCTACTGGTCACCTGGCAAACCTACCTAGTGTCATTTGATGCTATTCTGACTACCAATGATCTGAACTGTCTACTGGCCACCCGGCAAACCTACCTAGTGTCATTTGATGCTATTCTGACTACCGACAACCTGAACTGTCTATTGGCCATCCCGCAAACCTACCTAGTGTCATTTGATGCTATTCTGACTACCGACAACCTGAACTGTCTGCCTACTGGCCACCCAGAAAACCTTCCTAGTGTCATTTGATGCTATTCTGACTACCGACGACCTGAACTGTCTGCCTACTGGCCACCCAGAAAACCTTCCTACAGTCATTTGATGCTATTCTGACTACCGACAACCTGAACTGTCTGTCTACTGGCCACCCAGCAAACCTTTCTAGTGTCATTTGATGCTATTCTGACTACTGATGACCTCAACTGTCTGTCTACTGGCCACCCAGCAAAACTTCCTAGTGTCATTTGATGCTATTCTGACTATTAATGACCTGAACTGTCTACTGGCCACCTGGCAAACCTACCTAGTGTCATTTGATGCAATTCTGACTACTGACAGCCTGAACTGTCTATTGGCCACCCCGCAAACCTACCTAGTGTCATTTGCCCACCTCTTATCTCTTACCTCCCTCTCATCCATCTCGCTAACACATACCTGCACCTACTTCTTCTGCTGTGCAGCCCATGAGCACATCCATGCAGAAGACAGGCAGGCGCACAGAAGGTGTGCACACACATACATGATGACTGATTTACATTAGCTCAGGTAGGATGGGAGAAAGATTAGAGACATTTTCTCTAAGCCATGTACCTTTCAACCTTGGAGAACACAAATGTATTCAGACTGATGTCTTTGACTTGACCTTGAATCCTGGAAATCTCTCTTTCACATCAGCAGCCCTGAGTTTGCTGAGATGAGGGATGCCTCATTAAAGTAACAAAGAAGATGTGAAACCATGGAGCTTCTTGGCTCTAACAGTCTCTCAAAGAATTTAATCAGAATCTAATTTTGTTCTTAATTTTCAGGATTGCCATGTTCTTTTTTTTCCAACACAGGTTTTTACTCTTTGCAAGTACTGAATGAATGCACTGGAGAGGAAGGACCATTTATACCAAGAAAAAAGGAAACCATAAACCTTTATTTACCCACATCCCCTTGTGATGCTGAGTGGTGACTTATTTTAATTGCCCGCTCGATGGCTTGAACTGTCTGCCTCTGCACATTACATTTTATTCTCTGGTCTCCATTTTTGTTGGGCTGAGCTTCACTGATGGGAGACAGATGACCCGGGACTCATGGTTGAGCTGTACACAGTATCTCTTTATTCATGCAGGACACAGCACAATCTAAGCCAAGCTAAACTAAACTAAACTAATATACTTGCCAAGTAGGGTGTAAACAGGATGCGATGTAGAGAGGGTGGAGAGAAAAGTGACTGGTGAAAATCAGAGTGTGACAAGGAGAGGGGGCAGAGCAGGCATGCTTGTGCTTAGTTATGTAAATAGAATAGTGTTAAGCAGGGGGGATTAAACCAATGAAACAGAAGAGGTTTTTATAAGTAGAATTAGAAGCATACCAACAATTCCCCCTTTCTTTTTAACTAGTGGCCATAGTATCAGGATTGTGGGGTGAACAGAAACCTATATCGTACAGACATTTTCAAAAGAACTGGCATAAGACATGGACAACAAAATAGGCAAGCAGCAATAACCAGTGTGATGCCAAGGGGAGCGTTTCCTGCCTCAAAGGGCAAGGCCTAGCAGGCGAAAAGGCATTTCTTGTCTCTGGGGTCATCTATTGCCTCTGGGGGCGCTTCATGCCTCTGTGGACATCTCTTGCCTCAAAGGGCATTTCCTGACTCTGGGGACAGAGCCTGCAGGCGAGGGCACATGGCCTATAAAGTCCCAAGGCAGCTGGCTGAAGTTAGTCTTTGATAAACACAGCAGTGTGTACCAGTAAGTCCGATGGAAGTGTCAGTCCAAAGTAGCTGACCACAGAAGAAAATGCCAAGGGATGAAACGCTGCACATCTGTCTCGATGGGGAATGTCGGCCACTGGAATTCCGCTTTTCTGTAGAGAGTGAGCTTTGGAGTCTGTGAATCTGTTTCTTCAGGTCGTGCCAGGTCACATCATTGGTTTCCGGGGGTGTGTTGTAGTCATTCCATCTTGTGGGTGATGTCAGAGAACAGGGGTCCAAATGGATTTCCAGGAATTCCATTTGAGTAGATGCTTTTTCATGTGAAGACTTGACAGCTGAAATTCACTTACTTGTCAAACAAAACTTGTACAGATTAAAAGTTTACTATAATTGATAACTCCATTATAATTGGAAGTCCTTTCTAGTATGATTTTAAGGTTGTTTAAACAGTTTAAACTCAATAAAATGTGGAAAGGTAAACAGAAGAACCACGGTTAGAAGCCTCAGGCATGAGAATCATTAACATAAGCATTGCACTATCTGCCCCACCCATAACTCATACCGTTTCAGTATTAAACGTTTCAGATTTATGCCAATACATAAAAAATAAATAAAAGGAGGGAAAAAACAATTTTTTGGATTGTTTCTGGATGTCTCTAGAAATCATGGCTGCATCCAGCATTTTTTTAAGTCAATGTCAAACAAAAATTCAGTCATTCAAATCACTCTCTTTCAAAATGCAACTTGAACCAGATTATCCAGATCTCACCATGTAGCACCATGAGTCCCTGGAGGGCGTCCTAGTCCAAAAAGATCCTCGAAATTCCATTTAGGGTGCTTCTGACTGTTTCTGCAGGATTGCAGGCACCCATTTTTAAAAGTGTCTTCTCATCGAAGAAAGAATCCAATCAGGAGAGTAGAACTAACCACGTGTCTCCATTCTTGGGGACTGCCAGGGTACTGGAGAATGCTCCTCAAACTAGAGTAGTCCTTCTCAGTGGGAGAAGAAGTCCAGAAAGTCCCAGTGGAAATCCCCATGCATATCCCAAGCTCTACGATGGTCATAAAGAACCAAATTGTGGCCCGGAGCAAAATGTAGTCCTTTTCTTCAGGAAACATGGGAGAGGGAATCCAGAAAGTCCAAGGAGAAATCTCTGTGCATCTCCCAAGCTCTATGATTAGGGTCACAAGAAACCAAAGTTCCCGGTCAGGGAACCAAAGTGTGGCCCAGAGCAAAATGTTCCAGAGACAGAGAAACTGTCTCATGATGAAACAGTAGAGGCTTTGGAAAACCTCTTCATAAGTAGAAAGGCAACTCATGGTGGGTGGGTAGCCAAGTTTACTTATCTGAAGGATGGGCGGGTTAGGTCCCACGTTGGTGCTGGTCCCTGTTTCAGGGCTTATGTCAGTCCCTGTTCAGGTGCCATTATGTCAGGCTGAGCTTCACTGACAGGAGACAGACGACCCAGGACTCATGGTTGAGCTGTACGCAGTATCTCTTTATTTATGCAGGACACAGCACAATTTAAGCCAAGCTAAACTAAACTAAACTAATATACTTGCCAAGTAGGGTGTAAACAGGATGTGATGTAGAGAGGGTGGAGAGAAAAGTGACTGGTGAAAATCAGGGTGTGACAAGGAGAGGGGGCGGAGCAGGCATGCTTGTGCTTAGTTATGTAACTAGAATAGTGTTAATCAGGGGGAGTTAAACCAAATGAAACAGAAGAGGTTTTTACAAGTAGAATTAGAAGCATACCAACACATTTTATTTTTTTTAGGTTTCCCAAAAGTGACCTGGGAACTAGAATGTGGACCAGGAATGATCTTCTGGGAAAAGGTGATAGGAACTGGGGCTTCACAGCTTCACCTCCTCCCCACTGGAGGAAAACAAAGACAATAGGAGAGCTGAATCCCAGTTCCAGAATTTTCCTGGAGAAAATCAGGACAGTTTTGTGGAGCCTGGGGGGGCAGGAGGTCCTAGTTCACAGCACAGTCTCACCCACAGCTGACCCACCTGGGGAGGGGTGACACTTCCTGCTGCCCATTTTAGAACAAGGTGTGAAGCCTGAACAAGAGTGTGGCAGCCTGGGGCATCCCCCGCAGTGCTGGCGTGTGAGCAGGCTGGTAGTCCTAGGAGTGCACCCAAGATGAAAGTCAGAGGGGCCCTGAACTGTTCAGGACCTGGGCCTGGAATATTTGCTTATGATTCACAGATACCAAGAGGGGCGGCCTCTGCCAGTGACACTGCCCATACAGGGAGGGATGGGGTGTGCGGGTAGGTGGCCCAGTGCTGGGTGCTGATGGGGTAGGGTGTGGGGGTGGCCCAGTGCTGGGTGCATACATGTGCTGTGGGTTGTGAAACATTACTTCTAGTCTTAAACAGCTACAGCCTGGCAAGCCCAGACCTCCTCAAGCCAACTAACTCCAACAGTTGTCACTCTGTGGACTAACTCCAAGTTGTCACTGCTGGCTCTGCTGACAGGTGGGAAGCATCTCTGATCTGTCAGGCACTGCAGTGAAGTGCTCACAGGACAAGGATGTGACAGTCCATGTTTTCTAATGCCAGGAAGCATCGCCTCATAGTGGTGAAAAAACAGTCAGGTTTTATTCAGATTCCTTACCAATCAGAAGTTGTAATCAAAAACTTAAAATGTCTACAACAGAGAGTGTAAATATATATGAACAAAATAAAAAATGAAGGGTTTTTTTCATTAAAGGTGGCACCTGGTCTTACATTTGTTCCACTGTATGACTCCGGGAACTATGAAGTGTCAGTTGGGGGACCCCGTTGGACTGTGGTTTGTCCAAGAATGGACAGTCCAACACAGACTGCTGGGGTGCAAATGCAGGGGCCGGGGGACTGGGTACAGCCTCCCCCAGAGAGAGCTCAGCTGTGAGAGACAGCACAGCCCCTCAGAGATCTCAGCTGTGAGGGATGGCACAGACCCCCTCAGAGATCTCAGCTGTGAGATGTGGCCCAGAGCAAAATGTTCCAGAGACAGAGAAACTGTCTCATGATGAAACAGTAGAGGCTTTGGCTAACCTCTTCATAAGTAGAACGGCAACCCATGGCGGATGGGTAGCCAAGTTTACTTATCTGGGGGATGGGTGGGTTAGGTCCCACGTCAGTGCCAGTCCCTGTTTCAGGCGCCATTATGCCAGACTAGCTTCGCGGGTGGGAGACAGAGGACCAGGGACTCATGGCTGAGTGGTACACAGATCAGTCTTTATTCATGCAGAACGCAGCACAATCTAAGCCATATAAAAACTAAACTAAACTAAAACCATCATCATAATCCTGTCCTTATATATATACTGGCCAAGCAGGGTGTAAACAGGATGTGACGTAGAGAGGGTGGAGTGAAAAGATATTGGTGGAAAGCAAGGTGTACTAGGAGAGGGGGTGGAGCAAAAAGACATCATGAGCCAGTGGGGATTAAACCAGTGCCCTGCAGGCAGGGCGGTGCTTAGTTAACAGTGGTTATGTAAATAGAGTACAGTGTTAAGCAGGGGGGATTAAACCAATGAAACAGAAGGGGTTTTTAGAAACAGAATTAGAAGCATACCAACAGTGAGAGATAGCATAGCACCCTCAGAGAGATCTCAGCTGTGAGAGATGGCAAATCCCCTCAGAGAACTCAGCTGTGAGAGATGGCACAGCCCCTCAGAGAGCTGAGCTGTGAGAGACGGCACATCCCCTCAAAGAGCTCAGCTGTGAGAGATAGCACAGCCCCTCAGAGAGCTCCGCTGTGAGAGATGGCACAGAACCCTCAGAGAGATCTCAGCTGTGAGAAACAGCACAGAACCCTCAGAGATCTCAGCTGTGAGAGGCAGCACAGCCCCTCAGAGAGATCTCAGCTATGAGAGGCAGCACAGATACCCTCAGAGAGAGAGCTCAGCTATGAAAGATAGCACAACCCCAGAGAGAGCTCAGCTAGAGAGAGCTCCATTGTGAGAGACGGCACAGGCCCCCAGAGAGAGCTCTGTTGTGAGAGATGGCACATACCCTCAGAGAGATCTCAGCTATGAGATGGCACAGCTCCTCAGAGAGGTCTCAGCTGTGAGAGATGTCACAGACCCCCTCAGAGAGAGAGCTCAGCTATTAAAGATAGCACAACCCCAAAGAGAGCTCAGCTGTGAGAGACAGCACAGCCCCTTAAGAGAAATTACTTATGAGACAACACAGCCCCCTCAGAGAGAGCTCAGCTGTGAGAGATGGCATAACCAGCAGACAGAGCTCTGCTGTGAGCGACAGCACAGGCCCCCAGAGAGATCTCAGCTGTGATATGGCACAGCCCCCAGAGAGAGAGCTTAGCAGTGAGAGAAGGCACAGCCCCTCAGAGAGCTCAGCTGTGAGAGACAGCACAGCCCCTCAGAGAGCTCAGCTGTGAGAGATGGCACAGGCCCCCAGAGAGAGCTCCGCTGTGAGAGATGGCACAGCCCCTCAGAGAGATCTCAGCTATGAGATGGCACAGCTCCTCAGAGAGGTCTCAGCTGTGAGAGACATCACAGACCCCCTCAGAGAGAGAGCTCAGCTATGAAAGATAGCACAACCCCAAAGAGAGCTCAGCTGTGAGAGACAGCACAGCCCCTTAAGAGAAATTACTTATGAGAGACAGCACAGCCCCCTCAGAGAGAGCTCAGCTGTGAGAGATGGCACAACCAGCAGACAGAGCTCCGCTATGAGAGACAGCACAGCCCCTCAGACAGCTCAGCTGTGAGAGACGGCACAGCCCCAACAGAGCTCAGCTGTCATCAGCCTGCTTGCAGTGCAGTACACACCTGTATTCAGGTGATGTGAGGGAGCTGAGGCGGCAGACATGAAGTCACAGCAAGACCCCCCATTCAGCTAAACTCAAAGCAGACAAGCAGGTGGAAGCAGGCCCAGTCCCCTCAATCCCCAAGGAGACCAGAGCCCAAAACTGCAGCACCCACTCGATGCCTCTCACGGACAAGGTGACACATTAGCACAGACAGACACAAGGAGTGCTCAGGGTCTGCCTCTGCTCACTGCTCCCTCCCACCTGGTCTCCGCCTTCTATGCACCTGCTCCCTCCCACTGGAATCTATGTTCCTTGACTGCTCTCACTCCTCCTCTCAGCCCCCCAGGCCCCTGAACACCCTCAGGCCCCCTCCTCCTCTCACACCCCAGGCCCCTGAACACCCTCAGGCCTCCTCCTCTCAGTTCCCCAGGCCCCTGAGCACCCTGAGGCCCCCTCTTCCTCTCAGCTCCCCAGGCCCCTGAACACCCTCAGGCCCCCTCCTCCTCTCAGCACCCCTAGGCCCCTGAGCACCCTCAGGTCCCCTCCTCCTCTCAGCACCACAGGCCCCTGAACACCCTCAGGCCTCCTCCTCCTCTCAGCACCACAGGCCCTTGAACACCCTGAGGCCCCCTCCTCCTCTCAGCACCACAGGCCCCTGAACACCCTCAGGCCCCCTCCTCCTCTCAGTTCCCCAGGCCCCTGAACACCCTCAGGCCTCCTCCTCCTCTCAGCACCACAGGCCCCTGAACACCCTGAGGCCCCCTCCTCCTCTCAGCACCCCAGGCCCTTGAGCACCCTCAGGCCCCCTCCTCCTCTCAGCACCACAGGCCCCTGAACACCCTCAGGCCCCCTCCTCCTCTCAGTTCCCCAGGCCCCTGAACACCCTCAGGCCTCCTCCTCCTCTCAGCACCACAGGCCCCTGAACACCCTCAGGCCTCCTCCTCCTCTCAGCACCACAGGCCCCTGAACACCCTCAGGCCTCCTCCTCCTCTCAGCACCACAGGCCCCTGAACACCCTGAGGCCCCCTCCTCCTCTCAGCACCCCAGGCCCCTGAACACCCTCAGGCCTCCTCCTCCTCTCAGCACCACAGGCCCCTGAACACCCTCAGGCCTCCTCCTCCTCTCAGCACCCCAGGCCCTTGAACACCCAGGCCCCCTCCTCCTCTCAGCACCCCTAGGCCCCTGAGCACCCTCAGGTCCCCTCCTCCTCTCAGCACCACAGGCCCCTGAACACCCTCAGGCCCCCTCCTCCTCTCAGCACCCCAGGCCCTTGAACACCCTGAGGCCCCCTCCTCCTCTCAGCACCCCAGGCCCCTGAACACCCTCAGGCCTCCTCCTCTCAGCACCCCTAGGCCCCTGAGCACCCTGAGGCCTCCTCTCAGCACCCCAGGCCTCTGAACACCCTCAGGCCCTCTCCTCTCAGCACCCCTAGGTGTCCCTGCAGCACCCCAGGCCCTTCCTCCTGCTTCCTGTCCTGCACAGCCGAGTCCCTGGTGGCCTTTTGACTCCAGGTCCAGGGTTTCCTGCCCATAGAGCCACTGAGACCCCCATGAGCCAGGGCCAGGCCAGCGCTAGATGCAGGTGTTCACTCTCAGCAGATGCAGCACAGACTGGGAGTCCCGTTGTCCTCCAGACCTCAGGGACACGGTGTGGGGCCTCTGGGCACCACTGTCACTTGGGGCCAGGTCCAGAGGGGGGGCAGCCATGTGGGCTGCCAGCAGCACGGCGGCTGCACTGCCTGCAGAGGCCACCAGGTGTCGCTGCTGCAGCGCAAACCTTCCCAGCCAGGTTCTGGTGGGGCTGCAAGTGTCCACCCCCAAGGTTCCTTCTGGGCCTCCAGACCCCTAGGTGTCCCTGCCCTCAGGTGTCCCTCCAGGTGTTCCCTTCTGCAGGTTTCCCTGACCCCCAGGCCCAGCTTCCCAGTCTCCTCCCAGGAGGCCTCAGCGGTCCCAGGAATCCCCGCCCCAGGTGTCCCCACCCCGGGCCCCCAGGTGGGTCCCCAACACAGGTGTCCCCCCTCCAGCCCCAGAAGTCTGGTCCCAGGCCCCCAGGTATCTCCCCACCCCATGTGTCCCCACCCTGGGACTCCCAGGTGTAACCAGCCACAGTCACCCAGATGTCCCAGTTCTGCCCCCAGAGGGCCCCACCCCAGGCCCCAAAAGTCCCCTGCCCTAGGTGTACCCACCCCCAACCCCAGACATCCACAGCCGCCAGGTCACCCAACTGTCACCCCTCTGGTCACCCAGGTGTCTCCCCCCCTGCAGAGCGGCAGGCAAGAGGCTGCAGTGCCCGACTAGCCAGCAGGTGGCGATGCTGTAAAGCAAACCTCCGGGGTGGGCCCAGCGCACAGCCATAGGCCCAGTCTCAGTCCTAAGACACCCGGCCCTCATCAATCCATGGCCCTCAGATCCCGGCCCCCACATCTCCGGGTCCTCGACCGCATATGTCCTTCACCCCAGACCCCCGCCCCTCATATATCCAGGTCATGGAACCCAGACCCCTACCCCCGAGACCCCTGCCCACATCACACCAGGACCTCAGCCCCCAGACCCCCGCCTACATCACTCAAGGACCTCGACCCCCAGACCCCCGCCCCCATCACTCCAAGTCTTCAACCCCCAGACCCCCAATCCCATCACTGAGGTCCCCAGATTCCCTTCACCCCAGACCCCTACTCCTCAATCTCCAGGTCTTGAAATCCAGACCCTGCCCCCCAGATCCCCACCCAATCAAACCAGGACCTCGACCCCTCCAGGTCCAAACTCCCCCAGATCCCCCCATCACTGCAGGTCCTCAGCCCCAGACCCCCAGCTCCCCGGATGCCCACCCTCATTACTCCAGGCCACCATGTCCCCACTGCTACCCCTCTGTGGTGTGGCCCCCAAGGACACCACACAGCAGGACACCAAGCCCACCATGAGGAAGACCTTTCAAACCCAACGTCCTGAGGGTCCTTCTGAATCCGGGCGCAATGCTTTTACAACTGGCTGGGGATGGGGGGTTCATCAGGGCCAGGGCCTCAAACACCTCAAACCAACAGCCACCACCTTGCAATCGCCAAATACACAGCCCCAAACCTAAAGCCCCCCACCCACAGCAGCCCAACCACAACACCCAAAACCCACAGCCCCCAAATCCACAGACTCCCAACTCACAACGCCCAAACCTACAGGCAACAAACCACAGCCCCCAAACCACAGGCCCCAAACCACAGCCTCCAACCCACAGCCCCCAACCCACAGCCTGCCCAACAAACAGCCCCCAACCCACAACCCACAAACCACAGCCCCCAACCCACAGCCCCCCAAGCCCACAGCCCCCAAACCACAGCCCCCAACTCACAGCCCCCCAACCCACAACCCACAAACCACAACCCCCAAACCACAGCCTCCAACCCACAGCCCGCCCAACACACAGCCCCCAACCCACAACCCACAAACCACAGCCCCCAACCCACAGCCCCCCAAGCCACAGCCCCCAAACCACAGCCCCCAACTCACAGCCCCCCAAGCCCACAGCCGCCCAAACCACAACCCCCAAACCACAGCCCCCAACCCACAGCCCCCCAATCCCACAGCCCCCAAACCACAGCCCCCAACTCACAGCCCCCCAAGCCCACAGGGGCCCAACCCACAACCCCCCAAACCACAGCCCAAAACCCACAGCCCCCAACCCACAGCCCCCAACCCACAGCACCCCAAGCCACAGCCCGCCCAACCCACAGCCCCCCAACCCACAGCCCCCCAAACGCACAGCCCCCAACCCACAGGCCCCAACCCACAGCCCCCCAAGCCCACAGGCCACAACTCACAACCCCCAAACCCACAGCCCCCAACCCATAGCCCCCCAAGGCCACAGCCATCCAACCCACAAACCCCAAACCCACAGTTGTCCAAACCACAGGCCCCCAACTCACAGCCCCCAAAACCCACAGCCACTAAAAACCAGTCCACAAACCCACAGCCCCCCAAATCTACAGCCCCCCAAATCCACAGCCCACAAACCCACAACCCCACAAACCCACAACCCCAAAAAACAAAGCCCCCCAATCCACAGACCCATAAACCAACAGCCCCAAAAACCCACAGCCCCAAATCCACAGCCCCCAAATCCACAGCCCTCACCTCCAGCCACCAAACCCGTTCCCCCACCTCACAGCTCCCAACACATAGTTCCCCAGACCAACACAGCACCGAGACCCTCACAACCCCACAATCACAACCCCCAAACCTCACAGCCCCCAGATCCTCACAGGCCCCCTACTCACAGCCTGCAGATTCACAGCCCCCATACCCTCACATCCCTCAGGCCTCACAGCCCCCAGACCCTCTCAGCCCCCAGAACATCTCAGCCCACAGAACCTCTCAGCCCCCTTACTCACAACCTGCAGATTCACAGCCCACTGACCCTCTCAGCACCCAGAAACTCACAGCCCCCAGACACTCAGCCCCCAGACCCTCACAGCCCACAGACCTCACAGCCCCCAGGTCATCTCAGCCCACAGGCCATCTCAGCCCCTAGACCCTCACAGCCCAAAGACCCACACAGCACCAAGACCCTCACAACCCCACAAATTACAACACCCAAACCACACAGCCCCTAGACCCACACAACTCCAGACCCTCAGAACCCCCAGACCCTCTCAGCCCCCAAGACCCTCTCAGCCCCCAGATCCTCTCAGGCCCCAGACACCCTCAGGTCCAAGAACCTAAAAGAACCCAGAACTCACAGCCCCAAGACCCTCAGCCCCCAGACCCACACAGCCCCCAGACCCTCAGAGCCCCCAGACCCTCTCAGCCACCAGACCAGACCGAGATCCTCTCAGGCCCCAGACCCCCTCAGGTCCCAGAACCTAACAGAACCTAGACAATCTCAGCCCCAAGACCCTTTCAGCCCCCAAGACCCTCATGGCCCTCAACTCACAGCCTCCAGACTCTCACAGCCTCCAGGTCCTCTCAGCCCCCAGACCCTCTCAGCCCCAAAACCCACTCAGTCCCCAAGACCCTCATGGCAACCAACTCACAGCCCCCAGACCCGCACAGCCCCCAGACCCTCTCAGTCCCCAGACCCTCACAGGTCCCAGGCCCTCTCAGCCCCCAGACACTCACAGCCCCAAAACCATCTCAGCCCCAGACACTCACAGCCCCCCCCAGACACTCTCATCCTCCAGGACCTCTCAGCCCCCACACCCTCACAGCCCCCACACCCTCAAGACCCCCCGGCCTTCACAGACCACAGGCCCTCACAGCTCCCAGACCCACACAGCCCCCAGAACCTTGCAGCCCTCAGACCCTCTCAGCCCACAGACACTCTCAGCCAACAGACCCTCTAAGCCCCCAAGACCCTAATGACCCCCAACTCACAGCACCCGGGCCATCAGAGCCCCCAGACCCTGACAACCCCCAGACCCTAACAGCACCCAGACACTCTCATCCCCCAGACCTTCAGTCCCAGAAGCTCTCAGCCCCCAGACCCTCTAAGCCCCCAAGACCCTCATGGCCCCAAACTCACAGCACCCAGACATCCACAGCCCCTAGACCCTCACAGCCTCCAAACACTCACAGCACCCAGACCCTCACAGCGCCCAGACCCTCACAGCCCCCAAGACCCTCACAGCCCCCAGACCCTCTCAGCCCCCAGACCATATCAGATCCAAGACCCTCACAGCTCCCAGATACCCACAACCCCCAGACCCTCACAGCCCACAACCCTCTCAGCCCCCAGACCCTCACAGCTCCCAGACCCTCTCAGCCCCCAGACTCTCACAGCCCCCAAGACCCTCATGGCCCCCAGAACACCACAGCCCGCAGACCCTCTCAGCCCCCAGACCGTCACAGCCCCCAGACACCCACAGCCCCCAGACCCTCACAGCCCCCAAGACCCTCAGAGCCCACAGACCCTCACAGCCCCCAGACACCCACAGCCCCCAGACCCTCACAGCTCCCAGACCCTCACAGCACCCAGGCCCTCACAGCCCACAGACCCTGACAGCCCCCAGACCCTGACAGCCCCCAGACACTTTCAGCCCCCAGACACTCTCAGCCACAGACCCTCTCAGACCCCAAGACCCTCATGGCCTCCAACTCACAGCACCCAGGCCCTCACAGCACATAGACCCTGACAGCCCCCAGATGCTGACAGCCCCCAGACACTCTCAGCCAACAGACCCTGAGTCCCAGACCCTCTCAGCCCCCAGACCCTCAGTCTCAGACCCTGACAGCCCAAAGACCATCTCATCCCCCAAGACCCTCATGGCCCCAAACTCACAGACCCAAGACACCCACAGCCCCCAGACCCTCACAGCCTCCAAACCCTCACAGCCCCCAGACCCTCACATCCCCCAGACCATCAAGCCCCCAAGACCCTACAGCACACAGACCCTCAAGCCCCCAGACCCTCTCAGCCTCCAGACCCTCACAGCCCCCAGACACCCACAGCCCCCAAAACCTCACAGCCACCAGACCCTCACAGCCCCCAAGACACTCACAGCCCAGAGACACTCACAGTCCCCAGACCCTCTCAGCCCCCAAATCCTCACTGATCCCAAACCCTCTCAGCCCCAAGACTCTCATAGAACTCCAAGACCCTCATGGCCACCAGACACTCACAGCCCCCAGACCCTCTCAGCCCCCAGACCCTCACAGCCCACAGACCCTCACAGTCCCCAAGACCCTCACAGACCCCAAGACACTCACAGCCCAGAGACCCTCACATCCCCCAAACCCTCACAGCCCCCAGACCCTCACAGCCTCAAGACCCTCACAACCCACAGACCCTCACAGCCCCCAACCCTCACAGCCCACAGACTCTCACAGCCCCCAAGACCCTCACAGCCCACAGACCCTCACAGCACCCAGAACTTCTCAGCCCCCAGACCCTCACAGCTCCCAGACCCTCTCAGCTCCCAGACTCTCACAGCCCCCAAGACCCTCATGGACCCCAGACACTCATAGCCCCCAGACCCTCTCAGCCCCCAGACACTCACAGCCCCCAGACACCCACAGCCCCCAGACCCAACAGCCCACAGACTCTCACAGCCCTCAAGACCCTCACAACCCACAGACCCTCACAGCTCCCAGACACTCTCAGCCCCCAAGAACCTCATAGCCCCCAACTCACAGCACCCAGGCCCTCACAGCCCACAAACCCGGACAGCCACCAGACCCTGACAGCTCCCAGACCCTCTCAGCAGACAGACACTCTCATCCCCCAGACCCTCAGTCCCAAACCCTCTCAGGCCCCAGACCCCCTCAGCCCAAAGACCCTCTCAGCCCCCAAGACCCTCATGGCCCTAAACTCACAGACCCCACCCTCTCAGCACCCAGACACTCACAGCCTCCAGACCCTCATAGCCTCCAGACACTCACAGCCCCCAGACCCTCACAGTCCCCAAGACCCTCACAGCCCACAGACCCTGATATCCCCCAGACCCTCTCAGCCCCCAGACCCTCATAGCCTCCAAGACCCTCACAGCCCACAGACCCTGACAGCCCCCAGACCCTCTCAGCTGCCAGACCCTCACAGCTCCCAGACCCTCATAGCCTCCAAGACCCTCACAGCTCCCAGACCCTCACAGCTCCCAGACCCTCTCAGCCTCCAGACCCTCACAGCCCCCAGACACCCACAGCCCCCAGACCCTCACACCCCCCAGACCCTCACAGCCCCCAAGACCCTCATGGCTCCCAACTCACAGCTCCCAGACCCTCTCAGCCCCCAGACACTCACAGCCCCCAGACACCCACAGCCCCCAGACCCTCACAGCCCCCAGACCCTCACAGCCCCCAAGACCCTCATGGCCCCCAACTCACAGCTCCCAGACCCTCTCAGCCCCCAGACCCTCTCAACCTCAAGACCCTCTCAGCCCCCAAGACCCTCATGGCCCCCAACTCACAGCCCCCAGACCCCCACGACCCCTGACTCTCCTAGCCTCCATCTGACCACAGGCCCCTCCCCCACAACCCCACTCACCATGTTGACCTCTGACACCATGTCGATGCTGGCGATGTCGATGTTCATGCCGACAGCTACTGGGGGGCCTGTGGGGCAGCAGTGACCACAGGCCTGAGTGTGGGCGGCAGCACTGAGGGCCCAGCCCAGGCCAGCGTTCACTAGCAGCCCCCAGCTCCTCTACACCAGGGGCCTCCCCACTGGAGGCTGCAATGGACAGGACCCTCCCCACTGGACAGTGAGGTGGACAGGAACTCCCACTGGAGGCTGCAGTGGACAGAAACTCCCCACTGGACACTGAAGTGGACAGGAACTCCCCACTGAATGCTGGGGTGAACAGAAACTCCCCACTGGACACTGAGGTGGACAGGAACTCCCCACTGGATGCTGCAGTGGACAGAAACTCCCCAATGGACACTGAGGTGGACAGGAACTCCCCACTGGAGGCTGCAGTGGACAGGAACTCCCCACTGGACACTGAGGTGGGCAGGAACTCCCCACTGGAGGCTGCAGTGGACAGGAACTCCCCACTGGACACTGAGGTGGACAGGAACTCCCCACTGGACACTGAGGTGGACAGGAACTCCCCACTGGACGCTGAGGTGGACAGGAACTCCCCACTGGACACTGAGGTGGACAGGAACTCCCCACTGGACACTGAGGTGGACAGAAACTCCCCAGTGGACACTGAGGTGGACAGGAACTCCCCACTGGATGCTGCAGTGGACAGAAACTCCCCACTGGACAGTGAGGTGGACAGGAACTCCCCACCGGAGGCTTCAGTGGACAGAAACTCCCCACTGGACACTGAGGTGGGCAGGAACTCCCCACTAGAGGCTGCAGTGGACAGGAACTCCCCACTGGACACTGAGGTGGACAGGAACTCCCCACTGGGCCCCAGAGTGGACAGGGCCCTCCCCACTGGAAGCTGAGTGTACAGCACCCTGCCCACTGGGCCCTGGGGTGGACACAGCACTTCTCCAGACCACAGGACACAGGTCTCCCCACTTGTCTCAGGCAGCGCTGGGACTACCAGGTACCCTCCCGCCTTGTTCTGGACTGGACCCCGCGCACAGGTCACTGAGACTCGGGCCTCAGGCAGCACCCAGGAACTTAGGGTGTTTCAGGGAGCAGGGCGCAGTCAGCCACCAGGGACCCAGTGCAGCACAGGGCTGGAGGTGGTGTTCACACCCCGGACTCTGCAGGGCACTCACAGGGCTGGACACCATTCACCCTCACCTGCACCCTCACCTCCCTCCCCTGCAACCCCTCACCTGCACACTCACCTCCTACCCCCTGCACCCCTCACCTGCACCCTCACCTCCCTCCCCTGCAACCCCTCACCTGCATGCTCACCTCCTACCCCCTGCACCCCTCACCTGCACCCTCACCACCTACCCTCTGCAACCCCTCACCTGCATGCTCACCTCCTACCCCCTGCACCCCACCTCCTACCCCCTGCACCCCCTCACCTGCACCCCCTCACCTACAGCCCCACGTTCTCACCCCCTCACACCTGCAGCCCCTCACCTCCACCCCCTCACCTCCCATGCACCCCCACTTCCGCACCCCTCACTTCCCCCACACCCTCGCGCCCTCTACACCCAGCAACCTCACCTCCGAAGTCTGGCCGCAGGCGGATGTCATAGCCTTTCAGCAGCTGGTCCACTGTCTCCTTCACCAGGGACATGTTACTGGGGTCGCTGACACTGCGGGGAGGGGAACCTCAGTGCCTGGTGGGTGCTGCTCAGTCCCACGGGTCCAAGGGGGCAGTTCCAGGGCCCCAGTGCCCCCCCCGTAGGGGGGTCCCAGCCTGACCGAGGGGCAGATCTCGGGGTCCCCCCGCCGGAGGGGGCAGATCTTGGGGTCCCAGCCTGAACGAGGGGGAAGATCTCGGGGTCCCAGCCTGACCGAGGGGGCAGTTCTCGGGGTCCCAGCCTGACCGAGGGGGCAGATCTTGGGGTCCCAGCCTGACTGAGGGGCAGATCTCGGGGTTCCCCCGCCGGAGGGGGCAGATCTTGGGGTCCCAGCCTGACGGAGGGGCAGATCTCGGGGTCCCAGCCCGCCAGAGGGGGCAGATCTCGGGGTCCCAACCCGGTCTCGGGTGCAGACGGAGGGGTCCCGGCCCTATGGGGGCGCCCATTCTGGGGTCCCGCCAGCTGCTGAAGTGCAGTTCCCCCCAGGGCAGCCCCGCGCCCCCTGGCCCGGCTTGTGGGCTAAGCCCCTCACCTCTGCGCGCACACCGCGGCCAGCAGCACCGGGAAGGGCCAGAGCCCGCAGCCCCTACGCCCAGCGCCCCCCATCCTGTGGCCGCGCTCCCCGCAGCCGCACTGGCTGGAGGGGGGGCAGCGCATGCGCAAGCGTGCCAGCGGGGGCAGGGAGGGGCGGGGGCAGGGAGGGGCGGGGCAGGGCGAGTACCCCAGCAGCCCCCAGGCAGAGCACCCCAAGGAGCGCCCTGAGGAGCGCCCCAGAGGAGCACCTTAGAGGAGCACCCTGCCTGAGCACCCAGAGGAGCGCCCTGCTTGAGCACCCAGAGGAGCGCCCTGCTTGAGCACCCAGAGGAGCGCCCTGCTTGAGCACCCAGAGGAGCGCCCTGCTTGAGCACCCAGAGGAGCGCCCTGCTTGAGCACCCAGAGGAGCACCCTGCCTGAACACCCAGAGGAGCACTCCGAGGAGCACCCCGGATGAGCATCCCGCATGAGCATCCTGCCTGAGCACCCTGCCTGAGCACCCCAGAGGAGGGCCCCAGGGTGGGGTGCTTGGTTTCTGAGTGCTTAGGGCGCTGTGGGGTGCACGCAGGCTCCTGAGGGAGGGCAGGGAGGGGGGAACCTCTGTGCACTCAGCCAGATGAACTTAGTGAACTGGGCTAGCTCCCAGGACAGGGGACTGGGGACTGGGACTGGGACTGGAGACTGGAGACTGGAGACTGGGGACTGGGACTGGAGACTGGGACTGGAGACTGGGGACTGGGACTGGAGACTGGGACTAGAGACAGGGGGCTGAGGACAGGGGACTGGGGACAGGGACAGGGGACTGGCACTGGGGACAGGGGCTGAGGATAGGGGACTGGGGACAGGGGACTGGGACTGGGGACAGGGACTGAGGACAGGGGACTGGGACTGGGGACAGGGACTGAGAACAGGGGACTGGGAACAGGGACAGGGGGCAGGGACTGGGGACAGGGACAGGGGACTGGCACTGGGGACAGGGACTAAGGACAGGGAACTGGGGACAGGGGACTGGGACTGGGGACAGGGACTGAGGACAGGGGACTGGGGACAGGGACAGGGGACTGGCACTGGGGACAGGGACTGAGGACAGGGAACTGGGGACACGGGACTGGGACTGGGGACAGGGACTGAGCACAGGGGACTGGGACTGGGGACAGGGACTGAGAACAGGGGACTGGGGACAGGGACAGGGGAATGGCACTGGGGACAGGGACTGAGGACAGGGGGCTGGGGGCAGGGGACTGGGACTGGGGACAGGGGACTGGGACTGGGGACAGGAAACAGGAACTTGGGACAGGGGACAGGAACTTGGGACTGGGGACAAGGGTCAGGGACAGGAACTGGGAACAGGGATGGGGAAGGGCAGGGGACAGGGACTGGGGGTAGGGGGCAGGAATTGGGGACAGTGGACAGAGTGAGGAAAGGGGACAGGACAGGTGACAGGGAGGGTGGACAGGGGACTAGGGGCAGGTGAGAGGGTCAGGGAATTGGAAAGGGGCACAGGGGAAAAGGACTGGGAAGGGGAAGGGACAGGGGATGAGGTTGGTGGGGGATGGGAACCTGGGTCTGGGGAGCAAACAGCTGAGCCAGGGTACCAGCTTGGGGGACAGGATGGGGGTAGAGGCAGAGAGATGGAGGGGAGGGAAGGGGATGGAGGGAGAGGGGCTGAATGTGAGTGACAATGGGGAGGACTTTGAGGCTAGTGCTTCCTGAGTCTACAGCTGGGGTGCCCAAAGGTCTAGGGGTCAGGGTGGGGAGGGCAGAGACGGATGCTGATAAAGGGGGGAAGGGTGGAGGGGCAGCCCTGACCCCACCTGTGTGCACACCAAGAGGGTGCTGGGCTGAGTCTCCTGTACCCAGGGTAGGGGCTGGTGGGTGATGGTGGGGTCTTCCTGTCCTGCCAGCTGCCTTGTGCTCTTTGAGGGACCCCTGTCAGAAGACTCACTCGGGGCTGACGGCCTGAACAGCCAGGGCAGGAGCAGCTGGGCATCTCTAAGGGACAACTGACCACCTGTCAGCTTCCTCCCCTCCCCCCAGTCTCAGACCCCTTCCCCTTTCCTCAGACCCCCTCCCCCTGTCCCAGACCCCTTCCCCTTTCCTCAGACCCCCTCCCCTCCCCCTGTCCCAGACCCCTTCCCCTTTCCTCAGACCCCTCCCCCTGTCCCAGACACCTTCCCCTTTCCTCAGACCCCCTCCCCCCTGTCCCAGACCTTTTCCCCTTTCCTCAGACCCCCTCCTCTCCCCCCAGTCACAGACCCCTTCCCCTTTCCTCAGACCCCTCCCCTTCCCCTGTCCCAGACCCCTTCCCCTTTCTTCAGACCCCTTCCCCTCCCCCCAGTCCCAGACCCCTTCCCCTTTCCTCAGACCCCTCCCCTCCCCCGTCCCAGACCCCTTCCCCTTTCCTCAGACCCCCTCCCCCCAGTCCCAGACCCCTTCCCCTTTCTTCAGACCCCTTCCCTTTCCCCCAGTCCCAGACCCCTTCCCCTTTCCTCAGACCCCCTCCTCCCAGTCCCAGACCCCTTCCCCTTCCCCCAGTCCCAGACCCCTTCCCCTTTCCTCAGACCCCTTCCCTTTCCCCCTGTCCCAGACCCCTTCCCCTTTCCTCAGACCCCTTCCCTTTCCCCCTGTCCCAGACCCCTTCCCCTTTCCTCAGACCCCTTCCCTTTCCCCCTGTCCCAGACCCCTTCCCCTTTCCTCAGACCCCCTCCCCCCAGTCCCAGACCCCTTCCCCTTCCCCCAGTCCCAGACCTTTTCCCCTTTCCTCAGACCCCTTCCCCTTCCCCCAGTCCCAGACACCTTCCACTTTCCTAAGACCTGTCCCAGATCCCCAGGCTCTGTCCATCTCCCCTTCCCTACCCCCAGTCTCAGCCCCCCTCCCCCACCCCTTTAGCCTCAGCCCACCTCCCCCACCCCCTTAGTCTCAGTCCCCCTCCCCCACAGCCTTAGTTCAGTAGCAGCATTCTCTCCAGCACTTAGTGTCCACCAGTGCGTGTCCACCCAACATCAGCAGTCCTTTGCTGGTCCTTCTGGCCTTGTGCCCCAGGTGGACATCCTCCCCTGTGCCATGGGAGTGGGACAGGAGCCCCCAGAGGTGCTGGGGGCCGGGAGGAGCAGGGGTAGCACCTGTGTCCCCTGCAGGTCCCTCCCCCCAGCACCAGTAGGGGCTGACTCTATGGATTTTAGCATGCACCCACATGGTCCCATGTGAGACTGTCACATGGAAAGCCACCCAGAGGCCTATGAGCCCCCCCATACACACAGCATGTGGCACAGGGCACGTGGCAGTGCCAGAACCTTCCAGAAAGCCAAGAATAACAACCATAGGACAGAGCCGCAGCCACTGCCCCTCCCCCCCCACACACACACAGCTTAAGCAAGGCCCTCAGGGCAGCCTCCAGGCAGAGCAGGGACCAGGGTTCAAGCCCACAGTCCCCATGGTGGGGGTGGCTTCCTGAGTGGTGGGGCAGAGCAGCGGGTGTCAGTGTCTCTGTGTCTCAGGCCGAACACCCTCTCCCCCACCCCCACCCCCACCCCCGAACCAGCACCCCTGCACTGTGCTGGGAGACCACCTGTGAGTCAGCCCTAACTCAGCATGCCTGCCATGAAGCTGAAACAGCCGCAGCACTGCTAGCTGAAAATAGGAGAAGTGGAGGGGATGCTGGTTTGCTGGTGACCTTTTAGCTACAACACTGCAAGCACAGTTCTTGATGGGAAAAATCCATAAATGGGACTTTAGTAAAATGAAAGTCCGCCTGACTGTGGAGACAGAGCACAGACATGGCAGAGTCTCAGAGGCCCTGGGCCCAGCCCACCACCCAGTGGCTGTGAACAGAGCTCAGCAGCATCCCGTCTCCTTCCTGTTGTGGAAATAGGTGAATCCTGTAAACTGGACTGAAAAATGTTCTGCTCTCTGAAATGCTCAGACATGCTATAGGAGCTTCTGATCTCTGGCATTATTTTCCAGATGCAAGATGGCTAACAAAAGGTCAGATTCTGGGACCTGGGACAGAAACACAGCCCAGAAAAAACCTAAAACACTGTCACACATGTGGGGATGGGGGCTGGGACAAGGTGACAACATGAGTGGCAGTGAGGGTTTAGAGCCGGAGACACAAAACACACACACGTGAGCCCACTGATACATGTGAGGGGTTAGCAGGTGAGTGGACAGGACCCCGTGACTGACTCAGGTGAGTGGACAGGACCCCATGACTGATTTAGGTGAGTGGACAGGACCCTGTGACTGACTTAGGTGAGTGGACAGGACCCCATGACTGATTTAGGTGAGTGGACAGGACCCTGTGACTGATTTAGGTGAGTGGACAGGACCCTGTGACTGACTTAGGTGAGTGGACAGGACCCCATGACTGATTTAGGTGAGTGAACAAGACCCCGTGACTGATTTAGGTGAGTGGACAGGACCCCATGACTGACTCAGGTGAGTGGACAGGACCCCATGACTGATTTAGGTGAGTGGACAGGACCCTGTGACTGACTTACGTGAGTGGACAGGACCCCATGACTGACTTAGGTGAGTGGACAGGACCCCATGACTGACTCAGGTGAGTGGACAGGACCCTGTGACTGACTTAGGTGAGTGGACAGGACCCTGTGACTGACTCAGGTGAGTGGACAGGACCCCGTGACTGACTTAGGTGAGTGGACAGGACTTCAGAAGTTTTTCTGACCAGGGCTAAGTGATTCATCAAGGTACTTTCCCCTTCAGCAAGAGGACAGGATCCATCTCTCATGATTAAAAATATATTTCTTTTTAAAAGACATTTATGCACTTGGGTAAGCACACAAGATACTAAGAGCAAGGACCCTGGTTCAAGCCTCTGGTCCCCACCGGCAGGGGTGGGGGGAAGCTTCATGAGTGGTGAAGCAGGTCTGTGGGTGTCTCTCTCCCTCTCTGCCTCCCCCTTCCCTCTCAACCTCTCTCTGTCTCTATCCAATAATAAACAAATAAAAATATCTTTAGGAATGTAAAGGTATTTACATATATGTAGTATTGATTAGTGATTTAATATTGACTCACATGACTGTAAAGTAGTTGGGGTGTAACTCCACACCACTCCCACCACCACCGTTCTGTGTCCACTTCCCCTCCACCCATGTTTCTCCCAAGGCCACAGTTAAGGGTTGGCCATATGGATATACATATCTTCTTTGTCAAGTCCTTGTGTTCCAGTTTCACGTGTTGCACTTAGGGGTGCAGTCACCCACCTTGTGCTTCCTCTGAAGGCTGCACATTTCTACACTCCTGAAACTATCTGAAAACTAGGTTTTTACTAGTAAAATGCTGTGGCACAGCCATCAACAGCCCAGCCCAGCCCAGGTCTCTCCTCACAGCGGGACCCCCAGGCAAGAGAGATGCCTCAAGATGTAGGCACGTGGTAAGATGGGGCGGGAGGGGGGAGCACTGCCTGAAGTGCTCCTGTGAGTCCCAGCACTGAGGGAGCCACCCCAGGGTCCAGGGGCTTGGGGAAGGAGATCGGAAGAGGGTGGCAGAACTTTCTGGAGATCTCGGAACACGTGAGGCACAGATTCACCAGGACCTGTGGGGCTGCATCTTCATACTCTGAGCCTTTCTCCACTTACGACTTAGACATTCCACTCCAAAGATGCCTCCATTATGATTTAAGAAAATGATGTGGGGAGGACAGGCATCAGGTCAAGGGGTGTCTGGGGACCACAAGGTGACTGCACGACAGAGAGAGGCTAGTAGCTCTGGGAGGTGTCTCTGGGGCAGACCATCCTGCTGGACATGCACACGGGCACCCCTGGGTGGAGGACTCTGGGCTTAAACCCTGCCATGCTCACCTGCCCATGCCTGTGCCTCACCCAGCAGGTGAGTTCCAAGGCTTCTGAGGAACACCCCAACTCCAGTGAGTACATGGTCATGGCTCTGCAGAGGCTCAGATGGTGCTGACTAAGCCTACGTCCCCAGCTCCATCTCTCTGCAACACATGTGTGCAGAGGAGGGCACAGGTGTGTGCTGCCCCTGGGGAACTGGTGTGTGCAGAGCCTCGGGCACAGGTGTGTGCAGAGGATGGCACAGGTGTGTGCAGAGCCCCGGGCACAGGTGTGTGCAAAGGAGGGCACAGGTGTGTGTAGAGCCCTGGGAACAGGTGTGTGCAGAGGAGAGCACAGGTGTGTGCAGCCCCTGGAGCACAGGAGTGTGCAGAGCCCCGGGAACCAGTGTGTGCAGCCCCTGGAGCACAGGTGTGTGCAGAGGAGGGCACAGGTGTGTGCAGTCCCTGGGGCAAGGTGTGTGCAGAGGAGGGCACAGGTGTGTGCAGAGCCCCAGGAACAGGTGTGTGCAGAGTGGACAGCTTCTGCTCTGCTCTGTCCTGTGGAGTGTGGAGCCTGCAGGGAGCCCAGGCTGTGGGGAGCCTCAGGAGGAAGGGTGGAACCCTTCCCGGGGCTGCTGTGGGGCCTCCGTTCTTGCCCCAACCACCAGCCAGCAGCCTGCAGCCCAGGAACCCAGTGCAGGCAGCCCCCACACTTACTGGACACAAGAGGAGTGTTGCCGTGGCCCAGTGTGGATGCCAAGGGTGTTATGTTCCGGCTGCAACCCTACAGGAGGCAGAGCTGTGAGTGCCTGGACTGCAGACCCTCAGCCTTGACCTGCTGTGCAGAGTCAGCCACACAGACAGGAGGCTTGCAGTCTGCTGGGCTTCCTGCCCCACTACCCACAGACGTCCTGGGGTTCACAGCCTTGTGCTTACTTGGTCTATTGCCACGGGGTTATCACTGGTGCTCAGTGCCTGCATGATGACTCCACTGCTCTCAGTGGGCATATTAGATTTTTAAGAGTTATTTTTATTGTAATAGGACAGAGAGAAACTGAGCAGGGAGAGACAGACAGCAGCCCTGCCCCTGCTCTTGGAGCTGCCCACCAGCCTCTGGACTTCCTGAGCACTTGCCTGAGAGGCCTTGAGGTCTGGCTGAGTGTGTGGGGTCAGTCCCCAGAGCAACTGCCCTGCCCTGGGAGCAGCTGAGCAGTGGGTCAGCACAGGGGCAGTGTCCCTCTGCCCGGGACTTCACCACAGGCCAGGGTTCAGCTGAGCTCCCTCAGTGGGTCAACACAGGGGCAGCATCCCTCTTCCCGGGACTTCACCACAGGCCAGGGTGCAGCTGAGCAGTGGGTCAGCAGAGGGGCAGCGTCCCTCTGCCCAGGACTTCACCACAGGCCAGGGTGCAGCTGAGCTCACTCAGTGGGTCAGCACAGGGGCAGCGTCCCTCTGCCTGGGACTTCACCACAGGCCAGGGTGCAGCTGAGCTCCCTCAGTGGGTCAACACAGGGGCAGCGTCCCTCTTCCCAGGACTTCACCACAGGCCAGGGTGCAGCTGAGCAGTGGGTCAGCAGAGGGGCAGTGTCCCTCTGCCCAGGACTTCACCACAGGCCAGGGTGCAGCGTCCTGGACACAGAGCCCAGGTCAGAGGTCTGCTCTGCATCCTGCTGGGGGACACAGGCCATGATGAGGACCCTGGCACCCCATGCTCCAGTGCTGGAAAATTGTGCTGATGCGGTCACATCCACCATGTTGTTCCCTCAGGGTATTGCCAATTCCCAAGAGAAAACCTTATTCCTGGAGTACCTTGTTTCCTAGCCAATCCTGTCCAGACTTGTCACTTCCGGAATTTCTCCCATAAAATCCCTTCTTCTTCCGCCTCTTCTCTCTCTTGCTCGCTTTTCATGCAGGGAAGGGTTGTTGCACGTAGCAGGAGGCGGTCATTTTTGCTAGCTCCACGTGGCCCAAACTGCTGTGCTCTCACCCAACTCTGAGGTGTCCACGTGAATATAGATTTGTGTTCCCTCTCCGCTCCAGGTCTCCTCTCTCTCCTCCATGCTGCAGCCCGACACTCCAGGGCCACCCTGCCTCCCCTCCCAAGGGCTCTGCTCCCCAAATGACTGGGATGGGGCCCAGCAGGAGAGCAGCCCCTAAAGCTGTGATTTCTGGTCCTACTGCATCTACAGACAGCCTAGGCCCCACTCCTACCCTGTGTCTGCAGACTGCAGGGAGAGTCACAGCGGGCGGGTGCTGGGCCCCACAGGGGCTCACACACCTCAGTCCTGCACCACAGAAACAGGCTTCTCAGCTTGCCAGCAGCTCACTGCTGCTCCTGTCAGACAGACCTGCAGAAACGCCACCTGACAGAAGCCGAGCCTGAGAAGAGTCTAAGTGTTTGGCATGACAGCGTGGGCTATGCTCCAGTGTCTGCATGTGATCTGGGCCCTGGACACATGAGGCTGTGGGAGGAGCCTCGGGACCTTCACTCCCTCTCAGGGGTCGTCTTTGGGCACAGTGGCCACACAACTCCTTTCTCCCTGTGGTCCTCTTCCCCTTTCTTCCTGTTCTGACAGCAGGGGAGACAGAGAAGCAGACACCTGCAGCACAGTTCTAGTGCTCCAGAAGCTTCCCCCCGGGTGGGACCAGGGGCTTGAACCCAGGTCCTGAAATATGGTAGCCTGTGTGCTATACCAGGTGCGCCCCCAGCCCCTGCTCAGACTGCTAGTGGACTGTCAGTTCATGAAAGGGTCCTGGGACAAGGGAGGGGATGGTGGGGGCAGTAGGACCTGCCCCACACAGGCGCCTGTCTGAACCCTCCTGCTGGAGGCTGAGGACTCTTAGGCCAGGGGGCCAGGCTGCTGCCCAGGACAGACATCCGGTGCTAGCCAGGACCTGGCCCTGCAGCAGTCACAACCATGGCCACTGCCAGCTGCCTGCCTCCTTGCACCCTCAGCTTCCTGCCTCTCAGACTGGGGTGGGGGAGTGCGGGGGAGAGAGGAGGAGAGGGAGAGAGGGGAGAGAGGTTGCCCACCAGCTATTCTTGGTGTCTCTCAGGTGCTTCATCATGGGGTTAATTAGCAGAGAACTTTATCTTCCTCTTAGCCTCGCCTCACCAGGTATGTGCTGGAAGTGGCTGAGCAGTGGGGGGCCTCACTTCCCACTCCACCCCTGGGCCCCTGAACGTCCTCACCCTCTCACCTTCCTCACCTCTTGCACCCCAACCTCCCCACCTCTGCACCCCTGCACCTCCTTCAGACACCGACTCCTCTGCCAGGACCCTCCTACTCCAAGGGGCAGGGGCCACATCCAGGCCTTGGGGGAGCCTCACATAGACACACAGACACAGAGACACACACCACACATGGATGCACAGACACTCACCACACAGATACAGACACAGAGACACACACCACACAGATACAGACACAGAGACACACACCACACAGATACAGACACAGAGACACACACCACACAGATACAGACACAGAGACACACAACACACAGGGACACACAGACACTCACCACACAGATACAGACACAGAGACACACACCACACATGGATGCACAGACACTCACCACACAGATACAGACACAGAGACACACACCACACATGGACGCACAGACACTCACCACACAGATACAGACACACATCACACACCACACAGGGACACACAGACACTCACCACACAGATACAGACACACATCACACAGATACAGACACAGAGACACACACCACACATGGACGCACAGACACTCACCATACAGATACAGACACAGAGACACACACCACACAGATACAGACACAGAGACACTCACCACACAGATACAGACACAGAGACACTCACCACACAGATACAGACACAGAGACACACACCACACAGATACAGACACAGAGACACACACCACACAGATACAGACACAGAGACACTCACCACACAGATACAGACACAGAGACACACACCACACAGGTACAGACACAGAGACACACACCACACAGATACAGACACAGAGACACTCACCACACAGATACAGACACAGAGACACACACCACACAGATACAGACACAGAGACACACACCACACAGATACAGACACAGAGACACTCACCACACAGATACAGACACAGAGACACACACCACACATGGACACAAAGATACTCACCACACAGATACAGACACAGAGACCCACACCACACACAGAGACCCACAGACACAGAGACACACACCACACACAGAGATGCACAGACATTCACCATAAAGACACACAGACACAGACACAGAGACACATGCTCACTCATGCTTACCTGTGTTCCTCAAAGACCCTGCTGCCCTCAGCATAGACCCGGGGCCCCTAGCTCCTGGGGCCTGGACAGTCCAGCCTGGACTCAGAACCCTTGAGATCCCCAGCTCCTGGGGGCCTGGACAGTCCAGCCTGGGCTCAGAACCCTTGAGGACCCCCAGCTCCTGGGGGCCTGGACAGTCCAGCCTGGGCTCTGAGAGTATGAGCTGGGGAAATCCTGGGTTTCGGGAGCCTTGTCTCTCTCTCTCTGCAACTAAGTGGGGCCCTGAGGTGGGCAGAATGTGCTCCGTTTCCTGGACATGTCCTGGGCTGCTGCACTCTGGGGAAAGAGGCCACTGGGGAGAAACAACACCCACTAAACCCCGTCCTCGCACTGGCGATCTGCTTTGCTGCTGAAGGCATGCCTGTCAGGGCCAGGTGTCGGCGCACCCAATTAAGTGTACATCTTACTACATGGAGTCCTGGGTTCGAGTCCCTGCTCCCCACCTGCAGGGGAAAGTTTCATGAGTGGTGAAACAGAGTTGCAGTTGTCTCTCTGTCTCTCTCCCTATCTATCTCACCCTCCCCTGTCAATTTCTCTGTCCTACCCAATAAAATTAGAAATTAGGAAGAAAGAGGAGGAGGAGAAAGAGAAGGAGGAAGAGGAGGAGGAGGAGGAGAAGTAGAAGGAGAAGAAGAAATGGCCCCCAGGAGTAGTGGTGTCACCCAGTCCAATCAATAACCCTGGTGGTGATTTAAAAAATAATAAATAAAAAGAAAGAAAAGGAAAATAAAGAACAAATGGCCATTGGGAGCAGTGGAGCAGTGGTGTTGGCACCAAGTCCTGGGTGGCAAAAAAGAAGGAAATAAAAAGTTCATAGTCAAAGCAAGAAAAGAAATCTCCTTCCTTTTGTGCTTTCTGATTTGCAAGCCCCTTTGTGAGAATTGTGTCACCACTTCTTCACAATGCACCTGCCACTCAGGCCAAGCAGGGACAGGTCCCTCTTCACAGGTGAGGAGGACATGCCAGGTGTGTGGTGTCTGCAGTCAAGCTCAAGGTGGGTGGTGGTGACAGGCTCTGGGGAGAGAGCAGGAGTCAAGACTTAGGAGTCAGGAGTCAGATATCAGGACTCAGGACTCAGGACTCAGGACTCAGTGGATCAAGGCTAAGGACTCAGAACTCAGGATTCAGGACTCAGGACTCAGGACTCAGGACTGAGTACTCAGGGCTCAGGACTCAGGACTCAGGGCTCAGTACTCAGGGCTCAGGGCTCAGGGCTAAGGACTCAGGGCTCAGGGCTCAGGGCTCAGGGCTCAGGACTCAGGTCTCAGGGCTCAGTACTCAGGGCTCAGGGCTCAGTACTCAGTGCTCAGGGCTAAGGACTCAGGGCTCAGGATTCAGGGCTAAGAACTCAGGGCTCAGGACACAGGGTTCAGGACTCAGTACTCAGGACTCAGGGATCAGGGTTCAGTGCTCAGGCTTCAAGGTTCAAGGACTCAGGGCTCAGGGCTAAGGACTCAGTGGATCAGGGCTAAGGAGTCAGAACTCAGGATTCAGGGGCTCAGGACTCAGGAGCTCAGGGTTCAGGGCTCAGGACTCAGGATTCAGGGGCTCAAGGCTAAGGACTCAGTGGATCAAGGCTAAGGAGTCAGAACTCAGGACTCAGGGGCTCAGGACTCGGGATTCAGGACTCAGGACTCAGGATTCAGGGCTCAGGGTTCAGGGCTCAGAGCTAAGGACTCAGGGCTCAGAGCTAAGGACTCAGGGCTCAGGGCTCAGGATTCAGGGGCTCAGGGCTCAGGGCTCAGAGCTAAGGACTCAGGGCTCAGGACTCAGGACTCAGGATTCAAGGTTCAGGGGCTCAGGGGTTCAGGACTCATGGCTCAGGGGCTCAGGACACAGGATTCAGGACTCAGGGCTCAGGGTTCAGTGCTCTGGCTTCAAGGTTCAAGGCTCAGGGCTCAGGATTCAGGGCTCAGGGCTTCAGGATTCAGGGGTTCAGGGCTCAGGGCTCAGGGGCTCAGGATTCAGGGCTCAGGGCTAAGGACTCAGTGGATCAAGGCTAAGGACTCAGAACTCAGGATTCAGGACTCAGGACTCAGGATTCAGGGCTCAGGACTCAGGACTCAGGACTCAGGGCTCAGGGGCTCAGGATTCAGGGCTCAGGATTCAGGGGTTCAGGGCTCAGGGGCTCAGGATTCAGGACTCAGGGCTAAGGACTCAGTGGATCAAGGCTAAGGACTCAGAAGTCAGGATTCAGGACTCAGGACTCAGGACTCAGGGCTCAGGACTCAGGGTTCAGGGCTCAGGGGCTCAGGATTCAGGACTCAGGGCTCAGGACTCAGGGCTCTGGGCTCAGGGCTCAGTGCTCAGGACTCAGGGTTCAGGACTCAGGACTCAGGGGCTCAGGACTCAGGGTTCAGGACTCAGAATTCAGGGCTCAGGGCTCAGGTCTTAAGAGTCAGGACTTGGGATTCAGGACTAATGCCTTGAGGGGACAACATGGTAGATGTGACCACATCTGCATAATTTCCCAGCAGGACTTCCTCTTGGTGAGGAGGCAGGAAGCAGCCTTGTGGTGGTATCCTCCAGAGAAAGCTGACCTTCAGCTCACCTCTGCTAACAATATGCAATTTTATTTTGCAATCAGGATCATTGATAACACTTTCAAATCATCTTCATTGCAATCAGTTCTAAAAATAGAACCATGAATGTTGCCATAAAAATAGTGGAACAATTTGAGCTTAGGTTACAAAATGGTAGCAATTAAGAGTGTATCTCAATCCTGGTCCAAGACCCTACAGCAAATATTCTAATATGGTATATTTCTGACTTTAAACATTGCTTTGAATTTTTCAAAAGACGGATAATCAAGAAGGAACAAATTAAAATTCTAAGAAAATTTGCAGTATTTCTGTGCAAAAGCAAACAGTGTCTGCTTGAGAAATTGTGTTTTTGGCAGTAGGTAATGACTGCCATGTGAATGAGTTCAGATATCTTTTAACTTAAATGCAATGGCTTGTTGTCTTGGTCAATTGTAGTTTTAGTACTTTATGTTAGCGGAGAGTAGCTCATTGGGAGTAACTTGGCCTAATATTTATTTCCCATAATTGAATATCATCTCACAATTTCAGTGTGATGTTTTAGTCCTTGGCCATAAAGAATAGTAAGCATGTCCGACTGCCCTGACTGCAGCTCTTTTCCCATTCTGTAGCCTCACACATCAGTTGTAAATGTCCTCTGAAAGAGAAGTCAGCTCTCCGCTGACTGCTGCCGAGGGCCCAGGCACAGGACCCTCAGAATCATGTTCCCCTGGAGTCTCACTGCCCCCAGGCAGTGTCAGCAGCCTCCTGGTCATGGCCTGGCCTTGAGGGCAGCCCGGTGTCCAGGCCCCGTGTCCCAGTCACAGGCAGGAGGCCAGCTGCTCAAGGGGCTTGCCCCTCTGCGCACATGCATGGGGCCTCACACGTCACTGGAAGTCACAGCCCTGTGCTTAGCTGTCAGCCCACATCCCAACATGCTTTGATCAAGGAGGCTCAAGCGTCAGCCACGCAGCCCTTGTGCTGGGGCTCTGGGCTCAGCTGCCTGTGAGCTTCATGCCCCCTTCTCGGTGCTTAGCCTGTGGACCTGGGGCCTGGGGCTCTGTGTGATGCAGTTGAGACTGAGGGTAGTTTCTGTGCTGGTGGCTGTGTGTGGATGTGCACCTGTGGATGTGTCCTCTTGTTGGTATGCTTCTAATTCTGCTTCTAAAAACCCCTTCTATTTCATTGGTTTAATACCCCCTGCTTAACACAGTATTCAATTTAAATAACCACTGTATTCTATTTACATAACCACTGCAGGGCATTGGTTTAATCCCCACTGGTTCATGATGTGTTTCTGCTCCGCGCCCTCTCCTAGTACACCCTGATTTTCACCAGTCACTTTTGTCTCCACCCTCTCTACATCACATCCTGTTCACACCCTACTTGGAAAGTATATAAGGACAGCATTGTTCGTTTTAGTTGGTTGTAGTTGTAGTTTAGTCTAGCTCGGCTGAGATTGTGCTGCGTCCTGCATGAATAAAGAGATACTGCGTACAGCTCGACCACGAGTCCCTGGTCGTCTGTCTCTGCTCGCGAAGCTAGTCCGACATGGTGCCTGAACAGGGACCGGCACCGAAGTGGGACCTAACCCGCCTATCCCCCAGATAAGTAAACTTGGCTAACCATCCACCATGGGTTGCCTTTCTACTTATGAAGAGGTTTGCCAAAGCCTCTGCTGTTTCATCATGAGACAGTTACTCTGTCTCTGGAACATTTTGCTCTGGGCCACACTTTGGTTCCCTGACCAGGAACTTTGGTTTCTTGTGACCCTAATCATAGAACTTGGGAGATGCATGGAGATTTCTCCTTGGACTTTCAGGATTCCCTCTCCCATGTTTCCTGAAGAAAAGGACTACATTTTGGTCCGGGCCACAATTTGGTTCTTTATGACTGTGATCGTAGACCTTGGGATGTGCACGGAGATTTCCCCTGGGACTTTCTGGACTTCTTCTTGCATGTTTCCCATGGAGAAGGACTACTCTAATTTGAGGATCATTCTTGAGTACCATGGCAGTCCCCAAGAATGGAGACACGTGGTTAGTTCTACTCTGCTGATTGGATTCTTTCTTCGATGGGAAGACACTTTTAAAAATGGGTGCCTGAAATCCAGCAGGAATAGTCAGAAGCACCCTAAATGGAATTTTGAAGAGCTTGTTGGACTAGGACGCCCTCCGGGGACTCATGATGCTACATGGTGAGATCTGTTTCATAAGAGAGTGATTTGAATGACTGAATTCTTGTATGACATTGACTTAAAAAAAATGCTGGACGCAACCATGATTTCTAGAGACATCCAGAAACAATCCAAAAAATTGTTTTTTCCCTCCTTTTATTTATTTTTTATGTATTGGCATAAATCTGAAACGTTTAATACTGAAACGGTATGAGTTATGGGTGGGGCAGATAGTGCAATGCTTATGTTAATGATTCTCATGCCTGAGGCTTCTAACCGTGGTTCTTCTGTTTACCTTTCCACATTTTATTGAGTTTAAACTGTTTAAACAACCTTAAAATCATACTAGAAAGGACTTCCAATTATAATGGAGTTATCAATTATAGTAAACTTTTAATCTGTACAAGTTTTGTTTGACAAGTAAGTGAATTTCAGCTGTCAAGTCTTCACATGAAAAAGCATCTACTCAAATGGAATTCCTGGAAATCCATTTGGACCCCTGTTCTCTGACATCACCCACAAGATGGAATGACTACAACACACCCCCGGAAACCAATGATGTGACCTGGCACGACCTGAAGAAACAGATTCACAGACTCCAAAGCTCACTCTCTACAGAAAAGCGGAATTCCAGTGGCCGACATTCCCCATCGAGACAGATGTGCAGCGTTTCATCCCTTGGCATTTTCTTCTGTGGTCAGCTACTTTGGACTGACACTTCCATCGGACTTACTGGTACACACTGCTGTGTTTATCAAAGACTAACTTCAGCCAGCTGCCTTGGGACTTTATAGGCCGTGTCCCCTCGCCTGCAGGCTCTGTTTACAGAGGTAGGATACTTCCTCTCCTTACTAGGTTCTTCCCAGAGAGGCAGGAAATGCCCTTTGAGGCAAGAGATGTCCACAGAGGCATGAAGCGCCCCCAGAGGCAATAGATGACCCCAGAGACAAGAAATGCCCTTTCGCCTGCCAGGCCTTGCCCTTTGAGTCAGGAAACACTCCCCTTGGCATCACACTGGTTATTGCTGCTTGCCTATTTTGTTTTCCATGTCTTATGCCAGTTCTTTTGAAAATGCCTGTACAATATAGGTTTCTGTTCACCCCACAATCCTGATACTATGGCCACTAGTTAAAAAGAAAGGGGGAATTGTTGGTATGCTTCTAATTCTGCTTCTAAAAATCCCTTCTGTTTCATTGGTTTAATACCCCCTGCTTAACGCTGTATTCAATTTACATAACCACTTCTTCTTCTAGCGTTTGCCCTTCTTCCGTAGCCAGTCAACAGTGTCAGGTTGAGCCTGATGTAAAGTTTCGAGACCTCCTTTGAATCTGGAGAGGTGGCAGTCATTGACTATGTGGGTCATAGTCTGTCTGTAGCCGCAGGGGCAGTTCGGGTCATCTCTGGCTCCCCAGCGGTGGAACATAGCGGCGCACCGGCCATGGCCTGTTCAATAGCGATTGAGGAGGGCCCAATCATAACGTGCTAGGTCAAAGCCGGGTTGACGCTTGCAGGGGACTGTGATGAGGTACATAACCACTGTATTCTATTTACATAACCACTGCAGGGCATTGGTTTAATCCCCACTGGTTCATGATGTGTTTCTGCTCTGCCCCCTCTCATAGTACACCCTGATTTTCACCAGTCACTTTTATCTCCACCTGCTGGGAAATTGTGCCAATGCAGTCACATCTGCCATGCTGTCCCCTCAGGCTACTGCTAGTTCCCTGGAGAGTTGGGACATTCTCGGAGTGCCTGTTCAGCCATGTTGTGCTCTCAGGACATTGTCTATATACCCGCGATATCTGGAGTGCTCTGGTTACTCCTCCACCCTCTCATTCTCACGAGAGTTATCATCCTATCCTGGAGTGCTATGGTTACTCCTCCCCCTTCCCATTCTAGTGAAAGCTACTCCTATAAAAACCTTTCTTCTTCTGCACCTCTCTCTCTTGCCGGCGCTCCACTCTGCTGTTCAGACGCAGGAAAGGTTACTGCGTGAGGTGGCCATTTTCTCTACCTCCACGTGGCCCAACCTGCTTCTCTAACTCTGAGGTGCCAGCGAGAATAAAGATTTGTGTTTCCTCTTCGCTCTGGACCCTCTCTCTCTCTTCTCTGTGGCCCGCACACTACAACATCTGGCTCTACAATATCTGGCGCCCAATGTGTCCTGCACTCATGCCAAGCCTGAGGTCCAGAAAAGCCGCCCAGATACAGGTAAGTGGCATCCGCCTGCCTCTGTGGCCCCGCGTCTCCCTCCATCATGTGAATTTTTTCGTTTTATGAGGAGGTGTCTCAGTTATTATCTCCTTCTGCCCTGGGACAGATTCACGCTGTCACAGATGGTTTAATTTTTGCTATCCCTTGGATTTTTATAACTGTGGTCACCACTTACAAGATATGTACAACGTGGTCTGCCATGAGGATCAGTGACCTTGAGGCTGAAATAAGAGAGTTAAAGCACATGTGCTTAAGACGCCCTCAGCGATCAGCAGATAGACCCAGAACTTCCGTTCCCACAGACACGTACACGTGTTCGGAAGCTCCTCCTCCAACCCCGCCCCCTGCCGCCCAGGGTTCAGCTTCTCCTGAGATACAAGAGTTAAGAGATATGTGCTTACAACCTAAATGCCCTAAGTGATTTGCAGTCAGCACCCAAACTTCTGTCCCTGCAGACATGTTCTCAGTCCCTTCTGCAGCTTCCATGACCCCTTCACCCGCAGACACGTGTTCAGTTCCTTCTGCTTCTCTGGCCCCGCCCCCTGTTTCCCCTGAGGCTTCCGGTTCTCTAGCCCCTCCTCCTACCGCCCCAGTTTTGGCTTCCCCTGAGGCTTCTGCTTCTCTGACCCCACCCCCTGCTGATACGTCATCATTAAGAGACCTTGTGGCTGAGATACGTGAGTTAAAGGATATTTTTTCAGCATTTAAAGACCTTAAACCATTTGCAATCCACCCCAAGAGCTCCATCCCCGTAGATACGTGTTCAGTTTCCCCTGCGGCCACTACAGCAGTTTCCACGGCACCTTCCACTTCCGTAGATCTCTCCCCAGTGTCATCGAACCAAATCCACACCTTCCCGGTAAACGTGGCCCCGTCTAAACAAAACCCTCAGCTGTGGCAGCCATACTCCACTAAGGACCTCAAAACACTCAGACAAGCAGTCAGGGATGACAGAATGCACGCTCCATGGACCAAGTCCATTTTAAGGAGTTTTTACCACCATCTTAACACGCCCCAAGATTGGAAAGATCTGGCTCGTGCTGCACTCCCAGACCCCCTCTACCTACAGTGGAAGGCATACTTCCGCGATGAGTGCGCTAGACAGTCGCAGGAAAATAGTAACAAAAAGGTAGAATGGGATTCTGATGCTATGTTTGGAGAAGGAGCTTATGAATCTGGAGCTCAGCAGGCAGAAGCCAGGTTTCCAACCAGTTATTTTGAACAGGTACGCATCTGCGCAACACAAGCATGGGAAAGGGTGACCCCACCCAATGTAGATTCGTCAGTTCCCATTAACTCTATTCGCCAAGGCACTGATGAATCATTAGCAAGCTTCATCTCAAGGGTGAAGACAAGCTTAGAGAGAAAGGTTTATAATCCTGACATCCGCTTACTACTCCTGCACTCTATTGTCTGGGAAGGCATGATACCACAATTCCGTTAGGCATGCCTTAATCTTAAACACCTACATCCAGATAATTGGATTTTAGTGACACAGGAACTTACATCAGGCAATTATGGGGCATCCACTATGACACAGGTTTATGCAGTTACCCCACGTAATCACAATGGGGCCTGCTTTCAGTGCGGTCGCCAAGGACATTGGTGTAACCAGTGTCCTGATAAGCTGCGACCACGCCTCCAGTCAGGGAAACCCCACCTCCAGTTAGAGCGACCCTGCCTCCAGTCAGAGCAACCCCGCTTTCAGTCACGGAGTCAGAGGCCACGTACTGTTTGTCCAAGATGTCGTAAGGGGTTTCATTGGAAGAGAGATTGTTGGTCCCAATTTCATAAAGATGGTTCACCCCTGAATGGTACAAATTTGGGGCCTGAGATTTTGTGGACCACTCCTGTTCTAGAACAAGGTAACCCTTCTATGACAATAAATATTGGCAATATTCCTTTTAAATTTTTGATTGACACGGGGGCAGCAAAGACGATTTTAAGGCAAGAAGAGGTTCCCCAAGATTGGGAACTCATCCTTGGACCCAGTATACATGGAGTAGGAGGGGTGACCCAATCATTTAGCACACGAGACTCGCTCATGTGGGAAGACCCGGAAGGTTCTACCAGACACTTCCGCCCTTTGGTAGTTGATATTAGCACCAACCTACTGGGCAGGGATATTCTGGAATGTCTTGATGTTAGGATATCCACAGATGCCTCTGCAGAGTGTAACACCCGTTCCCGCGAGACCAGGTCTAATCAGCACCCCCAATACTAAATGCCACTGTTCATAGCCAAACACCCCATTTAAGCTGGCTTTCTAATGAGCCTGTCTGGGTGGAACAGTGGCCTTTACCTAGGGATAAACTAGAAATTTTAAAAGAGCTCGTCCGAGACCAGTTGTCCTTAGGACACATTCGTCATTCTCGAAGCCCATGGAATACTCCTGTCTTTGTGATTAAAAAGCGCTCGGGAAAATGGCGCCTCCTTCAAGATCTCCATGCGATTAATAAAACCATGCAGGTCTGGGGCTCCCCCCAAAGGGGTTTGCCTCTTGCTTCTGCAATTCCCATGGGAATTCCAATCATAGCTATTGATATACAAGATTGTTTTTTCTCTATCCCCTTGCATCCGCAAGATTGTAAACGTTTTGCCTTCTCTGTTCCGTCTATTAATAATGCCAGCCCTGCTGATAGATTTGAATGGGTGGTGCTGCCCCAGGATATGGCCAATAGTCCTACTATTTGTCAGGAGGCTGTTAAATCTGCCCTTGTCCCATATATTCATAAGGGCCTTAATATTTTTCATTATACAGATGATATTTTAATATGGGGAAAATCAGATACAGATCCCTATGCCTTACGTGATTTTCTCATTCCTGCATTAAAGAAAAGTGGCCTTTATGTAGCCCCTGAGAAGATACAGATAATCCCTCCAATATCCTTCCTAGGTTCAGAGATTTCTCTAACGCAAATTCGTCCCTTAAAACCTAATGTTACCTTCCCTTCTAACCTTACTCTTGCTTCTTTACAAAGTTTTCTAGGAAATTTAAATTGGCTTAGGCAGTATCTCTATCTGCCTACAAGCTGCCTCCAACCACTGTTTGACCTGTTAAAAGGAAACAAACAGCCCTCCTCAAAACGTAAGTTAACTCCCGAGGCCTCCTTGGCACTGGAAAGGGTTAACCAGGCCCTCCAGGACATGCACCTTGTTCGATTCCCTCCCTCCTCTCCGGTAAACCTTCTAATCTTCAACTCCACCCCCACAGTAGTAGGGGAATTGTGGCAAGACCATGGGGTTCTTGAGTGACTTCACACTCCAGTAGGAGGAACTCCATTCTCCTCACTGAGATAGACCCGTTAGCATTCATGGTTTGCCAAGGGAGAAATAGGTCTGTGCAGGTCTTAGGGAAAGAACCGGATTTAATTATTCTGCCCTTTTCTCTCACAGATACAGAGTGGTTTATACGCCATCATTCCCGCTTTGCCATAAGCTTCCTGGGGCTTCCAGGACAAATAGATAACCATTTTCCTTCCAATAAATTGATAGCTTCTTTACCTCTTCTGCCTCTACTAGCACCTAAACTTTTATCTCGAGATCCCATTCCTTCTGCTCCTACAGTCTTCACTGATGGTGGAAAAAAGGGAGCTGCTGCCCTTATATATTACCCAGACGAACCATCTCCTAAACCTCTCTTTACTGAGCTTCCTGAGAATTCCCCTCAGTACAAAGAACTTTATGCTGTTTTCCTTACATTAAAAGCTGTACCAGAATCCTTCAACTTTTTTTCTGACAGTGTGTATACTGTTGACTTACTTCCATGGCTTGCTGGTTCTTACGTGAAAATTGATGACAACCCACTTTCCCCTCTCTTGATTCAAATCGCCTCTATGCTCTCTTCTCAAACCCAACCACTATATATTCAGCACCTTCGTTCCCACAGCCCTCTTCCTGGTTCCCTGTCTGAAGGGAATGCTGCAGCTGACCGCCTTGCCTCCACAGGAGCTCTCCTAGTCTCTGTCTCTGATCCTGCTGATTTCCATTCTCTAACCCATGCTAATCTTAAAGGCCTTCGAGCTCAATTTACTGATGTTCCTTTACCACAGTTAAAACATATCCTTGCTAAATGCTCTTCCTGTGCAAGTCTCATAAAAACACCTGCTATTCAGACTCTTAGTGTTAACCCCTGAGGCTTAAAAGCTAATGCAATTTGGCAAATTGATGTCACCCACATACCAAAATTTGGCAAACAAAAATATGTGTTTGTCTCAATTGATACCTTTTCTAAATTTATGTGGGCAACAGCTAAGACAGGAGAAAGTTCTAAAAAGCTTATAAGCCACATGCTCTCCTCTTTTGCTGTGATGGGCTTACCTCTTCAAGCAAAAACCGACCGTGGACCAGCATTTACCAGCAAACAATTTAAAGATTTTTGTTCCCTCTGGAACATTACTCATACCACAGGCATTCCCTATAATCCACAGGGACAAGGCATTGTCGAGAGGGCCCATCAAACTCTTAAGGCTCAATTGAATAAAGATAAAGGAGGAATGTATCCCCCCAATATCCAGCTAGCAAAAGCCTTAACTACGTTAAATCTCTTTAATATTTACAATAACTCGGACTTACCTCCTATTATTCTTCACTGGCAAACACCATCTACTCTCCCATCTATTAAGGTCAAATGGAAAGACCCACTTGATAAAATTTGGAAAGGGCCTGACCCTCTATTGACCACGGGAAGAGGTTTTGCATGTATTTTCCCTCATAATTACTCTAAACCTGTCTGGGTTCCTGCCCGCCATGTCCGACAATACCCTCATGATGGCACTGTTATCCCTGAAGAACAAGAAACACAAGAGGACTAGATGCAGGATACATCCCAAGATCCATAATATGACATGGCAGAACCTAGAAAAGTTGGCTCACAGAGCCCTCCTACCCCTTCCCTGAATGTCTTATGTTATGAATGGCCAGTTGTGTTTTGTGAGTGAGTGTGCTGAATGACCAAAAATTTTTGTATGACCCATCTGCTCAGAAGTACTCTAAATGTTAAAACAATTGTTACTAACATGCATTAACTCTCTAAGTAACCTGAGTCTGCTTATAGTCCAAAGTCAATTATAGTAAACCTCTAACTTGTTACAAGTTTTATTGTTTTTCACAATTAAGTGATTACAACTTTCAAGCCTTCATATGAGGAATCATCTATCTGTTCATATGGTAAGGTATTAAACTGTAAGAAGTTCCTCCATATCCAACCTATGTGAATTAGCAACATTCACATATTCTTGTAAACTTAACTGGTGTATCTTGTCTTGCCACCATAGGTCTGCCTTTGTCAGCCAACAATTTAAAGATGTTTCCCTTTATAACATCACCCATGCCACGGACATCCTTTACTACCCCCAAAGACAAATGGCTGTTCCCCTGGACATCACATCCACTGACTGCTTCCCTTAGACTTGAGATATGATCCTACCTCTTCATATCAATGGATACATTCCCCCTTCCTTACCTGTATACCCTTAGTTGTGGGACCCTAGCTTGTTTTACTTCTTCTGCTCACAATAGGTCCTATAATTATTTTTTTTCAACATTTTAAATTTATTTATTAATGAGAAAGAGAGAAAGAACCAGACTCACTCTGGTACATGTGCTGCCAGGGATCGAACTCAGGACCTCATGCTTAAGAGTCCAAGGCTTTAGTCACTGCACCACCTCCCAGACCACAGTCCTATAATTCTTAACAAGCTCATGGCCTTTTGTTGCAACAGATTGATGCCATAAAGATGCAACCTATATAAACTCACTATCATAGGCTGGACATGGCAGAATATTGAGTTGCTGTGGAGGATTTGCCCCCCTCCATCAGAACGTCCACCATGTAGAGGGCTGGCTAGCCAATGACGGGTAAGAGGAAACTAGCGTTATCCAGTCAACCTAAGACAGGGCATCTGGTACTACTGGGCAAAAATGACCAAGTGTTCCAATGACAGGTAAGATGGAAGGCTGATCCCCAACCTAAGACAGGTACAGTCCACCCTGCCACAAAACAAAGTCCGCCAAACATCAAAACATGATATAAGACAGGGGGACATGTGGGGAGCCACATGTGCCCTCAAGGTTGCTATTGGCATGGCCATAGAGTTTATGTTAAAAGATAGTCCCTGGGAATCGGGCGGTGGCGCAGCGGGTTTAGCGCAGGTGGCGCTAAGTGCAAGAACTGGCTTGAGGATCCCAGTTTGAGCCCCCAGCTCCTCACCTGCAGGGGAATCACTTCACAGGCGGTGAAGCAGGTCTACAGGTATCTTTCTCTCCCTCTGTCTTTCCCTCCTCTCTCCATTTCTCTCTGTTCTATCCAACAACCACAATATCAGCAATAACAACAATATAATTACAACAAGAACAACTAGGGCAACAAAAGGCAAGATACAAAAAAAAAAAAAAAAAAGGGATAAGATAGTTCCCGCTTCCCTACACCTTAGAGTCTTTGTTAAAAGATAAGGTCTTTATCCCCATGAATCACCCAGGACCTTCCAGATAAACGGCTGACTACCATGACAAATAATATAAAATATAATCATAAATGAATAGGAAAGATACATCCCCCAATACTCAGTTGGTCAAGGCACCGAACCTCTTTTTCTATAAAGCATTCAAATCAGATGCCCTGCTAACCACAAGAAGCAGATTGTTTATGTTTCTTCCACAGGAATCCCCCCCAAAAAAAATCTGGACCCCTGCACACCCTGACATCACCCACTAGATGGCACGACTACAGTGGCTCACCCCCCGAAACCCTAGATGTCACCTGACGTGATCTGAAGAATCTGATTCGCAGACTCCAAGGAAAGAACCTTTTTACTGCCTGTCTGCCTTTCCTGCTTTTGCTTTGACCTGTCACGTTTTGGCGGTTCCAGCTCACAATCTACAGAAAAGCAGAATTCCAGAGGCTGACCTTCCTCATGCAGCATTTCATCCCCTGCCATTTCTACCCCTAGTCGCCTACTTTGGACTGAGACTTCTATTGGACTTGCTGGTATACCCTTTGAACACTTTAGACAATTTTACAGCAGCTTCCTTCCCTTCATGCTGCTGGTTTTTCATAGACTGACCCTGAGTAGTTCATAGACTTTACACACTATTGCCCTGGGCATCAGATAAAAGGAAAGGGGGAGATGCTGGGAAATTGTGCCAATGCAGTCACATCTACCATGTTGTCCCCTCAGGCTACTGCTAGTTCCCTAAAGAGTTGGGACATTCTCGGAGTGCCTGTTCAGCCATGTTGTGCCCTCAGGACATTGTCTATATACCCGCGATATCTGGAGTGCTCTGGTTACTCCTCCACCCTCCCATTCTCACAAGAGTTATCATCCTATCCTGGAGTGCTATGGTTACTCCTCCCCCTTCCCATTCTAGCGAAAGCTACTCCTATAAAAACCTTTCTTCTTCTGCACCTCTCTCTCTTGCCGGTGCTCCACTCTGGTGTTCAGACGCAGGAAAGGTTACTGCGTGAGGCGGCCATTTTCTCTACCTCCACGTGGCCCAACCTGCTTCTCTAACACCCAACTCTGAGGTGCCAGCGAGAATAAAGATTTGTGTTTCCTCTTCTCTCCGGACCCTCTCTCTCTCTTCTCTGTGGCCCGCACACTACAACATCTGGCTCTACAACATCCACCCTCTCTACATCACATCCTGTTTACACCCTACTTGGCAAGTATATTAGTGTTAGTTCAGTTTAGCTTGGCTTAGATTGTGCTGCATCCTGCATGAATAAAGAGATACTGCCTACAGCTCAACCATGAGTCCCTGGTCATCTGTCTCTGCTCGCAAAGCTAGTCCGACACCCTCTGGTCCGTCTCTGCATCTGTGCTGTGTCTACAGCACACTTGTGTGCCATGCATCACACACACATGCACGCACACACGTGCATACGTGCATATGTGCACACACGCACACACATACACACATGCACATATGCACTCACATACACACATGTGCGCACACACACGCAATGCTCACATACATGCACACACACATACATACACACACACACAGAGTTCAGTGAGGACGTGCCAGGAGCATGGACATCTGAAATCAATGAGCAAAGCTGGGAGACACAGACCTGAGAGCACAGGACTGTCCTGAGGGCTGAGGCCCCAGTGTCAGCAGTTCAGTTTCAGCTCAGGCCTGTGGAGCAGCTGCCTTCACTTCAACCTGAAGGAGGAGGAAACCTCCTGTCTCTGTGCTGCGACAGCCAAGGTCAGAGTCACAAAGAGCAGAGGAGAGAGCTGAGCTGACATGGCAGGACTCAGGCTGCTGTGGGGCTGGGCCCCTCGTCTTTGGGCTCAGAGCTGGAGCAAGGCCCCCTGTGCTGCCTGGGGCTCAGGGCTCAGAGGCTCAGGGTCTTGGGGGTTCAGGGAATCAGGCTGTTAGGGCTCAGGAATTCAGGGGTTCATGTGTTCAGGGCTCAGGGCTCAGGGGTTCAAGGGCTTAGGGCTTGGGGTCTCAGGATTCAGGGTCTCAGGGACTCAGATTTATGGCCTAGGGTTCAGGGGCTCAGGGTTCAAGAGCTCAGGAACTCAGATTCAGGGCTCAGGGACTCAGATTTAGGGCTCTGGGGTTCAGGAGTTCAGGGGCTCCGGGCTCTGGGCTCTGGACTCATTGCATGGCAGTGTCACATGTCACCTTTCTGCAGCCTGGCCTGGAGGAGCATGTGGGTGGGTCTCTGACTCCTTTTCACCCTGGTCCTGAGTATGGAAAGGGGGTATGTGTCTTAGTGCTCTGAGCACTGCTCTGGCCAGCTGTCTTCCCCATTGTCCTGGGAAGATAGGCAGATTCATGCCTTTTAATTCCATGGCTCACAGATTGTGTGGTCCCCACCTGAGCCCTGGGCCGAGTCTCATGTGGTGATGGTCATGTGTTCAACTCCCATATCCATGTCAAGGTGATGTTCTTTCTCTTGTGTTAGTAAGTAAATAAAATCTTTAAAAAATACTTTGTCAGGGTTCTTTTACTCTCTGGTTTTAACAGATCAGACACTTACTACTTCAGTGTTTCTCTCTGTCCAAGTTGTTGCTAGAAGCTTATCATTTTGCTGTCACAGAAAACTAAACAGAATCCTGAAAACCACAAGAGGAGCTAAGATTAATCCATGCTTTATTAACACAACTCCCTCTTTACAAAACCTTAATTTTGCAGTCTCGCAAAACTAGCATATCACATACTGAAAGCTGTCCTCTAAAAGAACAATCAAAATCAAATCATAAAAATCTCTCTGGGGACTATGAGCAGGACTATGAACACACACCATGTGAGTGTGAGCATGTTACTTGAGCACATGCCAGCACATGTGAGTGTGAGCATGTGACTGTGAGCACATGACAGCACATGTGAGTGTGAGCACACACCAGCACATGTGAATGTGAGCATGTGACTGTGAGCACACACCAGCAAATGTGAGTGTGATCATGTGACTGTGAGCACATGACAACACATGTGAGTGTGAGCATGTGAGTGTGAGAACATGCCAGCACATGTGAGTGTGATCATGTGACTGTGTGCACATGCCAGCACATGTGAGAACATGCCAGCACATGTGAGTGTGCTCATGGGACTGCGAGCACATGACAGAACATGTGAGTGTGAGCATGTGACTGTGAGTACATGTCAGCACATGTGAGTGTGAGCACATGTCAGCACAAGTGGGTGTGATCATGTGACTGTGAGCACATGACAGAACATGTGAGTGTGAGCATGTGACTGTGAGCACATAACAGAACATGTGAATGTGAGCATGTGATTGTGAGCACTTGCCAGCATATTTGAGTGTGAGCACATGCCAGCACGTTCACACTGGACTCCAGATGTAAGTGGCCCCTTGAGGGCTCCAGGCAGGCAGGAGAGACTGGCCTCAGCTTGGCCTGGGCTTGCTGACTTCTGCCTTTTGCCCAAAGAGTGAAACCTATTTTGTTTTGCAGCTTTCAAGCTGTGCATTATAGTCCAAGAGAACTATTTTCTCTGTATTTCTGTATACAGAAAGCTCCTGAAAATAAAATGGCTATTGTGAGGATGTCAGTGATTCCTGATTAGATTAAATAAGAACCCCACCAAAACGCTCTCTGCCTGCTGACGCCAACCCCAAACTGTGTAGTGAGAGGCAGACACAGGAAAGCCGGCACCGCAGTGAAGGGGGGTGAAGCTGAGGGCTGAGGCCATGGCCCGAGGCCTCTGAGCTGCAGGGGCCGGGACAGGGAGGTCAGGAGCTGACACAGACCCCTATGTATCAAAATGGAGACAGAGCCATGAAGAAGGACAGAGACCTCAACACCAAGCCACACATGCATCTGTCTGGGTGAGGAGGGGCAGAGCAGCCCTGGAGAAAAGGCCTTCTCTCCAAGTCTGCAACACCAGCCTCCACATGCACACGGTGTGGTCCAGACAGGCAACTCCTCACAGATACTGAGTGTGGTATAGACAGGCATCTCCCTCACAGACAGAGTGTGGTCCAGACAGGATCCTCCCTCACAGACACTGAAGATGGTACAGACAGGCATCTCCCTCACAGACACTGAGTGTGATACAGACAGGCTCCTCCCTCACAGACACTGAGTGTGGTCCAGACAGACACCTTCTTCACTGACACTGAGTGTGGACCAGGCAGGTATCTCCCTAATAGACACTGAGTGTGGTCTAGACAGACACCTCCTTCACAGACACTGTGTGTGGTCTAGACAGGCTCCTCCCTCATGGACACTGAGTGTGGTACAGACAGGCATCTCCCTCACAAACACTGAGTGTGGTCTAGACAGACACCTCCCTCACAGACACTGAGTGTGGTCTAGACAGGTATTTCCCTCACAGACACTGAGTGTGGTCCAGACAGGCTCCTCCCTCACAGACACTGAGTGTGGTCCAGACAGGCACCTCCTCAAAGACACTGAGTGTGGTCCAGACAGGCATCTCCAAAACAGACACTGAGTGTGGTCCAGACAGGCATCTCCAAAACAGACACTGAGTGTGGTCCAGACAGGCATCTCCTGCATAGACACTGAGTGTAGTCCAGATAGGCACCTCCTCACAGACACTGAGTGTGGTCTAGACAGAAATCTCCTCACATACACTAAGGGCGGTCCAGACAGACACCCCCCTCACAGACACTGAGTGTGGTCTAGACAGACATCTCCCTCACAGACACTGAAAGTGGTCCAGACACACATCCTCACAGACACTGAGTGTGGTCCAGACAGGATCCTCCCTCACAGACACTGAGTGTGGTCTAGACAGGCACCTCCCTCACAGACTCTGAGTGTGGTACAGACAGACATCTCCTCACAGACACTGAGTGTGGTGCAGACAGACATCTCCATCACAGACACTGAGTGTGGTCCAGACAGACATCTCCTCACAGACACTGAGTGTGGTACAGACAGACATCTCCTCACAGACACTGAGTGTGGTCTAGACAGACATCTCCCTCACAGACACTGAGTGTGGTAAAGACAGACATCTCCTCACAGACACTGTGTGGTCCAGACAGACACCTCCCTCACAGACACTGAGTGTGGTCTAGACAGACATCTCCCTCACAGACACTGAGTGTGGTACAGACAGGCATCTTCCTCACAGACACAGATAGGCACCTCCCTTACAGACACTGAGTGTGTTCCAGACAGGCACCTCCCTCACAGACACTGAGTGTGGTCTATACAGTCATCTCCTCACAGACACTGAGTGTGGTCCAGAGAGACACCTCTCCACAGACACTGAGTGTGGTCTAGACAGACATCTCCTCACATACACTGAGTGTGGTCCAGACAGACACCTCCCTCACAGACACTTAGTGTGGTCCAGACAGACACCTCCTCACAGACACTGAGTGTGGTCCAGACAGGTTCCTCCCTCACAGACACTGAGTGTGCTCAAGACCAGCACCTCCTCAAAGACACTGAGTGTGGTCCAGACAGACACCTCCTCACAGACACTGAGTGTGGTCCAGACAGACACCTCCCTCACAGACACTGAGTGTGGTCTATACAGACATCTCCCTCACAGACACTGAGTGTGGTCTAGACTCACGTCTCCCTCACAGACACTGAGTGTGGTCTAGACAGACATCTCCTCACAGACTTGAGTGTGGTCCAGACAGGTATCTCCCTCACAGACACTGAGTGTCGTCCAGACGTGCTCCTTCCTCAAAGACACTGAGTGTGGTCCAGACGTGCTCCTCCCTCAAAGACACTGAGTGTGGTCCAGACTGGCATCTCCCCCACAGACATTGAGTGTGGTACAGACAGTCACCTCCCTTACAGACACTGAGTGTGGTACAGACAGGCACCTCCCTCACAGACACTGAGTGTGGTCCAGACAGATGTTGTTTTCACCAGGCTGGCTTCACGGGCAGATAACAGACAACCCGGGACTCATGGCTGGGTTGTACGCAGTATCTCTTTATTCATGTAGGATGCAGCGCAATCTATACCAAGCTAAGCTAAACTAAAACTACAAACAATCTTGTCCTTATAAATATACTAGCCCAGTAGGGTGGGAACAGGATGCAACGCAGAGAGGGTGGTGAGAAAAGTGACTCGTGAAAATCAGGGTGTGACAAGGAGAGGGGGCGGAGCAGGTGAGAATTCTACCACTGAACCACCAATGCCCTGGAGGGAGGGTGGTGCTTGTTAACAATGGTTATGTAAATAGAATACAGTGGTTATGTAAATAAAATGCAGTGTTAAGCAGGGGGGATTAAACCAAATGAAACAAAAGGCGGTATTAGAAGCATACCAACAGACAGACGCCTCCCTCTCAGACACAGTGTGGTCTAGACAGACAACTCCTCACAGACACTGAGTGTGGTCTAGACAGACACCTCCTCACAGACACTGAATGTGGTCCAGACAGGCTCCTCCCTCACAGAAACTGAGTGTGGTCCAGACAGGCACCTCCTCACAGACAGAGTGTGGTCCAGAGAGACATCTCCTCACAGACACTGAGTGTGGTCTAGACAGACATCTCCCTCACAGACACTGAGTGTGGTCTAGACTCACATCTCCCTCACAGACACTGAGTGTGGTCCAGACAGACATCTCCTCACAGACACTGAGTGTGGTTCAGACAGGCACCTCCTCACAGACACTGAGTGTGGTCTAGACAGACATCTCCTTCTAGATTTGAGTGTGGTCCAGACAAGCACCTCCTCAAAGACACTGATTGTGGTCCAGACAGGTATCTCCCTCAAAGACACTAAGTGTGGTCCAGACAGGCATCTCCTCACAGACACTGAGTGTGGTCCAGACAGACATCTCCTCACAGACACTGAGTGTGGTCCAGACAGACACCTCCCTCACAGACACTGAGTGTGGTCTAGACAGACATCTGCTCACAGACTTGAGTGTGGTCCAGACAGGTATCTCCCTCACAGACACTGAGTGTCGTCCAGACGTGCTCCTCCCTCAAAGACTCTGATTGTGGTCCAGATGTGCTCCTCCCTCAAAGACACTGAGTGTAGTCCAGACTGGCATCTCCCCCACAGACACTGAGTGTGGTACAGACAGGCACCTCCCTCACAGACACTGAGTGTGGTACAGACAGGCACCTCCCTCACAGACACTGAGTGTGGTCTAGACAAACATGACTTCACATACACTGTGTGTGGTCCATACAGACACCTCCCTCACAGACAATGAGTGTGGTCCAGACAGACACCTCCCTCACAGACACTGAGTGTGGTCTAGACAGACATCTCCTCACAGACACTGAGTGTGGTACAGACAGGCTCCTCCCTCACAGACACTGAGTGTGGTACAGACAGGCATCTCCTCACAGACACTGAGTGTGGTCCAGACAAACAGCTCCCTCACAGACACTGAGTGTGGTCCAGACAGACATCTTCTCACAGATACTGAGTGTGGTCCAGACAGACACCTCCTCATAGACACTGAGTGTGGTCCAGACAGACATCTCATCACAGACACTTAGTGTGGTCCAGGCACCTCCTCACAGATAATGAGTGTGGTCTAGACAGACATCTCCTCACAGACTTGAATGTGGTCCATACAGGCACCTCCTCAAAGAGACTGAGTGTGATCCAGACAGGTTCCTACTCACAGACACTGAGTGTGGTCTAGACAGACATCTCCTCACAGACACTGAGTGTGGTCTAGACAGGCATCTCCCTCAAAGAGACTGAGTGTGGTCCAGACAGACACCTCCCTCACAGACACTGAGTGTGGTCTAGACAGACATCTCCCACACAGGCACTCAGTGTGGTCTAGACAGGCATCTCCCTCACAGACACTGAGTGTGGTGCAGACAGACATCTCCTCACAGACACTGAATGTGATCTAGACAGGCTTTCCCTCACAGACACTGAGTGTGGTCTAGACAGGCATCTCCCTCACAGACACTGAGTGTGGTCCAGACAGACATCTCCTCACAGACACTGAATGTGATCTAGACAGGCATCTCCCTCACAGACACTGAGTGTGGTCCAGACAGGCACCTCCCTCACAGACACTGAGTGTGGTCCAGACAGGTACCTCCCTCACAGACACTGAGTGGAGATGGGCCTCAGACCTGAGTGTCCACCAGCAGCCCCGGGGTCTGCACTGAGGAATGTCTCTTACCCTATAAGGCCTTACCTCTACACTCCTGGTTGTGGCCACAGGTACGAACCCAGGAGAGGGACCTGCCACCCGGGCCACACCAGCATCTGAAAGCTCCACTGTTGTAGGACAACATCCAGGAACATGCCATAGACTGAGAAAATGCTTGCAGAAAGGTTGTTTAAGAGGGATGACAGTGGGCAGACAGCATCACTTTGCGGACTCAACAGTGAGGAGACAGCAGAGCAGAAAGCGAAGAGCTTCGTGGAGATGGCGGGAGACAGAGACAGAAGAGCCCTGGAGAGACGCGGGATCAGGCAGAGTGGCGGCACTGCAGCGATGGCCACACAGCAGGAAGGACCCCGCAGCCTCCTCCAGTGGGTCTGCACCCTGCTGTCTGTGAGGCCACCACCTGCACTCTCCCCTCCCCTCCCCTCCCCTCCCCTCCCCTCCCCTCCCCTCCCCTCCCCTCCTCTCCTCTCCCCTCTTCCCCTCCCCTCTTCCCCTCTCCTGTTTCCTCTTCTATCCCCTCCTCTCCTCGCCTCCCCTCTCCTCTCCTCTCCTCTGTCCTCCCCTCCCTTCCCCTCCTTTTCTCTCCTCTCTTCTCTCCCCTCCCCCCTCCCCTCCTCTCCTCTCCTCTCCTCTCCCCTCCCCTCCCCTCCTCTCCCCTCCCCTCTTCCCCTCTCCTGTTTCTTCTCCTCCCCTCCCCTCCTCCCCTCTCCTCTTCTCCTCTCCTCTCCCCTCTTCTCCCCTCCTCCCCTCTCCTCTCCTCCTCTCCTCTCCTCTGTCCTCCCCTCCCTTCCCCTCCTTTTCTCTCCTCTTTTCTCCTCTCCCCTCCCCCCTCCCCTCCTCTCCCCTCCTCTCCTCTCCTTTTTGCTCCCCTCCTCTCCCCTTCTCTCTCCTCCTCTCCTCTCCCTTCCTCTCCCCTCCCATTCTCTCCCCTCCTCTCCCCTTCTCTCTCCTCCTCTCCTCTCCCTTCCTCTCCCCTCCCATTCTCTCCCCTCCTCTCCCCTCCCTCCCCTCCCCTCCTCTCCTCTCCCCTCCCCTCCTCTCCTCTCCCCTCCTCTCTCCTCCTCTCCCCTCCTCTCCTCTCCTATTCCCTCCCCTCCTCTCCCCTCCTCTCCTTTCCTCTCCCCCCTCCTCTCCCCTCCTCTCCTCTCCCTCCCCTCCCCTCCTCTCCTCCCCCTCCCCTCCTCTCCTCTCCTCTCCTCTTCCCTTCCCTCCTCTCCTCTCCCCTCCCCTCCCCTCCCCTCCTCTCCCCTCCTCTCTCCTCCTCTCTCCTCCTCTCCCCTCCTTTCTCCTCCTCTCCCCTCCTCTCCTCTCCTATCCCCTCCCCTCCTCTCCCCTCCTCTTTCCTCCTCTCCCCTCCTCTCCTTTCCTCTCCCCCCTCCTCTCCCCTCCTCTCCTCTCCTCTCCCTTCCCCTCCTCTCTTTTCCTCTCCTCCCTTCTCCTCTCCTTGCCAGAAACAGACGTCTGTAGGTGGGCAGTGGTTCAGCTGGTCAAGAATGTGTCTCCATGCTGGGGCCCCAGGTGTGGGGCTACCAGTCCACTGGGGCGAGATGCCCCCAGCAGATGGCAAGTGGTTTCTCTCTCTCTCTCCCCCTCCCTCCCTCCCTCCTGCTCCCTCCTGCTCTGTCTCTCCTTGCACTTCACCTTCTACCAAAAAGGAAAAAGAGGAGGAGAAGGCCAGCGGGAATAGTGGAGTTGTGCAGGCAGAGACCTGGCAGTCACTCTGGAGGGAGGAGAGCTAGTTAGTTCCTTTATTATTCGTCTCTGCTGTGCCTGCAGGATGAGTCCACCTCTCCTGGAAGCTCTGCTCCTTCTTTTCTTCTTGATACAGACAGGGAAATTCGGGGAGGGGGGCGGCAACCTGACGGTGACAAGGCCAGGGTGACAGCCGTCATGAGGCAGGGGTTTGGACAACGCGGTTCTCTGGCTTGCTGTGGAGAAGCAGGTTTCGTGATAAGCATCCCATGCATTCAACTTCATTTCATTTTTAAAATATTGCCATTTATTTATTTTGGATAGAGACAGAGAGACTGAGAGGGGAGGGGTAGAGAGGGAGAGAGAGAAAGAGACACCTGCAGCCCTGCTTCACCACCGATGAGGTTTTCCCCTGCAGGTGGGGATGGGGGGCTAGAACCTGGGTCCTTGCACACTGTGATGTGAGCACTAATCCAGGACCCCTGCATTTATCTTAGGTCTCACGGAGACCTGTGTCCTGCAGGGGCAAGCTGATGCCCAGAGGACACGTGGCCGACCCAAGGAACAGGCCTGCAGTTCACTGTGGAGGCTGAGCCCTGCACCCATGGCTCCAGCCCTGCGCCGTGGCTCTGGGGCCTCCCCGGCCTGCTCCACCAACTTGTCCCTGTGTCTGTCCACAGCCCTGAGGCCCATGACTTCTCAGCCCTCAAGTCTCACATCTGCACTGAGGTCACTCCAAGATACCTGATTCTGTTCACTGCGGTAGGCTCCTGGGTGTCCGCTAGTTTGATGCCTACGTAAAGGGGCCAGCAGACTCTGCTTGTAGTTGGTAGTGTGTCGGCCTACTGTGTGGCCTCAGGGCCGCTGCTGCGTAAAGGGGCCACCAGATTCTGCTTGTACTTGGCAGTGTGTCAGCCTACTGTGTGGGCTGAGGGCTGTTGCTGTGTAAAGGGGCCAGCAGACTCTGCTTGTAGTTGATAGTGTGTCGGCCTACTGTGTGGCCTCAGGGCTGCTGCTGTGTAAAGGGGCCACCAGATTCTGCTTATAGTTGGTAGTGTGTAAGCCTACTGTGTGGCCTCAGGGCCGCTACTGCATAAAGGGGCCACCACACTCTGCTTGTAGTTGGTAGTGTGTCGGCCTACTGTGTGGCCTCAGGGCTGCTGCTGCGTAAAGGGGCCAGCAGACTCTGCTTGTAGTTGGTAGTGTGTCGGCCTACTGTGTGGCCTCAGGGCTGCTGCTGTGTAAAGGGGCCACCAGATTCTGCTTATAGTTGGTAGTGTGTAAGCCTACTGTGTGGCCTCAGGGCTGCTGCTGCGTAAAGGGGCCAGCAGACTCTGCTTGTAGTTGGTAGTGTGTCGGCCTACTGTGTGGCCTCAGGGCTGCTGCTGCGTAAAGGGGCCACCACACTCTGCTTGTAGTTGGTAATGTGTCGGCCTACTGTGTGGCCTGAGGGCTGCTGCTGCGTAAAGGGGCCAGCAGACTCTGCTTATAGTTGGTAGTGTGTCGGCCTACTGTGTGGCCTCAGGGCTGCTGCTGTGTAAAGGGGTCACCAGATTCTGCTTATAGTTGGTAGTGTGTCGGCCTACTGTGTGGCCTCAGGGCCGCTACTGCGTATAGGGGCCAGCAGACTCTGCTTGTTGTTGGTAGTGTGTCGGCCTACTGTGTGGCCTCAGGGCCGCTGCTGCGTAAAGGGGCCACCAGACTCTGCTTATAGTTGGTAGTGTGTCGGCCTACTGTGTGGCCTCAGGGCCGCTGCTGCGTAAAGGGGCCACCAGACTCTGCTTGTAGTTGGTAGTGTGTCGGCCTACTGTGTGGCCTCAGGGCCGCTGCTGCGTAAAGGGGCCACCAGACTCTGCTTGTAGTTGGTAGTGTGTCGGCCTACTGTGTGGCCTCAGGGCCGCTGCTGCGTAAAGGGGCCAGCAGACTCTGCTTGTAGTTGGTAGTGTGTCGGCCTACTGTGTGGCCTCAGGGCCGCTGCTGCGTAAAGGGGCCAGCAGACTCTGCTTGTAGTTGGTAGTGTGTCGGCCTACTGTGTGGCCTCAGGGCCGCTGCTGCGTAAAGGGGCCAGCAGACTCTGCTTGTAGTTGGTAGTGTGTCGGCCTACTGTGTGGCCTCAGGGCCGCTGCTGCGTAAAGGGGCCAGCAGACTCTGCTTGTAGTTGGTAGTGTGTCGGCCTACTGTGTGGCCTCAGGGCCGCTGCTGCGTAAAGGGGCCAGCAGACTCTGCTTGTAGTTGGTAGTGTGTCGGCCTACTGTGTGGCCTCAGGGCCGCTGCTGCGTAAAGGGGCCAGCAGACTCTGCTTGTAGTTGGTAGTGTGTCGGCCTACTGTGTGGCCTCAGGGCCGCTGCTGCGTAAAGGGGCCAGCAGACTCTGCTTGTAGTTGGTAGTGTGTCGGCCTACTGTGTGGCCTCAGGGCCGCTGCTGCGTAAAGGGGCCAGCAGACTCTGCTTGTAGTTGGTAGTGTGTCGGCCTACTGTGTGGCCTCAGGGCCGCTGCTGCGTAAAGGGGCCAGCAGACTCTGCTTGTAGTTGGTAGTGTGTCGGCCTACTGTGTGGCCTCAGGGCCGCTGCTGCGTAAAGGGGCCAGCAGACTCTGCTTGTAGTTGGTAGTGTGTCGGCCTACTGTGTGGCCTCAGGGCCGCTGCTGCGTAAAGGGGCCAGCAGACTCTGCTTGTAGTTGGTAGTGTGTCGGCCTACTGTGTGGCCTCAGGGCCGCTGCTGCGTAAAGGGGCCAGCAGACTCTGCTTGTAGTTGGTAGTGTGTCGGCCTACTGTGTGGCCTCAGGGCCGCTGCTGCGTAAAGGGGCCAGCAGACTCTGCTTGTAGTTGGTAGTGTGTCGGCCTACTGTGTGGCCTCAGGGCCGCTGCTGCGTAAAGGGGCCACCAGACTCTGCTTGTAGTTGGTAGTGTGTCGGCCTACTGTGTGGCCTCAGGGCCGCTGCTGCGTAAAGGGGCCACCAGACTCTGCTTGTAGTTGGTAGTGTGTCGGCCTACTGTGTGGCCTCAGGGCCGCTGCTGCGTAAAGGGGCCACCAGACTCTGCTTGTAGTTGGTAGTGTGTCGGCCTACTGTGTGGCCTCAGGGCCGCTGCTGCGTAAAGGGGCCACCAGACTCTGCTTGTAGTTGGTAGTGTGTCGGCCTACTGTGTGGCCTCAGGGCCGCTGCTGCGTAAAGGGGCCACCAGACTCTGCTTGTAGTTGGTAGTGTGTCGGCCTACTGTGTGGCCTCAGGGCCGCTGCTGCGTAAAGGGGCCAGCAGACTCTGCTTGTAGTTGGTAGTGTGTCGGCCTACTGTGTGGCCTCAGGGCTGCTGCTGCGTAAAGGGGCCAGCAGACTCTGCTTGTAGTTGGTAGTGTGTCGGCCTACTGTGTGGCCTCAGGGCTGCTGCTGCGTAAAGGGGCCACCATACTCTGCTTGTAGTTGGTAGTGTGTCGGCCTACTGTGTGGCCTCAGGGCTGCTGCTGCGTAAAGGGGCCAGCAGACTCTGCTTGTAGTTGGTAGTGTGTCGGCCTACTGTGTGGCCTCAGGGCTGCTGCTGCGTAATGGGGCCACCAGACTCTGCTTGTAGTTGGTAGTGTGTCGGCCTACTGTGTGGCCTCAGGGCTGCTGCTGCGTAAAGGGGCCACCAGACTCTGCTTGTAGTTGGTAGTGTGTCGGCCTACTGTGTGGCCTCAGGGCTGCTGCTGCGTAAAGGGGCCAGCAGACTCTGCTTGTAGTTGGTAGTGTGTCGGCCTACTGTGTGGCCTCAGGGCTGCTGCTGCGTAAAGGGGCCAGCAGACTCTGCTTGTAGTTGGTAGTGTGTCGGCCTACTGTGTGGCCTCAGGGCTGCTGCTGCGTAAAGGGGCCAGCAGACTCTGCTTGTAGTTGGTAGTGTGTCGGCCTACTGTGTGGCCTCAGGGCTGCTGCTGCGTAAAGGGGCCAGCAGACTCTGCTTGTAGTTGGTAGTGTGTCGGCCTACTGTGTGGCCTCAGGGCCGCTGCTGCGTAAAGGGGCCACCATACTCTGTTTGTAGTTGGTAGTGTGTCGGCCTACTGTGTGGCCTCAGGGCTGCTGCTGCGTAAAGGGGCCAGCAGACTCTGCTTGTAGTTGGTAGTGTGTCGGCCTACTGTGTGGCCTCAGGGCTGCTGCTGCGTAATGGGGCCACCAGACTCTGCTTGTAGTTGGTAGTGTGTCGGCCTACTGTGTGGCCTCAGGGCTGCTGCTGCGTAAAGGGGCCAGCAGACTCTGCTTGTAGTTGGTAGTGTGTCGGCCTACTGTGTGGCCTCAGGGCTGCTGCTGCGTAAAGGGGCCAGCAGACTCTGCTTGTAGTTGGTAGTGTGTCGGCCTACTGTGTGGCCTCAGGGCTGCTGCTGCGTAAAGGGGCCACCAGACTCTGCTTGTAGTTGGTAGTGTGTCGGCCTACTGTGTGGCCTCAGGGCTGCTGCTGCGTAAAGGGGCCACCATACTCTGCTTGTAGTTGGTAGTGTGTCGGCCTACTGTGTGGCCTCAGGGCTGCTGCTGCGTAAAGGGGCCACCAGACTCTGCTTGTAGTTGGTAGTGTGTCGGCCTACTGTGTGGCCTCAGGGCTGCTGCTGCGTAAAGGGGCCACCAGACTCTGCTTGTAGTTGGTAGTGTGTCGGCCTACTGTGTGGCCTCAGGGCTGCTGCTGCGTAAAGGGGCCACCAGACTCTGCTTGTAGTTGGTAGTGTGTCGGCCTACTGTGTGGCCTCAGGGCTGCTGCTGCGTAAAGGGGCCAGCAGACTCTGCTTGTTGTTGGTAGTGTGTCGGCCTACTGTGTGGCCTCAGGGCTGCTGCTGCGTAAAGGGCCCACCAGACTCTGCTTGTAGTTGGTAGTGTGTCGGCCTACTGTGTGGCCTCAGGGCCGCTGCTGCGTAAAGGGGCCACCACACTCTGCTTGTAGTTGGTAGTGTGTCGGCCTACTGTGTGGCCTCAGGGCCGCTGCTGCGTAAAGGGGCCACCACACTCTGCTTGTAGTTGGTAGTGTGTCGGCCTACTGTGTGGCCTCAGGGCCGCTGCTGCGTAAAGGGGCCAGCAGACTCTGCTTGTAGTTGGTAGTGTGTCGGCCTACTGTGTGGCCTCAGGGCTGCTGCTGCGTAAAGGGGCCAGCAGACTCTGCTTGTAGTTGGTAGTGTGTCGGCCTACTGTGTGGCCTCAGGGCTGCTGCTGCGTAAAGGGGCCAGCAGACTCTGCTTGTAGTTGGTAGTGTGTCGGCCTACTGTGTGGCCTCAGGGCTGCTGCTGCGTAAAGGGGCCAGCAGACTCTGCTTGTAGTTGGTAGTGTGTCGGCCTACTGTGTGGCCTCAGGGCTGCTGCTGCGTAAAGGGGCCACCAGACTCTGCTTGTAGTTGGTAGTGTGTCGGCCTACTGTGTGGCCTCAGGGCTGCTGCTGCGTAAAGGGGCCAGCAGACTCTGCTTGTAGTTGGTAGTGTGTCGGCCTACTGTGTGGCCTCAGGACTGCTGCTGCACTCCCTTGAGCCTTCTCTGGGCACCAGCACATAATCTGTGGACACTGGTGGCTGTACATCTCTTCCAGTTTGGCCTCCATTACTTCTGTTCCACTCCTGCTTCCCAGGGCCAAGCTGATCATGGCTGACAGCCTGTCTCGGGCCTGATCTAAGAGGAAAAAATTCCAGGGTCACTGTTACGATGATGTTGGCCAGTGTGTTGTAATTCCCAAGCTCTCTGATTAGAGAATGTTTTCATGACTGGTGTGCCCATGTCTGCATTAGGGAAATGGGGTAGACATTGTCCGGAATACACTAGGGACACCGAGGCCCTGTGATGGGCTTAGTGCTCCCCACCCCCAGCGGGCAGTGCAGCCTGCCATCCAGAGTCCAGGCCTTCACTGCACTCTCTCTCAGAGGATTTTGCCCTCACCATGTGGGACCCCTGAGGGATAGGATGAGGGTAGAGGTCACACTGTCTCCTGGGAGGTAGCTGGTCCCTTCTCAACACTGGAATATGGAGCTGGGGCAGGTGTGTGCAGGGCTCATGTGTGCCAGGGAGCTGGGCTTGTTGGTCTGCTTCTAAATTCTGTTTCTAAGACCTTCTGTTTTGATCATCACATTAGGTTCGCTTGTATTGCTTAAGGCTGTTGTCTATTTACATAATCATTGTTTTCACTGGTTTAATCCCCACTGGTTCTCACGCTTTTTCCTTCTCCCCACCTCCTATCCTACGCGCATCCTCTTCTGACCTGACACTTCCGCCTCAGGAGATATATATAGGACAGGATTGTGATTAGAGCTAGATCACACTGCATTCCTCATCAATAAAGATCGAACTGCATCCCCGTTTGTCAATAAAGATTGAACTGCATTCCCAGCTCAGCCATGAGTCCCTGGTCGTCTGTCTCCTGCCCAAGAAGCTAGCCCGGCATGAGCTAGGTGTGTGCAGGGACCACATGTGCCAGGGAGCTGGGCCAGGTGTGTGCAGGCGCCCATGTGTGCCAGGGAGCTGGGCCAGGTGTGTGCAGGTGCCCATGTGTGCCAGGGAGCTGGGCCAGGTGTGTGCAGGCGCCCATGTGTGCCAGGGAGCTGGGCCAGGTGTGTGCAGGCACCCATGTGTGCCAGGGAGCTGGGCCAGGCATGTGTAGGGTCCCATGTGTTCCAGGGAGCTGGGCCAGGTGTGTGCAGGCACCCATGTGTGCCAGGGAGCTGGGCCAGGCATGTGTAGGGTCCCATGTGTGCCAGGGAGCTGGGCCAGGTGTGTGCAGGCACCCATGTGTGCCAGGGAGCTAGGCCAGGCATGTGCAGGGCCCCATGTGTGCCAGGGAGCTGGGCCAGGTGTGTGCCGGTACCCACATGGGCCAGGTGTGTGCAGGGCCTCATGTGTACCAGGGAGCTGGGCCAGGTGTGTGCAGGGCCCCATGTGTGCCAGGGAGCTGGGCTAGGCATGTGCAGGGCACCATTTGTGTGCCAGGGAGCTGGGCCAGGTGTGTGCAGGGCCCACATGTGCCAGGGAGCTGGGCCAGGTGTGTGCAGGTGCCCACGTGTGCCAGAGAGCTGGGCCAGGTGTGTGCAGGGCCCCATGTGTACCAGGGAGCTGGGCCAGGCATGTGCAGGCGCCCACATGTGCCAGGGAGCTGGGCCAGGTGTGTGCAGGGCCCCATGCACACACGTCAGTGTGCCCTTGGAATTGGAGCTTTTCTAGCTGAGGGGCAGGAGGGCTTGAACCTTCCCTTCTGCTCTCCTCCCACACAGCCTAGTAGGGCCTCCTTCTCCCCTCCCCCAGGGCCTCGCAGGTGCAGAGAAACTGGTCTGGAGGCAGCCGCCCTCCTCTCCGTAGCTCTTCCCTGGCCGCCCACAGTTCTGGGCTGTTGTGTAACCGTCAAGTCTATGTTACCTGGTGAAGTGGTTACGTAAACACCAGATTGTTTGTGCACGTTTCTCAGACACTCCAAAGTGTAGCTTCTGGGATCAAGTCCCTACAGGAGGCACCTACTGCCCTGCTCCCCCATAGGCTGGGCCGGTATTGAACCCGGGTCCTTCCCCATGGCGCTGTGTGACCCCCCAGTCCCTAACAATAGTCTGGAGGCTCATGGGAGCCTTTCCAGCATCTCCTGTGAGCTGTGTCCCCACACCATGGCTGGCTCTGTGTCTGGGGGTCTCCCTGGCTGTGATTCTGGGAGGACTACCCAGGTTCCTGGGTACAGCAAGGCCAGAGGAGGGTCTCCCAGGACACAGCCTGGGGGTGCAGCAAGGTGGGGTGGGGTCTCTCAGGGCTTGGTCCCAGGGCAACCCACAGTCCCCTTGGGCTGTGCAGATGGAGGCTGCCAGCTGGAGGAACAGAACCTCTCTCAGTGGGCTGCAGGGCACCCTCCTGGGCTGGGGGCTCAGAGCCAGCCGGCCACAAACTCCTTCTCCCCCTGCCATGCCTGTTCCCGTGGTCATCAGGCCTGCAGCCATGCCCGGCCCCCAGGCCTCATTCGGCTGCTGGGTGGGCGGGCGAGAGAGGAGACTGAGTTCAGGGGTGGAGGCAGCCCGGCTGCCGGCTGTGGGAGTGAGGCCTGCCTGCCCCCCTGGAAGAAGGTGGGCAAGGAGGCTGTGGGGATAGCACCCAGGATGGCCTGGCCCCTGCCCTGGCTGGGCACCCTGCTGTGGTGAGTGTCTGCCCATCCAATGGGGACCAGGGGCCTCCGGGCATGGGGACACCTGGGGGCCTCAATGAGTGTCTGCTGCAGGCTGGAGAGCACTATGGCAGCCTTGGACGGAGAGGGGCCTGTGTACCCCACAGAGAACGTCAGCCAGACCCTGGACAGCCTGCTGCAAGGTTATGACAACCGGCTACGACCTGGCTTCGGGGGTGAGAACCTCTTCACATCTCCACATCTCCCTGTCTCATGTCTCCCATCTTCCTGTCTCATGTCTCCCATCTCCCTGTCTCATGTCTCCCATCTTCCTGTCTCATGTCTCCCATCTCCCTGTCTCATGTCTCCCATCTCCCTGTCTCATGTCTCCCATCTCCCTGTCTCATGTCTCCCATCTTCCTGTCTCATGTCTCCCATCTCCCTGTCTCATGTCTCCCATCTCCCTGTCTCATGTCTCCCATCTCCCTGTCTCATGTCTCCCGTCTCCCTGTCTCATGTCTCCCATCTCCCTGTCTCATGTCTCCCATCTCCCTGTCTCATGTCTCCCTTCTCTCTGTCTCATGTCTCCCATCTCCCTGTCTCATGTCTCCCATCTCCCTGTCTCATGTCTCCCATCTCCCTGTCTCATGTCTCCCACCTCCCTGTCTCATGTCTCCCGTCTCCCTGTCTCATGTCTCCCACCTCCCTGTCTCATGTCTCCCGTCTCCCTGTCTCATGTCTCCCATCTCCCTGTCTCATGTCTCCCACCTCCCTGTCTCATGTCTCCCATCTCCCTGTCTCATGTCTCCCATCTCCCTGTCTCATGTCTCCCATCTCCCTGTCTCATGTCTCCCATCTCCCTGTCTCATGTCTCCCATCTCCCTGTCTCATGTCTCCCATCTCCCTGTCTCATGTCTCCCTTCTCTCTGTCTCATGTCTCCCATCTCCCTGTCTCATGTCTCCCATCTCCCTGTCTCATGTCTCCCATCTCCCTGTCTCATGTCTTCCACCTCCCTGTCTCATGTCTCCCACCTCCCTGTCTCATGTCTCCCATCTCCCTGTCTCATGTCTCCCATCTCCCTGTCTCATGTCTCCCACCTCCCTGTCTCATGTCTCCCATCTCCCTGTCTCATGTCTCCCATCTCCCTGTCTCATGTCTCCCATCTCCCTGTCTCATGTCTCCCATCTCCCTGTCTCATGTCTCCCATCTCCCTGTCTCATGTCTCCCACCTCCCTGTCTCATGTCTCCCGTCTCCCTGTCTCATGTCTCCTGTCTCCCTGTCTCATGTCTCCTGTCTCCCTGTCTCATGTCTCCCATCTCTCTGTCTCATGTCTCCCATCTCCCTGTCTCATGTCTCCCATCTCCCTGTCTCATGTCTCCCATCTCCCTGTCTCATGTCTCCCATCTCCCTGTCTCATGTCTCCCACCTCCCTGTCTCATGTCTCCCGTCTCCCTGTCTCATGTCTCCTGTCTCCCTGTCTCATGTCTCCTGTCTCCCTGTCTCATGTCTCCCATCTCCCTGTCTCATGTCTCCCATCTCTCTGTCTCATGTCTCCCATCTCCCTGTCTCATGTCTCCCATCTCTCTGTCTCATGTCTCCCATCTCCCTGTCTCATGTCTCCCATCTCCCTGTATCATGTCTCCTGTCTCCCTGTCTCCCTGTCTCATGTCTCCCAACTCTGTCTCATGTCTCCCATCTCCCTGTCTCATGTCTCCCCATCTCCCATGTCTCCCTTTCTCTCTGTCTCCCACCTCTCTGTCTCATGTCTCCCCATCTCCCTGTCTCATGTCTCCCCATCTCCCATGTCTCCCTTTCTCTCTGTCTCCCCATTTCCTCATCTCCCTGTCTCATGTCTCCCTGTATCTCTGTCTCCCCATCTCCCTGTCTCTCTGTCTCCCCATCTCCCTGTCTCATGTCTCCCTATCTTCCCATCTCCCTGTCTCATGTCTCCCTGTCTCATGTCTCCCTGTCTCTCTGTCTCCCCATCTCCCCATCTCTTTGTCTCACATTTCCTGTCTCCCATCTCTGTCCCAGCCCCCAGGGTGGGCTCTGTGTGTGCTCCAGTCTCAGCCCCCAGGACATTCTGGCCTTTGAACCACAGTGTCCACACCTGCCTGCTGGCCACCATAGCAGTTTGCTGGCCACTGCTCCAGTCCCAGGATGAGGAGCTCTAGGCCCTGGCCAGGGGCAGGGGGTCGCCCCTCCTCACAGGGCCCATTTGTCCCACGTGGTCACTGCAGGTGCTGTCACAGAGGTCAAGACGGACATTTATGTGACCAGCTTTGGACCCGTGTCGGACGTGGAGATGGTGAGTGGGCGCAGCTCTACCATCAGGGCCCAGGCTGACCACCTAAAGGCAGCCACACCTCTCAGGGACATTCACTGATGCCCAAGAGGCCCAATTCCAGGACATGTGGGTAGGACTGGATGTCAGGGGATGGAGCTCTGCCTCCTGCATCATACACATCTGTGTGCTCAGGTGTCCGGGGGAAAGGGGTGTGACCACCCCCCCCGGTGTCCTGGGAGACACCTCCCCTGGCCTTGCTGACCCCCTGGCTGTTTTGTGGGAGACCCCTCCCCTGGCCTTGCTGACCCCCTGGCCGTGTCCTGGGAGACCCTCCCCTGACCTTGCTGACCCCCTAGCCGTTTCATGGGAGACCCTCCCCTGGCCTTGCTGACTCCCTGGCCATGTCCTGGAAGACCCTCCCCTTGCCTTGCTGACCCCCTGGCCTTGTCCTGAGAGACCCCTCCCCTGGCCTTGCTGACCCCCTGGCCGTGTCCTGGGAGACCCTTCCCTGGCCTTGCTGACTCCCTGGCCATGTCCTGGGAGACCCTCCCCTGGCCTTGCTGACCCCGTGGCCTTGTCCTGAGAGACCCCTCCCCTGGCCTTGCTGACCCCCTGGCCATGTCCTGGGAGACCCTCCCCTGGCCTTGCTGACCCCCTGGCCATGTCCTGGGAAACCCCTCTTTCACTCGTACCAGCAGGTGTCCTGGGCTGCTCCTGGGTCCAGGTGGTGCGAGGCTCCCAAGGACATTCATCAAGATGGCCTGGGACAAGGTGCACTCACAACAGTGTGTCCTGGGCTGTGCAGCATGGACCCCTGGCCTCCTGTCCCTGAGAGACCCACTGGGATTTGTAGTGAGGCAAGAGCCTGCAGGAATGGCTGTCTTCAGCTCTGAGTGAAGAGAAAAGGAAAGGAAGGAGGGAGAGGAAAGGGGAGGAAGGGGGCAGGAAAGAGGGAGAGAGAGGGCCCTGAAGAGCACGTGTCAGACTTGGAAGGGAAGAGAGAGACCGGCCTCTGGGGTCTCTCCCCCTCGCCTCCTGCCCGGCTGCAGGGCAGCCCTCCGCCCGTGTCCTGCCGTGGGGACACACACGGTTAGGCCCCGGCCCCTGGCACCTCTCTCTCACAGCCAGGGAACCCCGGCCTTTAGTGAGTGGATAGGGGCTGTTACATTGCCTTTTAAATACGACCACCAGAGCAGTGTATCTGCCATCATGTAGCAGCCGGCGTTACTGGCCGTGTTCTCCTGTAATTACCAGCTGTTCTCTGCCAGTGACCTCTGCAGTGACCCTATAAGTCTTAAGACGTTTTACTATTTCATGAAAGACACCAATTCAAAGTCCTGACTGTTATTATCTCTGGTAAAATGGGGTGGTTTGCCTGTGGTTCCCAAGACAGGATCTGCTCAGGACCACACGCAGCCAGAGGGCTCTGTCCCTGGGTTCGCGTTTCAGAACCCTCCTGAGGGTGGTGGGCTGCTGTCTCTGCCCGCCTGGGAAAATAAAAAGGCTGAAAAGAAACAGCAGCAGGATGGTGCCTGAGTGAGGCCCAGGAGCTATGAGGGCCAGGGGAGGACAGCCCCCAGTCCTGAGAGAGGACTTGACAATGGGCAATGGGCAAAGGACAGAGGGCAGTGGGCACTGGGTACTGGGCAAAGGGCAGAGGAGAGTGAGCAGAGGGCATCAGGCAGTGAATAGTGGGCAGAGGGCAGTGGGCAGAAGGCAGCAGGCAGTGAGCAGAGGGCAGCAGGTAGTGGGCAGAGGGCAGCAGGCAGTGGGAAGAGGGCAGCAGGCAGTGGGAAGAGGGCAGCAGGCAGTGAGCAGAGGGCAGCAGGTAGTGGGCAGAGGGCAGCAGGCAGTGAGCAGAGGGCATCAGGTAGTGGGTAGAGGGCATCAGGCAGTGAGCAGAGGGCAGCAGGCAGTGGGAAGAGGGCAGCAGGCAGTGGGAAGAGGGCAGCAGGCAGTGAGCAGAGGGCAGCAGGTAGTGGGCAGAGGGCAGCAGGCAGTGGGAAGAGGGCAGCAGGCAGTGGGAAGAGGGCAGCAGGCAGTGGGAAGAGGGCAGCAGGCAGTGAGCAGAGGGCAGCAGGTAGTGGGCAGAGGGCAGCAGGCAGTGAGCAGAGGGCATCAGGTAGTGGGTAGAGGGCATCAGGCAGTGAGCAGAGGGCAGCAGGCAGTGGGCAGAGGGCATCAGGTAGTGGGCAGAGGGCAGCAGGCAGTGAGCAAAGGGCATCGGGCAGTGGGCAGAGGGCAGCAGGTAGTGGGCAGAGGGCAGCAGGCAGAGGGCATTGGGCAGTGGGAAGCAGGCAGGGGGCAGTGGGCAGCAGGCAGAGGGCAGCAGGCAGCAGGCAGAGGGTAGCAGGCAGTGGGTAGAGGGCAGCAGGCACTGGGCAGTGAGCAAAGGGCATCGGGAAGTGGGCAGCAGGCAGAGGGCAGCAGGCAGAGGGCATTGGGCAGTGGGCAGTGGGAAGCAGGCATCGGGCAGTGGGCAGCAGGCAGAGGGCAGCAGGCAGCAGGCAGAGGGTAGCAGGCAGTGGGTAGAGGGCAGCAGGCAGTGGGCAGATGGCATCGGGCAGCGGGCAGTGGGCAGAGGGCATCGGGTAGTAGGCAGAGGGCAGCAGGCAGCGGGCAGAGGGCAGCAGGCCTGCCCAGCTGTGTATGGTGCCCCTCCCTGTGCAGGAATACACCATGGACGTCTTCTTCCGCCAGACCTGGACAGACGAGAGGCTGAGGTTTGGGGGCCCCATGCAGATCCTGAGCCTGAACAGCCTGATGGTCAGCAGGATCTGGACGCCTGACACCTTCTTCAGGAACGGGAAGAAGTCCATCACTCACAACATGACCACCCCCAACAAGCTCTTCAGGATCATGCAGAATGGGACCATCCTCTACACCATGAGGTGAGGCCCCAAGCCTAGCCTCGCTCCCAGGGCCTGGCTGCTCCTAACCTTGCACGCCCTTGTCTCCAGGCTGACCATCAATGCAGACTGCCCCATGCGGCTGGTGAACTTCCCCATGGATGGCCATGCATGCCCGCTCAAGTTTGGGAGCTGTGAGTACCTGGGCACAGGGTCACTACTCCTTGGAGCTGAGTACTAGGCACAGGGTCAGTACTCTGTGGAGCTGAGTACCAGGGCATAGGGTCAGTACTCTATGTGGAGCTGAGTACCTAGGTACAAGGTCAGTACTTTATGTGGAGAGTGAGTGCCTGGGCACAGGGTCAGTACTCTGTGGAGCTGAGTGCCAGGGCACAGGGTCAGTACTCTATGTGGAGCTGAGTACCTAGGCACAGGGTCAGTACTCTGTGTAGAGAGTGAGTGCCTGGGCACAGAGTTAGTACACTTGGAGTTGAGTACTAGGTACAGGGACAGTACATTTGGAGCTGAGTATTGGGCATAGGGTCAGTACACTTGGAGCTGAGTACTGGGCACAGGGTCAATGCTCTACGTGGAGAGTGAGTGCCTGGATACAGGATTAGTACTCTGTGGCGCTGAGTGCCAGGGCACAGGGTCAGTACTCTATGTGGAGCTGAGTACCTAGGCACAGGATCAGAACTCTATGTGGAGAGTGAGTGCCTGGGCACAGGGTTAGTACACTTGGAGCTGAGTACTGGGCACAGGGTCAGTACTCTATGTGGAGAGTGAGTGCCTGGGCACAGGATTAGTACTCTGTGGAGCTGAGTACTGGGCACAGGGTCAGTACTCTATGTGGAGAGTGAGTGCCTGGGCACAGGGTTAGTACACTTGGAGCTGAGTACTGGGCACAGGGTCAGTACTCTATGTGGAGAGTGAGTGCCTGGGCACAGGATTAGTACTCTGTGGAGCTGAGTACCAGGGCACAGGGTCAGTACTCTATGTGGAGAGTGAGTGCCTGGGCACAGGGTTAGTACACTTGGAGCTGAGTACCAGGGCACAGGGTCAGTACTCTATGTGGAGAGTGAGTGCCTGGGCACAGGGTTAGTACACTTGGAGCTGAGTACTGGGCACAGGGTCAGTACTCTATGTGGAGAGTGAGTGCCTGGGCACAGGGTTAGTACTCTGTGGAGCTGAGTACCAGGGCACAGGGTCAGTACTCTATGTGGAGAGTGAGTGCCTGGGCACAGGGTTAGTACACTTGGAGCTGAGTACCAGGGCACAGGGTCAGTACTCTATGTGGAGAGTGAGTGCCTGGGCACAGGGTTAGTACACTTGGAGCTGAGTACTGGGCACAGGGTCAGTACTCTATGTGGAGAGTGAGTGCCTGGGCACAGGATTAGTACTCTGTGGAGCTGAGTACCAGGGCACAGGGTCAGTACTCTGTGGAGAGTGAGTGCCTGGGCACAGGGTTAGTACACTTGGAGCTGAGTACTGGGCACAGGGTCAGTACTCTATGTGGAGAGTGAGTGCCTGGGCACAGGGTTAGTACACTTGGAGCTGAGTACTGGGCACAGGGTCAGTACTCTATGTGGAGAGTGAGTGCCTGGGCACAGGATTAGTACTCTGTGGAGCTGAGTACATGGTCACAGGGTCAGTACACTTGGAGCTGAGTACTGGGCACAGGGTCAGTGCTCTGTGAGTGAGCCCGTGTGCATGTTTGGTTGTTGGCGGCTGGGGAGCCTAAGTGATTCCCGTGACACACAGCCTGGTGTAAGGACTCCTGTGTGAGGAGGGACCTTCATGCGTGGCTTCCTCGCACAGGGCGAGATGGGCTTGGAGGTGGGGAGAGACCACTGCTGCTCAGCAGTCCCGTCCACTTGTTTCTAAACCCAGACGCGTACCCCAGAAGTGAGGTCGTCTACACTTGGAAGAAAGGGCCCCTGCACTCTGTGGAAGTCCCAGAGGGATCATCCAGCCTCCTGCAGTATGACCTGGTCGGACAGACAGTATCAAGTGAGACCATCAAGTCTAACACAGGTGAGAATAACACAGAGGAGACTAACAGCTAACACAGGTGAGAATAACACAGGTAAGAATAACAGAGGAGACTAACAGCTAACACAGGTGAGAATAATACAGAGGAGACTAACAGCTAACACAGGTGAGAATAACACAGAGGAGACTAACAGCTAACACAGGTGAGTCTAACACAGAGGAGACTAACAGCTAACACAGGTGAGAATAACACAGGTAAGAATAACAGAGGAGACTAACAGCTAACACAAGTGAGAATAACACAGAGGAGACTAACAGCTAACACAGGTGAGTCTAACACAGGTGAGACCCTCTGCCTGCTCATACATGCACCACCTGCTGGCCCTCTGCTGACCAAGTGACCATGGGGGATCCCGGCCCCCAGCTGGCCCTCTGCTGACCCGCCCCAGATGGCCCTCAGCTCAGGTGGCCTGGGGCCTAGGCCCGGCTCGGGAGTGTCAACCGGCGCCTCCTGCCCGCAGGGGAGTACATCACGATGGCGGTGCACTTCCGCCTGCAGAGGAAGTTGGGCTACTTCATGATCCAGATCTACACGCCCTGCATCATGACCGTGGTTCTGTCCCAGGTGTCCTTCTGGATCAATAAGGAGTCCGTCCCTGCCAGGACCGTCTTTGGTGAGCTGGCCCAGCCCCGCTGCCCACACCAGCCCACAGAAAGAGTCCCCACTGTCCTTCACTGGCTCCTGTCAGGTGGGACCGAACAACCCCTGAGCGCAGGCACACCGCCCGGCCTCCCACTGGCCCTAGTGATGTGGGGCACAGAATTGAGCCTCCACAGAACAGGTGGAAGGAGGAGAGTGCCGGGAGTCACACCCAATGGGCTGAAGGGACACTTGCTTACATCCCGAGGAGAACACTGAGCAAGGATTCTAGGCAAGGGAGACCAGGTGGGCTGTGTGAGAAAAGGTCCTCCTAGAGACGGGAGAGACACTGGGGCTGAGAAGACAGAGAACGCTCTTCTGTCATCTCAGGAGTCTCCACAGCCCTCACCTCTGTCCACTCAGGAGTCTCCAGAGCCCTAACCTCTCTCCATTCAGGAATCTCCACAGCCCTCACCTCTCTCCACTCAGAAGCCTCCACAACCCTCACCTCTGTCCACTCATGAGTCTCCACAGCCACCACCTCTGTCCACTCAGGAGTATCCACAGCCCTCTCCTCTCTCCACTCAGGAATCTCCACAGTCCTCACCTCTGTCCACTCAGGAGTCTCCACAGCCCTCTCCTCTCTCCACTCAGGAATATCCACAGCCCTCACATCTGTCCACTCAGGAGTCTCCACAGCCCTCACCTCTGTGCACTCAGGAGTCTCCACAGCAATCACCTCTCTCCACTCAGGAATATCCACAGCCCTCACCACAGTCCACTCAGGAGTCTCCACAGCCCTCACTTCACTCCACTCAGGAGTCACCATACCCCTCACCTCTGTCCACTCAAGAGTCTCCACAACCCTCACCTCCTCTGTCCAAACATAATCTCCACAGACCTCACCTCTCTCCACTCAGGAATATCCACAGCCCTCACCTCTGTCCACTCAGAAATCACTACAACCCTCACCTCACTCCACTCAAGAGTCTCCACAGCCCTCACCTCTGTCCACTCAGGAGTCTCCACAGCCCTCACCTATCTCCACTCAGAAGTCTCCACAGCCCTCACCTCTGTCTACTCAGGAATCTCCACAGCCCTCACCTCTGTCCACTCAGGAGTCTCCACAGCCCTCACCTATCTCCACTCAGAAGTCTCCACAGCCCTCACCTCTGTCTACTCAGGAATCTCCACAGCCCTCACCTCTGTCCACTCAGGAGTCTCCACAGCCCTCACCTCTGTCCACTCAGGAATCTCCATAGCCTTCACCTATCTCCACTCAGAAGTCTCCACAGCCCTCACCTCTGTCAACTCAAGAATCTCCACAGCCCTCACCTCTGTCCACTCAGGAGTCTCCACAGCCCTCACCTCTGTCCACTCAGTAATCTCCACAGCCCTCACCTCTGTCTACACAGGAATCTCCACAGCCCTCACCTCTGTCCACTCAGGAGTCTCCACAGCCCTAACCTCTGTCTACTCAGGAATCTCCACAGCCCTCACCTCTGTCCACTCAGGAGTCTCCACAGCCCTCACCTCTGTCCACTCAGTAATCTCCACAACCCTCACCTCTGTCCACTCAGGAGTCTCCACAGCCCTCACCTTTGTCCAATCAGTAATCTCCACAACCCTCACCTCTGTCCACTCAGGAGTCTCCACAGTCCTCACCTCTTCCACTCAGGAATCTCCTAGCCCTCACCTCTCTCCACTCAGGAGTCACCATAACCCTCACCTCTGTCCACTCAGGAATCTCCTAGCCCTCACCTCTCTCCACTCAGGAGTCTCCACAGCCCTCACCTCCTCTGTCCAAACAGGATCTCTACAGCCCTCATCTCTCTCCACTCAGGAATCTCCACAGCCCTTACCTCTGTCCACTCAGGAGTCTCCACAGCCTTCTCCTCTCTCCACTCAGGAGTCTCCACAGCCCTCAGCTCTCTCCACTCAGGAGTCTCCACAGCCCTCATCTCTGTCCACTCAGAAGTCTCCACAGCCCTCACCTCTCTCCACTCAGGAATATCCACAACCCTCACCTCTGTCCACTCAGGAATCTCCATAGCCTTCACCTCTCTCCACTCAGAAGTCTCCACATAATTCACCTCCTCTGTCCAATCAAGAGTCTCCACAGCTCTGAGCTCTCTCCACTCAGGAGTTTCCACAGCACTCACCTCTATCCACTCAAGAGTCTCCACAGCCTTCTCCTCTCTCCACTCAGGAGTCTCCACAACCCTCTCCTCTCTCCAGTCAGGAGTCTCCACAGCCCTCACCGCTGTCCACACAGGAGTCTCCACAACCCTCTCCTCTCTCCACTCAGGAATCTCCACAGCCCTCTCCTCTCTCCACTTAAGAATCTCCACAGCCCTCAGCTCTCTCCACTCAGAAGTCTCCACAGCTCTCACCTCTGTCCATTCAGAAATCTCCACAGCCCTCTCCTCTCTCCACTCAGGAGTCTCCACAGCCCTCACCTCAGTCCATTCAGGAGTCTCCACAGCCCTCTCCTCTCTCCACTCAGGAATCTCCACAGCCCTCTCCTCTCTCCACTCAGGAGTCTCCACAGCCCTCAGCTCTCTCCACTCAGGAATCTCCACAGTCCTCACCTCTGTCCACTCAGGAGTCTCCACAGCCCTCACCTCTGTGCACTCAGGAATATCCACAACCCTCACCTAGTCCACTCAGGAGTCTCCACAGCCCTCACCTAGTCCACTCAGGAGTCTCCACAGCCCTCACCTCTGTCCACTCAGGAGTCTCCACAGCCCTCAGCTCTCTCCACTCAGGAATCTCCACAGCCCTCTCCTCTATCCACTCAGGAGTCTCAACAGCCCTCAGCTCTCTCCACTCAGGAGTCTCCACAGCCCTCACCTCTGTCCACTCAGGAATATCCACAGCCCTGTCCTCTCTCCACTCAGGAATCTCCACAGCCCTGTCCTCTCTCCACTCAGGAGTCTCCACAGCCCTCAGCTCTCTCCACTCAGGAATCTCCACAGTCCTCACCTCTGTCCACTCAGGAGTCTCCACAGCCCTCTCCTCTCTCCACTCAGGAATCTCCACAGCCCTCACCTCCTCTGTCATCAGGCATCACCACAGCCCTCACCGTCTCTCCTCAGGCATCACCACAGTGCTGACCATGACCACGCTGAGCATCAGTGCCCGGCACTCCCTCCCCAAAGTGTCGTACGCCACGGCCATGGACTGGTTCATCGCCGTCTGCTTTGCCTTCGTCTTCTCCGCGCTCATCGAGTTTGCCGCCGTCAACTACTTCACCAACATCCAGGCTCAGAGGGCCCAGCGCCAGCCCCTGCCACCCCCACCACCACCGCCTACTGTGTCTGTGGCCCCGGAGTGCCTGGGAGCGGGCATTGTGCTGGTAAGCTGTGCTCCCCATGCCCCCTCACAGAGCGGTGCCCCCTGGAAGCTCCCGGCAGGGTCTCAGGAGGAGGGTGCTGTGCCAGGCCTGCCCGCAGGAAGCCGCTGTGCAGGGCCACCTTGCCCTTCTTGAGCCGGCTGGCACCCAGCAGGGAACGGGCTTCAGAGTCCAGGAGGGAGCAGGCCTGGGAGCAGCTGCTAGCTGGAGTCTGTGCTCTGCTGACCCCGCGGGTGCAGTCCCACTCCTGATGACGGACGAGCGCCCCACATTCTCAGCACGTGCGAGTGAGTGCGTGAGGGTGGGCGTGATTCTCAGGCTTCCGGGTGGCATGCAGCCTGGAAACGGAGTTCAGGTTTGCCTGGTACCTCACAGGCTTTATGGAGAATGAACAAAGTGTCACATGAACTAGTCCAGCGGTCATCTGGGGAGAATGCAATGGTCATGCAAACAGACTCTCATGTCTGGACCTCCAAGGACCCAGGTTCACTCCCCCGTACCACCATAAGCTAGAGCCCAGCAGTGCTCAGGTCGATTAATTAGTTAAAATAATTCCAGGGTCAAAATGTGCTCCCAAGCCCCAGTCCCACCTCCAAGCAGACACAGAGAGAGAGAGAGACGTTGACTTCAGTACAAGGACCAAGTAGAAGCTCTTGGGTAAGGGGGTTTTCCTTGATAATATCCAATAGTGCAGATGCTCTGACTGAAATTGTCTATCCAGTACAGGAAGGCTTCTGAACATTTCTTTTTTTTAAAGAAATGTATTATTTAATATTTTGTTAATGAAAGAGAGATAGAGAGACTGGAACACCAGAGCGCCGCTCAGCTCTCACTGACAGTGGTGCTGGGGAGTGAATCTGCAAACTCAGAGCCTCAGGATTAAGGTTTTTTACAGAATAACTACGATGCCTCCCTGACCAACTCATGGTCATGGACCACATTCAGTCCAGTTCATCAAGGGTAAACTCTGTGTTACAAATTAGAAAACAATACATGTTTTACTTCTAAAATATTTAAGTAGTTAATGACAGGCCGAAGATGCTGTCTCATGGAAATATGGTCTCTGACAGGTCAAAGAACAATGAGAACCCACGTTCTCTATAGAGTAGGCCTCCCGCAGCACAGGAACAAGAGGAGAACCCATATTCTCTGTAGAGTAAGCCTCCTGCAGCACAGGAACAAGAGGAGAACCCACGTTCTCTGTAGAGTAGGCCTCCCACAGCACAAGGACAAGTGGAGAACCCACGTTCTCTGTAGGATAGGCCTCCCGCAGTGAAGGGACAAGAGGAGAACCCACGTTCTCTGTAGAATAGTCCTCCCGCAGCACAAGGACAAGCGGAGAACACACGTTCTCTGTAGAGTAGGCCTCCCACAACACAGGGACACGCGGAGAACCCACGTTCTCTGTAGGATAGGCCTCCCGCAGTGAAGGGACAAGAGGAGAACCCATGTACTCTGTAGAGTAGGCCTCCCTCAACACAGGGACAATAGGAGAACCCAAGTTCTCTGTAGAGTAGGCTTCCTGCAACACAGGGACACTCAGAGAACCCATGATCTCTGTAGAATAGGCCTCCCGCAGCACAAGGACAAGTAGAGAACCCACGTTCTCTGTAGAGTAGGCCTCCCTCAGCACAGGGACACATGGAGAACCCACGTTCTCTGTATAGTAGGCCTCCCGCAACACAGGGACAAGAGGAGAACCCACGTTCTCTGTAGGATAGGCCTCCCTCAGCACAAGGACAAGAGGAGAACCCATGTTCTCTGTAGAGTAGGCCTCCTGCAGCACAGGGACACATGGAGAACCCACGTTCTCTGTAGAGTAGGCCTCCCACAGAACAGGGACACATGGAGAACCCACGTTCTCTGTAGAGTAGGCCTCCCGCAACACAGGGACACATGGAGAACCCACGTTCTCTGTAGAGTAGGCCTCCCTCAGCACAGGGACACATGGAGAAATCCCGTTCTCTGTAGAGTAAGCCTCCCTCAGCACAGGGACACATGGAGAATCCACGTTCTCTGTAGAGTAGGCCTCCCGCAACACAGGGACACATGCAGAACCCATCTTCTCTGTAGAATAGGCCTCCCACATCACAGGGACACATGGAGAACCCACGTTCTCTGTAGAGTAGGCCTCCCTCAGCACAGGGACACATGGAGAACCCACGTTCTCTGTAGAGTAGGCCTCCCTCAGCACAGGGACAAGAGGAGAACCCACGTTCTCTGTATAGTACGCCTCCTGCAACACAGGGACACATGGAGAACCCATGTTCTCTGTAGAGTAGGCCTCCTGCAACACAGGGACACATGGAGAACCCATGTTCTCTGTAGAGTAGGCCTCCCTCAGCACAGGGACACATGGAGAACCCACGTTCTCCATAAAGTAGGCCTCCCGCAACACAGAGACAAGAGTAGAACCCACGTTCCTTGTAGAGTAGGCCTCCCCCAGCACAGCGACACATGGAGAACTCACGTTCTCTGTAGAGTAGGCCTCCTGCAGCACAGGGACAAGAGGAGAATCCACATTCTCTGTAGAGTAGACCTCCCGCAGCACAGGGACAAGAGGAGAACCCACGTTCTCTGTAGAGTAGGCCTCCCTCAGCACAGGGACACATGGAGAACCCACGTTCTCTAGAGTGGGCCTCCCTCAGCACAGGGACACATGGAGAACCCACGTTCTCTAGAGTGGGCCTCCCGCAGCACAGGGACACATGGAGAACCCACGTTCTCTAGAGTGGGCCTCCCGCAGCACAGGGACACATGGAGAACCCACGTTCTCTAGAGTGGGCCTCCCTCAGCACAGGGACACATGGAGAACCCACGTTCTCTAGAGTGGGCCTCCCCCAGCACAGGGGCACATGGAGAACCCACGTTCTCTAGAGTGGGCCTCCCCCAGCACAGGGGCACATGGAGAACCCACGTTCTCTAGAGTGGGCCTCCCCCAGCACAGGGGCACATGGAGAACCCACGTTCTCTAGAGTGGGCCTCCCCCAGCACAGGGACACATGGAGAACCCACGTTCTCTAGAGTGGGCCTCCCTCAGCACAGGGACACATGGAGAACCCACGTTCTCTAGAGTGGGCCTCCCGCAGCACAGGGACACATGGAGAACCCACGTTCTCTAGAGTGGGCCTCCCGCAGCACAGGGACACATGGAGAACCCACGTTCTCTAGAGTGGGCCTCCCTCAGCACAGGGACACATGGAGAACCCACGTTCTCTAGAGTGGGCCTCCCCCAGCACAGGGGCACATGGAGAACCCACGTTCTCTAGAGTGGGCCTCCCGCAGCACAGGGGCACATGGAGAACCCACGTTCTCTAGAGTGGGCCTCCCCCAGCACAGGGGCACATGGAGAACCCACGTTCTCTAGAGTGGGCCTCCCCCAGCACAGGGGCACATGGAGAACCCACGTTCTCTAGAGTGGGCCTCCCCCAGCACAGGGGCACATGGAGAACCCACGTTCTCTAGAGTGGGCCTCCCGCAGCACAGGGACACATGGAGAACCCACGTTCTCTAGAGTGGGCCTCCCCCAGCACAGGGGCACATGGAGAACCCACGTTCTCTAGAGTGGGCCTCCCCCAGCACAGGGGCACATGGAGAACCCACGTTCTCTAGAGTGGGCCTCCCCCAGCACAGGGGCACATGGAGAACCCACGTTCTCTAGAGTGGGCCTCCCCCAGCACAGGGGCACATGGAGAACCCACGTTCTCTAGAGTGGGCCTCCCCCAGCACAGGGACACATGGAGAACCCACGTTCTCTAGAGTGGGCCTCCCGCAGCACAGGGGCACATGGAGAACCCACGTTCTCTAGAGTGGGCCTCCCGCAGCACAGGGACACATGGAGAACCCACGTTCTCTAGAGTGGGCCTCCCGCAGCACAGGGACACATGGAGAACCCACGTTCTCTAGAGTGGGCCTCCCGCAGCACAGGGGCACATGGAGAACCCACGTTCTCTAGAGTGGGCCTCCCGCAGCACAGGGACACATGGAGAACCCACGTTCTCTAGAGTGGGCCTCCCGCAGCACAGGGACACATGGAGAACCCACGTTCTCTAGAGTGGCCTCCCTCAGCACAGGGACACATGGAGAACCCACGTTCTCTAGAGTGGGCCTCCCGCAGCACAGGGACACATGGAGAACCCACGTTCTCTAGAGTGGGCCTCCCGCAGCACAGGGACACATGGAGAACCCACGTTCTCTAGAGTGGGCCTCCCGCAGCACAGGGACACATGGAGAACCCACGTTCTCTAGAGTGGGCCTCCCGCAGCACAGGGACACATGGAGAACCCACGTTCTCTAGAGTGGGCCTCCCGCAGCACAGGGACACATGGAGAACCCACGTTCTCTAGAGTGGGCCTCCCGCAGCACAGGGACACATGGAGAACCCACGTTCTCTAGAGTGGGCCTCCAGCAGCACAGGGACACATGGAGAACCCACGTTCTCTAGAGTGGGCCTCCCGCAGCACAGGGAAGTGGGGAGCTTTTCTTGGTCTCTACTAGCCCTAATTCCATAAGACGTTCACCGTGTGGTGGTCTGGTGTTTCTTCTGTGAGAGGAAACGCAGCGGGTGTGGGTGGTTCCCTCCTAGTTTTGGGGAGCACAGGACTGTTTGCTTAGCCCTGGCCAGCCCCTGGCCCCCAGTCCTCCTCCCCGCACCTTGCCCAGGGTGCCCGCTGGGGACAGGCCTGAGTGCAGACAAGGTCCCCCAACCTCAGTGGGGCTCTGCAAGGCCTCTATGTGTTGAGAGATCACAGCCAAGCAGATGGCAAAGCAAGACCATCTCCACTCTCAGATCATGTTTCCTCCGAAAGCTCTGATGCTTGTAAAATGACTCCTCTGGTAAAAAAACAAGTGCTTACAGGGTCCAGGAGCTGGTTCAGCAGGGAAAGTGCACAACTTACCTTGTGTGAGGCCCGTGGTTCAAGCTCCGGCACCCTGGGATGGCAGTGGTGCTCAGTTTAGTAGTGTCTCCTCACCTCTAGGTCCTTTGAGACACAGAACAAACAGGGATGGGGCCAGGGAGCCTACTCAGTGGTGCAAGCTGCATGAGAAGAGAAGGGGTCTCACAGGGACCAGGCAGTGGTGCTCATGGTTGAGCACACATGTCACCATGCACAAGGACCTGGGTTCCAGCCCCTGGTCCCCACCTGCAGGGGAAGTTTCACAAGCAGTGAAGCAGGTCTGCAGGTGTCTTTGTCTCTCCTCTCTCTATTTCCCCCTCCTCTCTCAATTTATGGCTGTCTCTATTCTATAAATAAATAAAGGTAATACAATGATAAAAAAGTAAATTCTTTAAAAGAAAGGATAGGGCCCCATTATGAACTCTGCCTATTAATAGGTAGGTAACCTGCTTTGCCAAAATGCCAACAGCACTGTACCACACACCTATGGAGGTACCATTTGCACTGTCAGATCCCAAATTAGTGGACCTGGGAAAAACAGTCAGAGTGAGCCGAAGAACTTGGGAATAACTTTCATCTGTCTGAGCTCCCTGGCCAGATGTGCAGATAGAAAGGAAAAGTCCGTCGCTCCCTGCCGGTATGCTTTGAAGTCTGTTTCTGAAAGGAATATGATTTCACAGCTTCAGAGAAGGCACAAAGTCATTATTCCCTTAGGCTATAATTCTCAGGGCACAATTCCTGAATAAGCTAGTATTCAAGATCTCAAGTCTCCCCAGCCTCTATCTTCTCCAATTCTAAAATAGCAGAATATGATAAGCTGGCCCTTGGGGAAGCTGGTGAAAAGTGCATTTAAATCTCAAAGTACTCTTCTTCTCGCCTGCTGATCCTATTTATTTTGGGGGAAAGTAGTTCTGAACTGACTCCAGTGAAAATATCTCAAGACAATGCAGAGGAGAATTTGGTCTCTAAAAGGTTAACTAAGCATGCAAAAATAAAAATAGAAACAAGCTTAGAGACAGGAACCTTGAAGGTGAAAAAACCAACACAGATGAGGGCTCAGACCATCTGTATCTGCTCCCCAAGCAGGCTTGGCTGTCTGCCCCCCAACTGGGAGCCAAGCCCACACGGCCACGGGCACCCACTGGTGGGTGCCTTCCCAGAGCTCACAGATACGGTGACATTTCAAGCTGTCTGTTCAGTCGTAATGCAAACACTGTCACCGGAGGGAGCTGGACCTTGAATGAGCACTGAGTGAGTCTGAGGGGAGTTCAGGGCCTGAATGTGCCCTGGGCGTCTAAGTTGTGCATGCAAAGGCTCCCTGCCTGTCCTGGGAGAGGACTCAGCATCTGCCACTTTGGCTCTGACCTGGAAACTGGGAACTGGTGTCCGGCAGAGTGCGTCCGAGAGGAGCGTCTGTCAGAGTCCCAAGATGCTGTCCCCCGGCGGGTGTCAGCAGGGTGTTTCTTTCTCTCTCCTTCTCCCATGCCCCCCTTTAAATAACTGCTTAAATTTTATTTATTTACTTTGGATAGAGACAGAAGTAATGGAGGGAGGGAGTTAGCACCTTCAGACCTGCTTTACCTCAGCAGCTGCAAAGTTTCCCTGGGCAGGTGGGGGCCTGGGACTCGAACCTGGGTCCTTGTGCATCGTGACATGTGTGCTTTGTGAGGTCTGATGCCCTCTCCCCCACCCCCAATTTATCATGAGAGAAACAGATGGAGTGGAGTGGGCAGGACTTGCAGAGCTGTGGCTCCACTGATGGGCACAGGAAGGAGCCTGGCATCCTGTCCTGGCTTCTCCTCTGGGGCATGGAGCTTCTGTGCCCTATGTGGACTCTCATTTGGAAGGAGAGACAGGGAAGGAGACACGAGCTTACCCACCTCCACCACAGAGTTCCCAATAGTGTCAGGCTGGGATCCAAGGCCTCACATGGGGCAAGGCCTGAGCCTGCCCACCGATCCCTCCTGGGGCCCCTCCTAGGACTACTTTCTTCAGTATCTGTTTTTAAATGGTTTGTTCATCTTATTTTAATGAGAGAGAGACCAGAGCCCTCCAGAGCACCCCCACAGAGCACCCCCAGGGCACCCCCACAGAGCACACCCCCACAAAGCACCCCCCCAGAGCACACCCCCAGGACACACCCCAGAGCACACCCCCAGAGCACCTCCACAGAGCACACCCCCAGGGCACCCCCAGAGCACACCCCCAGGGCACCCCCAGGGCACACCCCCACAGAGCACACCCCCAGAGCACACCCCAGGGCACCCTCAGAGCACCTCCCACAGAGCACACCCCAGGGCACCCCCAGAGCAAACCCCCAGAGCACCTCCACAGAGCACACCCCCAGGGCACCCTCAGAGCATACCCCCAGGGTACCCCTAGAGCATACCCCAGGGCACCCCCAGAAAGCACACTCCCACAGAGCACACCCCCAGAATGGTGCCCAGCAGGGGCTGGAAGTCTCAGAGCACAGAGTAGGGATGGCCACGGGGCATCATGAAAGCTGGCAGGGGCCGGAGTTCCCTCCTGGACTCCCACAAGGGGGCGGGTGGCCCAGCCCCTTCCCTCAGCATCCCCATGTCTGTTCCCCAGGCTGGGTGTGTCTGTCTGTCCCCAGAGATCCTGAGTCCAGTGGACTCTGGGCTCTGTGTCTGCCCCCCAGGCTGAGCATGTCTGTCTGTCCCTGCAGCTCCCAGAGTCCGGCTGTCAGCTGAAGAGGAGGCTAGCCCCACTGGCCCTGCCTGTGGCGCCCGTTCATGAAGCCTGCCGGGTGCTGGCCCGAACCCCCAGCATGGACGTCTCCCCTGCCTCCCTGGGCTCCCTGGGCTCCCCAGCCTCCCCAGGTGGCTCCAGCAAGATTGACCAGTACTCAAGGGTCCTGTTTCCGGTAGCATTTGCGGCCTTCAACCTGGTCTACTGGGTGGTCTACCTGGCCCGGGACCCCGCAGGGGGGCAGCACACCCTGTAGCCACAGGACCCCACCCATGAGGCCCCCCGCACATGAGACCCTCACCTAAGGAACCCCACCCTACCCCCAGGGGACACCTTAGCCCCATGGGACCCTTACCCCTATGGGACCCCTTACCCCCAGGGGACCCCTTACCCTCATAGGACCTCCACCCTGCAATATATTCCACCACCAGGCCCCCCCACCAACCCCACTGAGACAGACAGGGCTGGTGAGGCAGGCAGGGAGGCCTGTATCCTCAGGAGACCCCTGCCAGATTCCCTGATGGAGGAGGTGACACTCAGGGAGCTGCAGAGATGGCCACATGCCCAAATGAGCAAGAGTCCACTAGCCTGAGAGGATCATGTGGGGAGCTGACGAGGACCCAGGCACAGTGTGTGAGGGTCACCTGGACAGAGAGGGGATGCAGCCCTCTGTGGGGACCCAGACACAGTGTGTGAGGGCCACCTGGACAGAGAGGGGATGCAGCCCTCTGTGGGGGCCCCAGGCACAGTGCGTGAGGGCCACCTGGACAGAGAGGGGACGCAGCCCTCTGTGGGGACCCCGGGCACAGCATGTGAGGGCCACCTGGACAGAGAGGGGATGCAGCCCTCTGTGGGGATCCAGACACAGTGCGTGAGGGCCACCTGGACAGAGAGGGGATGCAGCCATCTGTGGGGACCCTGGGCACAGTGTGTGAGGGCCACCTGGACAGAGAGGGGACAGAGCCCTCTGTGGGGACCCTGGGCACAGTGTGTGAGGGCCACCTGGACAGAGAGGGGACAGAGCTCTCTGTGGGGACCCCTGACCCCCAGGGAAGCACCCCACTCTGGACACCCACTTCTCTGTGAAGCCTCTTTCTCCTTCCCTGGCACCCCTCCCTCTTGGGCTGCTCTGCTCCTTATAAACTTGCCTGTGAAACCCCAATGCCTCACTGTCTCTGTTGATCCTCCACTTGGTGTTGACACCTGTAGGTGCAGCTTAAGAACCAGTGCCATGTCTTACACTGTGCAAGTACTCGAAATCTTAAAGGAAAATGAAGATTAATTTTCATGAGCAGGAGAGAGATGAAACAAGCATCTTGTGCTCTGACATGAGGTTGAGCTGGGACCTTAACCTGGGACCCCAGGCATGCAAGTCTGCTGGGCCACCATTGTGGGACTATGTGAAAGCTTGGTAGAGCTTAGGGAAGCTTGGATGGAGGTCTGGAAAGACACCCCACTTGTTAGCCTCTCTCCTTATAGAGATGAGCCAAGAGGGAAAAGTCTCCCAGACTCAGTTTCTCCTTGTTAGTCTCTCAAGCTCACAGAAAGCCTACAGGCCTCTCACACTTAGTTTCCCCTGCTGACAGGCCACATGGCTGCCTGCTTTAGTGTTCACTCAAAGTTCATGATAGTCACTCAAAGTTCACACATCCACTTCACCTTTTGATCACAAGGGAGAACACACTCTATCATACACCTCCCCAACACTCTATCATACACCTCCTCAGACAGAGAAACCCACAAATCTTATTTCTTTGTGTTCTTTCATATCTGTGATTTACATAAAGTCTTGTTTCTCTTCTCTCTATCGCACCCTACTGGTTTAGCCCCTATGCTTCTCTCAAATGCCTTTGGATAGTTAACCTGCCTGCATCATGGAGACTAACTGTCTTGACCTTTATGCATCTGCATCAATTCTTGTTGTACCAGCCACCTACCATAGGGACAAGCTGACCTTTAAGAAACCTGTCATTTCTGACATATTTGAAAAAAATGTTCTTTGTTTAACTTTCTATATAAACCCAAACCCACCTTCAAATAAAGGAATGTTTATACCAGAATGCTCCCCAATGCCTCCTTTCTGGATCGTGCAGCCCCTTGAGCTGGCAAGGGAGGGTCGGTGACTTGCCTCCTAGTTGGATCCACTCCATGGGAGTGCCAGCACACCACGGCACAAGGCCCCACCTGGACCCTGCTTCCCAGCCTGACCCTTCTGGAATCTCCGTAGAATGGGCACAAACAGGTGCTGCTGTTACCACACATGAGAAGCCAGGCTTTGCAGGAGACCGAACTTACCGCGTCTCTGAGCTGAGCTGGAGCCAGCATTGCACCTGCTGGCATCGTGGCCTCCAGACTCACACTGAGTGCAAACAAAAAGTGTGGTAGCAGAGCTGAGCGTGGCGACTTCTCTGGGCCTCAGCGCCAGCACTACACATCCACCGCTCCTGGAGGCCACTCCTGCCACTTCACTGGGCAGGACAGAGAGAGACTGAGGGGAGGGGAAGACACACACAGAGACGGAGAGACACCCGCAGACCTGCTTCACTGCTCATGAAGCTTTCCCCCTGCAGGTGGGGAACAGGGGCTCGAACCCCTGTCCTAGCGCTTGGTGCTATGTGCACTTAACCCAGTGCACCACCACCGCCCCCGAATACGACAGCATCAAGGAGGACTTCTAGGTGTCTGAAGGTCACACTGGAGATGGAGTCTGGTGAGGAGTTTTGTCAGAGTAGGAGGAACACCTTCCCGCTCCCAGTTTCACCCACATGGGAGCCTTGCTGGGAGCTCCTCTTCTGGCATCCGCACCCCAAGGTGTCCCAGTCTCCCGAAGGAAGGACACATGCCCCTCCTGGTCCTCGGTGATTTGTCTCCCGGAGCTTTTCTCCAAAGCAGGCTTGTCATGTAGACGGAGATCTCCTCGTCCTCTGCAGCCCCTCCCAGCGCCGCCCGTGAGGCCGGCCCCTGCCGCTGCTCCCTCTGGCTGACCGAGCTCCTGCACAGTGCCCACGGCGGCCTGCTGCTGCAGATTCATGTGTTTTAAGATCAGATGCTGGGAGGTAGGAGACATCTTAAAACGGCTTCCAGCCCTGACAGAAATGCTGAAGCAGTCGAAAGGGTAGTTGAAAGCCAGGGAACATGAGAAAAATCTGTTCAGTTATTTATAGTCTCCCTCAGCCACTTACCCTGCAGACACATTCAAACTCTGTGCCCCCCACCCCACCCCTGCCCCAAGGCTTTCTCTCTGTGGGCAGGGTCTGTGGTGATGCCACTTACCCTGCAGACACATTCAAACTCTGTGCCCCCATCCCTGCCCCAAGGCGTACTCTCTGTGGGCAGGGTCTGCAGTATTGCCATACTGATGGCTGACTCACCACTTCTGTCCCAGCACTTCCGTTTCAGGTTTCTCCTGAGCCCCCTGCCATGGGCCCATGGGGCTCACTGGCCAGAGCTGTGAAGACCGGCAGTTCACACTTGAAGTGACCCTCTGACTGACCCCAAAGTGCCAAAGGCTGAGGCATGCCTGTCCGGAAGCCTGTCACTGTGGGATGGCCCTACACAGACTGGATCATGGCGGCAGAGCTAAGGGTCACCCTTCTCCACAGCCTGGAAGCAAAAGGGGCAGAGACCTCTGGCCTCCTTGGTCCTGACAATCAAGACTTTCCTTTATATATATATATAATTTTTATATTTATTTATTTTCCCTTTTGTTGCCCTTTTTTATTGTAGTTATTGTTGTTGTTATTGATATCATCATTGTTGGAAAGGACAGAGAGAAATGGAGAGAGGAGGGGAAGACAGAGAGGGGGAGAGAAAGACAGACACCTGCAGACCTGCTTCACCGCCCGTGAAGCGACTCCCCTGCAGGTGGGGAGCCGGGGGCTCGAACCGGGATCCTTACGCCGGTCCTTGCGCTTCGCACCACCTGCGCTTAACCCGCTGCACCACCGCCCGACTCCCCAGACATTTCTATTTTCAAAAATATTTGTCATGCAAGAACAACAGGAAGAGTGAGAGAGGAGTGGGGGCAGGGCTCCACTCAGTTCCTGCTAAGCTGATGGTGGTGATGGAACCTAGGTGAGCGGGTTGGGGCTCCAGAAGGCTCCAGGAGCTCCCCAGGCCACTCAGCCATCTCTAGAGGTTTGTCTGCTGTCACTGGTCACTGCACTGACCCGGAGTCCGGCCTGTCCTCCATGTGCTCAGCACAGCATCAGTGTCGGCACTGTGGAGGGTCTTGGGCAGGTGGGTGCTCACCCCGCTGCAAAACCTCCGTGGCCGCCGTCCCGTCCCCCACAGCCCTGATGTCCTCCCCTCTGGCACTGGTGGCAGTGATGACACTGCCACCCAGGGCAGGACTCATGATGGCACAGGGCTGACATGAGGCCTGGTGTGAGGGCAGGTGTGAGGGCAGGTGTGAGGGCTGGTGTGAGGGCTGGTGTGATATCTGGTGTGAGGGCAGGTGTGAGGGCTGCTGTGAGGCCTGGTGTGAGGGCTGGTGTGAGGCCTGCTCTGAGGTCTGGTGTGATGGCTGGTGTGAGGGCAGGTGTGAGGGCAGGTGTAAGGGCAGGTGTGAGGGCTGGTGTGAGGCCTGCTGTGAGGCCTGGTGTGACGTCTGGTGTGAGGGCTGGTGTGAGGGCTGCTGTGAGGCCTGGTGTGAGGGCAAATGTGAGGCCTGGTGTGAGGGCTGGTGTGATATCTGGTGTGAGGGCAGGTGTGAGGGCTGGTTAGAGGGCTGGTGTGATGGCTGCTGAGAGGGCTGTTGTGAGGGCTGGTGTATGGGCTGTTGTGATGTCTGGTGTGAGGCCTGGTATGAGGGCTGGTGAGAGGGCTGGTGTGATGGCTGGTGAGAGGGCTGTTGTGAGGGCTGGTGAGAGAGCTGGTGTGTGGGCAGGTGTAAGGGCAGATGTGAGGCCTGGTGTGAGGCCTGGTGTGAAGGCTGCTGTGATATCTGGTGTGAGGCCTGGTGTGAGGGCTGGTGTGATGTCTGGTGTGAGGGCTGGTATGAGGGCTGGTGTGCTGGCAGGTGTGATGTCTGTTGTGAGGGCTGGTGTGAGGGCAGGTGTGAGGGCTGCTGTGAGGCCTCATGTGAGGGGTGTTGTGAGGGCTGCTGTGAGGCCTGACATGTTGGTTGGTGTGAGTGTTAGTTTGAGTGCTGGTGTGAGGGCTTATGTGAGGGCTGGTGTTTCAGCTGGTGTGAGGCCTGGTTTGAGGGATGGTGTGAGGGCTTGTGTGAGTGCTGATCTGAACTGCTGGTCTGAGGTATGATCGATCTGAGCTACTGGTCTGTTGTCCGTCTTAGGGCTGGTCTGAGGGCTGGTCCGAGGGCCATGACAAACCTCCTCCTCAGATCAGCTGGTCATCAACCCTCCAATGTTTGGGATCTGGAGGCTGTTCATGAAGAGCCCCATTGAAGGAATTTGAGTATCTGAAGGTGATACAATTCCTAGCATAAAAACAAATCGATGATCATTCTTTGAGACCCCTTATATTATAGATAGTCATTGCAATACTGAAGTCTTTGTGGTAAAAGCTAATTGTTTCTTTACCCACACCCACACAGGTGTTTCCATCTGCATTACTCAAAGATTCACTGACATGTGTGTAGCAGAGAAAACAATCTTCTATGGACGTAGGATGCTATAGAACAATGCACATTGTTTGTTTAAATCAGATTGTCACTGAGCAATTGTCCTTGGAAATTCTGTGAGCACCTGCTATTGCTAATAGAAACTTTGGACTACAGCTATTTTTAATAGTGTTAAGAAAGAGATTCCACTTCTGTGAATTTGTGAGGGAGGGAAGGCTCTTGAGTCTAAATGGTATTATTGTTAAGAACTGTAGTTTGAATGTCTATTAGGATTAGAATTATAGTTTACTATAGGAAAAAAAAGAGCTGCAGTTCAAAATATCTATTAGTACCTAGAAAAGAACAATAATTATCATTAAAACACTCATCTTTGAGAAAGGATGCTGGATTAAGAAGAGAAAATCTAATTTAATCCTTTTCAGATTACTCAGAGAGAGGGGAAAGCCCAAGCTTCATAATGGACTTTCAGCTCTGACTAACTCTGGAGATTTGAGAGTTGAAACAGTGAAGAAGGGGATTTGATTTAAGAAATAATTTGAATAACCAGACTCCCTTCCCCTCCCACCCACCCTCACTGGAGCCGGGGCTGATTTGAGCTAATGTTTTTTTTTTCTTTTTAATTGTTATTTTTTACTTTCTCATCAACAGCTGTGTGTTATTATTAATTATTGACTTTAAAATACATTACTTTCAGACTGTGTTTCAGGGTCACCATGAATGTGAGGGAAAGGAAAAGGATGTTGAGTTTTAGGCCTGGTGAGGAGGTGGAGGCTGGAGACCCTCCCCGGGGCAGAGCCGCATGGACAAAAAGCAGGGGCCATGTTTGCCAGACTCCCTGGGGAGGGGGTTCTGAAGAGAAGCCAGCACTGTCCCTAGGGGCAGAAGATGCTTTCTGCGGGAGAGGAAATGCAGAACGAGACCAAGGCTCCTCTGTACCTCTAGCCCTGGGCCTGCTCGGGGCTCAAGGCTGAGTGAGAAAACTGACCTGTCAATGGTCACCAGTTTCCTCTCTTAATATCGAGTCTGAAATTGGGTGTGAGGATTAGCCACTGAAGAAATCAGTGTGATTTCAAGAATCCCCTAGTAAGTAGTGAAGATTGCTGGGCCATGAATCTTAGTGAACAACAAGTTACAGAAACAAAATCAGGAGAAAGCAAAGAAACCTTTAAAGAAATAAAGCAGTAGTGAAGCTAACAGCTCCTTAAATACACTTTATTTGCTTCATTTTTGAGAGGTGTTGGCGTGAGGAGTGACCGTGAGGGCTGCTGGCCTTTCAGAGCTTGGAGGAATGACCGTCACAGCCCCTGATGTCCAGGGCAAGATGGGACTTTGCCACATGCTCCCTCCCTCCCCCAGAACCACCAGTCCAGCCAACCCTTCCCAGGCCATACAGTCTCTGACTGGTGGCAAACTGGACCCCACAGGACACCCTTGTCCACCTGTCACTCCCAGGCTCCCCCCATAACCCTGCCTTGGCTCAGAGGTGCTGGACTCTGCCTCCAAGCTCTCCCTGGATATTTTAAATAATTTTTAATGAGAGAGAGAACCAGAATACAGTTCAGCTCCAATTATGGGGGCAGGTGTTGAACCTGGGTCTTGGGAGCCTTAGGCTTGAAAGGATTTTTGCATCATTGCTGTGCTGTCTCCTGCCCAGACTGTATTCGCGGGACCAGGGCCCATTTGCTAAGCTGACTACAGGCCTCCGAAGTCCACAGCTGCAGACTCTCTGGCTGTCTGAGGAGCCCTGTGAGCAGCTTTCCTGTGCTAGGATCCCAGACACACCACTCAGCCCCCACTTGTGGGTGGGGGGGTTACCCTGCCCAGGGCTGCCACTGCCATGGGAATCAGCTTCCTGGGGTCCCTGGCAGACTGACAGGCAAACAGATGGCAGGCGGGCTACTCCTGCTGTTGCTGGGAAAGCAGGGCAGGGGTAGGGAGAGAGCTGTGGGGCAGTGAGTGGTCCCCACCCTGGGGAGCAGAGGGGCACCTCTCTCCTGCAGTCCCTGCCGAGGCCTGTGGGCCTGCCCCCAGCCTGATCTGGGAGAGGATGCACCCAGCACCCCAGGGGATGACTCTGCAGGCTTCAGAGGCTCCTTTAGACAGGCAACATCAGAGGGTGAGCGAAAATAGACCCCCGAAAGTGTCCTGATCCCTGAGTCACTGGCACCGTCCACCTGACTCCCAGGCTGTTTATTTTTAACTGATGCCCCATCATGCCCAGACACGAGGTGTCACCATCCAAACAGATTCAGGAGCCGCTGGCTAATGAAGGCACGTGCACCCCAGCTTCCGGGTGGGGGTCCAAGGCTGCAGCACCCAGAGGTGCTGAGGACTGAGGGCGCCTAGTGACCAGGAGCAGCCAGAACCCAGCAAGGACAGCCCTGCACGTTCTCAGGGGGAAGTGTCAGCTCCCTACTCCAGGGGGTGTGCAGCCAGGGGAGGGAGCCACAGGGGAGCAGTCACAGGGAGGGGCAGATACCTGGGGGGGGGGGCAGCCAGGGGAGGGAGCCACAGGGGAGCCATCACAGGGAGGGGGCAGATACCTGGGAGGGCAGCCAGAAGAGGGAGCCACAGGGGGAGCAGTCACAGGGAGGGCCAGATACCTGGGGGGGCAGCCAGGAGAGGGAGCCACAGGGGAGCAGTCACAGGGAGGGGACAGATACCTGGGGGGGGGGCAGCCAGGAGAGGGAGCCACAGGGGAGCAGTCACAGGGAGGGCCAGATACCTGGGGGGGCAGCCAGGAGAGGGAGCCACAGGGGAGCAGTCACAGGGAGGGGCAGATACCTGGGGGGGGGGGGGCAGCCAGGAGAGGGAGCCACAGGGGAGCAGTCACAGGGAGGGGACAGATACCTGGGGGGGGGGCAGCCAGGAGAGGGAGCCACAGGGGAGCAGTCACAGGGAGGGGCAGATACCTGGGGGGGGGGGCAGCCAGGAGAGGGAGCCACAGGGGAGCAGTCACAGGGAGGGGGACAGATACCTGGGGGGGCAGCCAGGAGAGGGAGCCACAGGGGAGCAGTCACAGGGAGGGGGACAGATACCTGGGGGGGCAGCCAGGAGAGGGAGCCACAGGGGAGCAGTCACAGGGAGGGGGCAGATACCTGGGGGGGCAGCCAGGGGAGGGAGCCACAGGGGAGCAGTCACAGGGAGGGGACAGATACCTGGGGGGGCAGCCAGGGGAGGGAGCCACAGGGGAGCAGTCACAGGGAGGGGACAGATACCTGGGGGGGGGGCAGCCAGGGGAGGGAGCCACAGGGGAGCAGTCACAGGGAGGGGACAGATACCTGGGGGGGCAGCCAGGGGAGGGAGCCACAGGGGAGCAGTCACAGGGAGGGGACAGATACCTGGGGGGGCAGCCAGGGGAGGGAGCCACAGGGGAGCAGTCACAGGGAGGGGACAGATACCTGGGGGGGGGGCAGCCAGGGGAGGGAGCCACAGGGGAGCAGTCACAGGGAGGGGACAGATACCTGGGGGGGCAGCCAGGGGAGGGAGCCACAGGGGAGCCTTCACAGGAAGGGGCAGATACCTGGGGGGGGGGGGGCAGCCAGGAGGGGGAGTGACAGGGAAGCAGTCGCAGGGAGGGGCAGATACCTGGGGGGGAGCCAGGAGGGGCAGGCCTGGCCCAGACTCCTCCCAGGGGCCCAGAGCTCTCCCCACAGGCTCTTTGCTGTGCCCACATTGACTTGGCTCCCTGAAGTGGCCATCTGGGGCCTAATCCCTCCTGTGCTGAGCCAGCCTCCTTGCCTGCCCTGGATGGGGGTCCACTGGGGCAAGCAGACACAGGCTGAAGCCTGACCCACAGGCCCAGGAGGTGACTCCACACTAGAGCCTGAGGCCCCAGGGGCTGCAGGTTCAATCCCTGATACCACCTCACCCACCGCTGAGATAAATAAACCCTAAAACAAGCAAACAAAGCCCCGCATCATCCAGAAGGCATAGGAATGGCTCCAAAACTCCTGGTTTTTTAGCACCATGAGTTCTGTTCTCAGTGGGTGTGGGACAGGGGCTGCTGAGAATCCCTGAGGGAGTGTGGAGGTGTGGGGGTTCACCTTTTCAGCCTCAACAGCCCCTAGGCTAAACTGCCAGCCAGCCAGTGCAGACTGAGCCTGCCCCAGCCCCAGGAAAAAAAAAGGAGTTGACTTGGGATGTGACTGTCCGCAGAGCAAGGGCAGTTATCAAAGCGCCTGTGTATAATTCCTGTGAGCGCACACATTTGCAAGCCAACACAAGTGAGGGCCATTGGCTCTGGGTCATTTCAGACCAGCAGCTGTCCTCACTCTGAGGGTGGCAGCCAGACCTGGGCACAGGGAGGAGGTCCAGCCTAGGCCACTCTGGACAGTCACCACCCTCTCAGGGGTCCAGCTGCCAGGAGCTTCCAGAAACCCAGGTTTCTTGCCGCTTGAGCACGGGACACATGGCTGACTGCTGGGCGGCTGCTGTCCTCACTCCTGCAGAGCACTGGAGGGCCTGGGGCTCACGGCTGAAGCTCTTAGGTGCTCCCAGGGTCACACACCTGTTCTGCATGGGGCCCAACACCAAGCCCCCGCAAGAACCCTGGCTCTGGCCACCTGAGCACTGAGCATGGACAGCCACAGACATTCACACATTCACTTAATAGACACCATGCCCCCAGCCTCCGCCCCCCCCCCCCCCGGCCCTGCACCGGAAGCTTCTTTTACAGTCAGTGGAACAAAGACCATTCTCACAATTCAGTCATGGTGCTGACACCTGTGGATAAAACATGGTCACTTTCCAGCATGCGTCTGCCTTTCTCTCCCTGATTTTATCTGAGTCTCCCTTACCACCTATTCTTAGTTTCCTTGGTCTAAACTCTTACTCGTCAGAAAACAATAAAGTGACCATTGATATAACCCCTGAACTCAGCATGGTGCTGGCATGCACAGAGACAGCAAGGTGAGTTTGCAGACAAAGCAGGCAGGATTCAGGTTTATTTTAAGTGTGGCATGATGGCACAGTGGTCAGAGCCTTCGGGGAAACGGGGAGACAGAGGGTGTGCCTGGCCACCTGGTACCCATCAGGGGCAGGCTTGTCTGTTCACCTGTCATCTGTGAAGCTGTGCATCCTGGTATTCAGAGAAACTCAAAGCTGACTTAGTTTTTGCCTTGAAAATAAATGCCTGACCCTTCCCTTCCCTTCCTTTCCCTTCCCTTCCCTTCCCTTCCCTTCCCTTCCCTTCCCTTCCCTTCCCTTCCCTTCCCTTCCCTTCCCTTCCCTTCCCTTCCCTTCCCTTCCCTTCCCTTCCCTTCCCTTCTCTTCCAAGACGGATGTCGCCTTGTGAGCCTGGCAAAAGCCCAACTTAGAGCGCCAGGCCTTAGCTTTGCGCCCTTGTTTCCACGGCGTTTGGGAGCCATAGTGTCCATCTCACTTTGCCATTATGCCACATTTGAAGAGTGTTTCTGCAAAGGTCCTGTAAGGGGTCCTCGTCATCCACCCCATTATCTCTTGTGGGGAAGCAAGAGGGAGCAGACACCTGTCCCCAGGTGCTCACGTACTTGCCCTCACCTGCGTAATAGGGCCTTAGCAGCCAGGAACAGGTGCAGACCTCTGGAGGTCTGGGCCTTCTGCCAGGTTCCTTGCTGCGTGCCGACTCCCCTCAGGAGCCCTTCCCTTACTGATTCCTAAGCCGGCTCCTGCTCATTTGAAGTGGTCACCGGCACGGCCAGGTGGGTGGTCACCAGATTTGCGGCTTTTCAGCCAGTCTTCTTGACGTGCACCCAGGTGAGTCCTCTTATGCTTCTCAACACATGATGCCGTCAAGCGTCCTCCTGAGATCAAGTCACCTGACCTTTGGACAGAAACCTGTCACAGAAACATGCAAAAATCTAGACACAGAGATTACAAATCACTGTTGAAATTCACTTTGAAATTGCATATTGATTTTTTTTCACATTAAGAGATTATTTTTCCTACTCAATATGGTAAAATAAAAACTTTCAAGCTGGGCCGGGTGGTGGTGCACCGGTCAAGCTCACTTTTTACCATGTGCAAGTATCAGGGTTCTAGACCCGCTCCCACCTACAGAGGGGCACTTCATGGGCAGCGAGGCAGGTCTGCAGGTCTCGGTCTCCCTCTCCCTCTCCCTCTCTCTCTCTCTCTCTCTCTCTCTTCTTCCTCTCAATTTCTCTCTGTCCTATCTAGAAAAACAAAAGGGCTGCTAAAAGTGGTGGATTTGTAGTGCTGGCACTAAACCCCAGCAACTACCCTGGAGGCAAAAACAAACAAAATTTTCAAGCTTTTTTTTAAATTTAATTTAATTTATTTATTCCCTTTTGTTGCCCTTGTTGTTTTATTGTTGTAGTTATTATTGTTGTTGTCGTCGTTGTTGGATAGGACAGAGAGAAACGGAGAGAGGAGGGGAAGACAGAGAGGGGGAGAGAAAGATAGACACCTGCAGACCTGCTTCACCTCCTGTGAAGCGACTCCCCTGCAGGTGGGGAGCCGGGGTTCGAACCGATATCCTTATGCCGGTCCTTGTGCTTTGCGCCACCTGCGCTTAACCCGCTGCGCTACAGCCTGACTCCCCAATTTTCAAGCTTTTTCATATAACTTCATGGTTTTATATGTGTTCATAGTAACTTTCCACTATTTTCCTGTTATATACTTCTACTTTCACTCTGCAATAGCAAATGTCTGCTTATGCTTGATCCATCTACAATAATTTTTTCATTAATTCTAGTGAGATTTGATTCTCTGAATTACCAAAATGCAAAATTATATCCTCAGTAAAATTAAGATAATTGTTCCATCCTCATATGAATCCATGTTAATAATTTTATTTTCATCTAGTGCATTTTTTTGGTCAGCTCTAAATCTATTCCAACAATTGTGGGTCATCCTGCAGTTATTTCCTACTATAGCTGAAGCAGTTTCCAAATTTCATTGTCAGGATGACAGTTTTAGTTAGTAGGAATATTTTTAAATAGAGGAAAGTTCTTTCTTATCAAAAGCCTGTTCAGCGTTTATTGATACATTGTTGTATTTATTTATCCACACCTCTTTTATAGGTTTTTGATGTGTGTGTTTTTGATTCTGCTAAATTACTTTCTGGTAGAGATCTGGCTTTCATCTCTGCAGTGAGTTCTGTGTCGCTACGATTCAAGACATTGTGCCACTGTGATTTAGTTCTGTATTGATACAGAGGTAATTACACTGTCTGCCAGTTTACACCTGTTTCCTTGACATTAACAAATGGAAAAACTGAACACCCATTGCCAAGTTTTAGTGATGAGGTTTAATTGGGCTCAGAAGGAGAATTAGGGGAATGTTAAAGTTCTGAATGTCCTGCAATGTTTTATGTTGCACTAGGTCCTACTGCAAGGCTGACAAGGACCCTCTCACATCCTTAGTCCAGTTCTGATATTCCACTCATCTTTTAGTTAATCTTTAAGCAGCCATTTCTTCTTAAGTCAGTTCCCCACAGGCTCACCAGCCTTCTCAGAGGCCTTATCAGCTGGGTGGGGACAAGGGCTATGCTCAAGCCAGCCCCAGCCCTGTGCAGACACCCAGCCCTCAGACCTGACATCCCCACAGTGAAGACAGATAAACAAGAGGAAAGGGGCCATCTGACTGCAAGGCGGCCTCAGGGGCCAGGCAGAGCAAGAGTCCACAGCAATGTCGCCTCAGGAGAGTGTGTGAGAGCAGGCAAGGGGGCTCTTCTCTGTGGGAGCTGGTGTCCCAGCATGGTGGGGTGCCTCCAAATCCCCATGCCCAATCAACCCAGGCCCTGCACCAGAAGGCCCTTAAGTACCCCCACACAACACCTTCTCTGCCCCCACCCAGTTCCTGAACCCTCAGTCTTTGAAAACCCAGCTCCAGCCCGCAGAAGAGCCCCCTTCAGGCCCTGAATACACAGGTCCTGCCACCCACCTTCCTTGGCCCACCAAGCCCTGCCCCCAGCACGGCCCTGCCCCCAGGCACTGCCCCATCCAGGCCCTGACCCAGCCCTGCCCTGGCCACAGGCACTGCCCCATCCAAGCCCTGGCTCCAGCCCAGCCCCAGCCCTGCCATGTCCCCAGGCACTGCCTCATCCAGGCCATGACCCAGCCCTGCCCTGGCCCCAGGCACTGCCCCATCCAGGCCCTGCCCCCAGCCATGCCCCAGCCCTACCCCAGGCCTGCCCTGCCCTGCCCCCAGGCACTGCCCCATCCAGGCCCTGGCCCCAGCCCAGCCCCAGCCCTGCCATGCCCCAGCCCTGCCCTGCCCCTAGGCACTGCCCCATCCAGGCCCTGCACCCAGCCCTGCCCTGCCCCCAGGCCCTGCCCTGTGGTGACCCCAGCAGGAGTTTGGGACTATTAGCATGCAAATGACATCACCCTGAGGAGGTGCTTCAGAGAAGCCAATGCATAAAAGGAAGTGCTCCAGGCATCTGTCCACCATGGCTGCTTCTCCTGGGAAGTGAACACGTATGACTCTGTAGCTGGTAAACTTCTAGACCCCTCTGCAGCCCTGAGCAACCTTTCCCAGAGCTGATAATTGTTTATCTTGTGGGACTAAACTTTTGATGACTATACTCAGACTTTAAAGACCTAGCTGACAGGTGCTTATTTTGCCTTTTACCTGTTTCACCCTAATAAACCTTGTGTTGTTTAAACCAGTTCCCAGCCCCCACTGTGAATGCATTTATGCACCACTGCAGCCCCAGCCCCCCAACCCCCTTTTTAAGTTGATTTACAACACTGCCCCCCCAGGCCCTGTCCCCAACCCTGCCCTGCCCCCAAGGCATTGCCCTCCAGGCCCTGCCCCTTCCAGGCCCTGGCCCCCAGGCCCTGCTTCTAACCCCCTCCCCTTAGCCTCTGGCCTCCAAGGACATCCCCAGACTTACCTGCTGGCCCAGGTCCTCCCCCCTCCCCAGGCCCTGTCATTCCCTTTGGGGAACAGTTCTGTTCAAATCACTCACCTGGGGAAATACAGTCCAGTTCTCATTAAGAATGAAGAAGGGAGTCGGGTTAAGCTCAGGTGGCACAAGGCTCCAGGACCGCATAAGGATCCCGGTTAGGCCCACCCCCCACCCCCCACCTGCAGGGGAGTCGCTTCACAGGCAGTGAAGCAGGTGTGCAGGTGTCTCTCTTTCTCTCCCCGTCTCTGTATTCCCCTCCTCTCTCCATTTCTCTCTGTCCTATCCAACAACAATGGCATCAATAATAACAACAATAATAACCACAACAATAAAACAATAAGGGCCACAAAAGGGAATAAATAAATAAATATTAACATTTTTTTTTAAAAAAGAACAATGGAAAGAGAAAATAAATAGTCCTGGTGCAGACAAAATAAAAGCATTTAAATTGATGTTGTTGAGGGAGAGAAGGCACCACCCAGAAATGGGAGTGGCTGCAGGTGTCAGTGGGGGCTTTGGCTTTAATGGGGTGAACTCTGGGGCTCACTCTCTTTCTGGGGCTACCATTTGACCATCAAGCCTGTAAGTGAGTCCCCTTCTTTCTCTCTCTTTCATGACTAATGTGGTATGTTTTCAGTAAAGTTTAATTTCCCTGGATAATGATGCTTTCCATCAATTCTTTGTCGTAACTGAGGTGGTGAACTCTCCGAATGGGGGACAGATGCATGTCTCCCCACGCCTTTAGCCCTGTAATTCATATTGATGGAATGAGACAGCTGACTGCTAAGGTCAACTAAGCCAAGTGTCTGAGCCAATGGCCAAAACACGAGCGACATGATTCAAAGACAAAATGACACCGGGTTCTCGGCTCACCTTGTGGACTCTTTGTCCATATGCTTGACACCCCCTGAGAGGACAGTACAGCTTTCTAATGTCTATCTGAGGTATTCTGTGTCCAGTTACAGGGGAAATTGCATTTTAATTTTTGTAGCTTCATATCATTTTGACTTGCTTTGCCATATGGCCTCACACAATGTCTTTGGAGTGATTTCCAATCTGTTTCCATCCTCCCTAATCATTTAAGAAGAAAGTTGCCTTCCTCTGAAGCCTGGAAGAATTATAACTGGCCCAGTCTGGTTTGTTCAGATCAATAGTTGATTTTCCAGCTGTGGGTCCATATTGCTGGATAGCTAGCAGTAGATTTAAATTCTTTTCTAACTTTTGGTATTTGCTGTCCACGAAACTGTATGAGTGTGTCATACAGTCACTTTGCGTGGAGCGCTCCCTCTCCTGCTGGAGCCCTCTGAAGACACCATGCGTCTTTTTCTCTCCCTGTCCTTTTCATAATTTTTCAGTTTGCTTTGTTCTAAAGTCCCACAACACTGCATTTTATGTTCAAATTAATTGTTTTAATAGTAACACTTGTATTTTTCTTATTTATTTATTTATTTATTTATTTGAGATCAAGAGAAAAAACCAGAGCCCTAGGGTGTTGGGCAGTAGAACAGAGGGTTAAGCACAGCTGGTGCAAAGTGCAAAGACCCAGCATAAGGATCCCTGTTGGAGCCTCCAGCTCCCCACCTGCAGGGGAGTCACTTCACAAGTAGTGAAGCAGGTCTGCAGGTGTCTGTCTTTCTCTCCCCCCTCTGTCTTCCCCTTCTCTCTCCATTTCTCTCTATCCTATCCAACAACAATGACAACAATAATAAATACAACAACAAATAAACAAGGGCAACAAAAGAGAATACAATATTAAAAAAAAAAAAAAACAGAGCCCTGCTCAGCTCTGGCTGAGAGTGGTGCTGAGGATTGAACCTGGGGCCTCAGAACCTAAGGCAGGAGAGTCTTTTGCAGAATTCACTAGGCTGTTACCCCAGTCCCTTCATTTAAAAAGTATTTAACTTATATATTTTAATGAGAATGATGCAGATCCCAGAACCCTGCTCAGCTCTGGCTGCACAGTCAGGAGGATCCTACAGTGAGGAGGCCCCTCAGTTAGGAGACAGTGAGAAGACCCTAAAGTGAGGAGACCTTATAGTGAGGAGACCCCAATATGAGAAGACCCCACAGTAAGGAGACCCCCGCAGTAAGGAGAGCTCAGTGAGGAGAGCTGACAGTAGGGAGGATCCCACAGTGGGGAGAGCCCACAGTGAGGAGGACTCACAGTGAGGAGAGCCCACAGTGAGGAGGGCTAGCAGTGAGGAGAGCCCACAGTGAGGAGAGCCCACAGTGAGGAGAGCTCACAGTGAGGAGAGCCCACAGTGAGGAGAGCCCACAGTGAGGAGAGCTCACAGTGAAGAGAGCCCACAGTGAGGAGAGCTCACAGTGAGGAGAGCCCACAGTGAGGAGAGCCCACAGTGAGGAGAGCTCACAGTGAGGAGAGCTCACAGTGAGGAGAGCCCACAGTGAGGAGGGCTAGCAGTGAGGAGAGCCCACAGTGAGGAGAGCCCACAGTGAGGAGAGCCCACAGTGAGGAGAGCTCACAGTGAAGAGAGCCCACAGTGAGGAGAGCTCACAGTGAGGAGAGCCCACAGTGAGGAGAGCCCACAGTGAGGAGAGCTCACAGTGAGGAGAGCCCACAGTGAGGAGAGCCCACAGTGAGGAGAGCTCACAGTGAAGAGAGCCCACAGTGAGGAGAGCTCACAGTGAGGAGAGCCCACAGTGAGGAGAGCCCACAGTGAGGAGAGCCCACAGTGAGGAGAGCTCACAGTGAGGAGAGCTCACAGTGAGGAGAGCCCACAGTGAGGAGAGCCTACAGTGAGGAGAGCTCACAGTGAGGAGAGTTCACAGTGAGTATATCCCACAGTGAGGAGATCAAACAGTGAGGAGAGCTCACAGTGAGGAGAGCCCACAGTGAGGAGAGCTCACAGTTTGGAGAGCCCACAGTGAGGAGAGCTCACAATGAGGAGAGCTCACAGTTTGGAGAGGCCACAGTGAGGAGAGCCCACAGTGAGGAGAGCTCACAGTGAAGAGAGCCCACAGTGAGGAGAGCTCACAGTGAGGAGAGCCCACAGTGAGGAGAGCCCACAGTGAGGAGAGCTCACAGTGAGGAGAGCCCACAATGAGGAGAGCCTACAGTGAGGAGAGCTCACAGTGAGGAGAGCTCACAGTGAGGATATCCCACAGTGAGGAGATCACACAGTGAGGAGAGCCCACAGTGAGGAGAGATCACAGGGAGGAGGATCCCACAGTGAGGAGGACTCACAATGAGGAGAGCCCAGAGTGAGGAGGAATGGCAGTAAGGAGAGCCCACAGTGAGGAGATCCCACAGTGAGGAGAGACCACAGTGAGGAGAGCTCACAATGAGGAGAGCTCACAGTTTGGAGAGCCCACAGTGAGGAGAGCCCACAGTGAAGAGAGCTCACAGTGAGGAGAGCTCACAGTGAGGAGACCCCACAGTGAGGAGACCCCACAGTGAGGAGGGCCCACAGTGAGGAGGATCCCACAGTGAGGAGGATCCCACAGTAAGGAGAGCCCACAGTGAGGAGAGCTCACATTGAGGAGGATCCCACAGTGAGGAGATCCCACAATGAGGAGAGCTCACAGTGAAGAGGATTTCACAGTGAAGAGGATCCCACAGTGAGGAGGAGAGCCCAGAGTGAGGAGAGTTCACAGTGAGGAGGATTCCACAGTGAGGAGAGCCCACAGTGAGGAGGATCCCACAGCGAGGAGGATCAGACAGTGAGAAGAGTTCACAGTGAGGAGGATCCCATATTGAGGAGGATCACACAGTGAGGAGGATCCCACAGTGAGGAGGATCCCACAGTGAAGAGGATCACACAGTTAGGAGAGCTCACAGTGAGGAGAGCCCACAGTGAGGAGGATCCTACAGTGAGGAGGATCCCACAGTGAGGAGGATCCTACAGCGAGGAGGATCCCACAGTGAGGAGGATCCCACAGTGAGGAGGATCCTACAGTGAGGAGAGCTCACAGTGAGGAGGATCCCACAGTGAGGAGGATCACACAGTGAGGAGGATCACACAGTGAGGCGGATCCCACAGTGAGGAGGATCACACAGTGAGGAGACCCCACAGTGAAGAGGATCAAATAGTGAGGAGGATCCCACAGTGAGGAGAAACCCACAGTGAGGAGGATCAAACAGTGAGGAGGATCAAACAGTGAGGAGGATCCCACATTGAGGAGGAGAGCCCAGAGTGAGGAGAGCTCACAGTGAGGAGGATTCCACAGTGAGGAGGATCCCACAGTGAGGCGGATCCCACAGTGAGGAGGATCCCACAGTGAGGAGAGCTCACAGTGAGGAGAGCCCACAGTGGAGAGAGCCAACAGTGAGGAAACCCTACAGTAAGGAGAGTTCACAGTTAGGAGATCCCACAGTGAGGAGAGCTCACAGTGGGGAGGATCCCACAGTGAGGAGGGCCCACAATGAGGAGATTCCACAGTGAGGAGAGCCCACAGTGAGGAAAGCTCACAGTGAGGAGGATCCCACAGTGAGGAGGGCCCACAGTGAGGAGATTCCACAGTGAGGAGGATCCCACAGTGAGGAGGGCCCACAGTGAGGAGATTCCACAGTGAGGAGAGCCCTCAGTGAGGAGAGCTAATAGTAATGATGATCACACAGTAAGGAGGAACACAGTGAGGAGGGCCAACAGTGAGAAGACCCCACAGTAAGGAGAGATCACAGTGAGGAGAGCTCACAGTGAGGAGAGCCCACAGTGAGGAGGATCCTACAGCAAGGAGGATCCCACAGTGAGGAGGATCCCACAGTGAGGAGGATCTAACAGTGAGGCAGATCCCACAGTGAGGAGGATCCCACAGTGAGGAGGAGAGCCCAGAGTGAGGAGAGCTCACAGTGAGGAGGATCCCAGAGAGAGGAGAGCCCACAGTGAGGTGAGCCCACATTGAGGAGGATCCCACAGTGAGGAGGATCACACAGTTAGGAGAGCTCACAGTGAGGAGAGCCCACAGTGAGGAGAGCCCACAGTGAGGAGGATCCCACAGTGAGGAGGATCCCACAGTTAGGAGAGCTCACAGTGAGGAGAGCCCACAGTGAGGAGAGCCCACAGTGAGGAGGATCCCACTGCGAGGAGGATCCCACAGTGAGGAGGATCCCACTGTGAGGAGGATCAGACAGTCAGGAGAGCTCACAGTGAGGAGGATACCACAGTGAGGAGGATCCCACAGTGAAGAGGATCACACCGTTTGAAGAGCTCAAGTGAGGAGAGCCCAAAGTGAGGAGGATCACACCGTTTGGAGAGCTCAAGTGAGGAGAGCCCATGGTGAGGAGACCCCACAGTGAAGATGATCAAACAGTGAGGAGGATCCCACAGTGAGGAGAATCCCACAGTAGGAGGATCAAACATTGAGGAGGATCCCACAGTGAGGAGGAGAGCCCAGAGTGAGGAGAGCTCACAGTGAGGAGGATTCCACAGTGAGGAGGATCCCACAGTGAGGAGGATACCACAGTGAGGAGGATCCCACAGTGAGGAGGATCACACAGTGAGGAGAGCCCACAGTGAAGAGAGCCCACAGTGAGGAGACCCCACAGTAAGGAGAGCCCACAGTGAGGATATCCCACAGTGAGGAGAGCTCACAGTGAGGAGGATCACATAGTGAGGAGGATCCCACAGTGAGGAGGATCCCACAGTGAGGAGAGCCCCCAGTGAGGAGGGCCCACAATGAGGAGGATCCCACCATGAGGAGGATCCCACAGTGAGGAGGATCCTAGAGTGAGGAGGATCCCACAGTGAGGACAGCCCACAGTGAGGAGGGCCCACAATGAGGAGGGTCCCACAGTGAGGAGGATCCCACAGTGAGGAGAATCCCACTGTGAGGAGGATCAAACAGTGAGGAAGATCCCCAATGAGGAGGAGAGCCCAGAGTGAGGAGAGCTCACAGTGAGGAGGATTCCACAGTGAGGAGGATCCCACAGTGAGGAGGATCCCACAGTGAGGAGAGCTCACAATGAGGGGAGCCCACAGTGAAGAGAGCCCACAGTGAGGAGACCCCACAGTAAGGAAAGCTCACAGTGAGGAGATCCCACATAGAGGAGATTCCACAGTGAGGAGAGCTCACAGTGGGGAGGATCCCACAGTGAGGAGGGACCACAGTGATGAGACTCCACAGTGAGGAGAGCTCACAGTGAGGAGGAGCTCACAGTGAAAGGATCCCACAGTGAGGAGGGCCTACAGTGAGGAGATTCCAGAGTGAGGAGAGCTCACAGTGAGGAGAGCTCACAGTAAGGAGGATCCCACAGTAAGGAAGATCACACAGTGAGGAGGGCCCACAGTGAGGATATCCCACACTAAGGAGAGCCCACAGTGAGGATATCCCACAGTGATAGAGCTCACAGTGAGGAGGATCCCACAGTGAGGAGGATCCTACAGTGAGGAGGATCACACAGTTAGGAGACCTCACAGTGAGGAGAGCCCACAGTGAGGAGGATCCCACAGCGAGGAGGATCCCACAGTGAGGAGGATCCCACAGCGAGGAGGATCCCACAGTGAGGAGGGTCCCACAGTGAGGAGGATCAGACAGTGAGGAGATCCAACAGTGAGGAGAGATCACAGTGAGGAGGATCCCACAGTGAGTAGAGCCCACAGTGAGGAGGGCCCACAATGAGGAGGATCCCACAGTGAAGAGGATCCCACAGTGAGGAGGATCCCACAGTGAGGAGGATCACACAGTGAGGTGGATCCCACACTGAGGAGGATCACACAGTGAGGAGAGCCCACAGTGAGGAGAGCCCACATTGAGGAGGATCCCACAGTGAGGAGGATCCCACAGTGAGGAGGATCCCACAGTGAGGAGAGCCCACAGTGAGGAAAGCTCACAGTGAGGAGGACCCCACAGTGATGAGGATCCCACAGAGAGGAGAGCCCACAGTGAGGAGAGCCCACATTGAGGAGGATCCCACAGTGAGGAGGATCCCACATTGAGGAGGACTTCACAGTGAGGAGGATCCCACAGTGAGGAGGATCACACAGTTAGAAGAGCTCACTGTGAGGAGAGCCCACAGTGAGGAGAGCCCACAGTGAGGAGGATCCCACTGCGAGGAGGATGCCACAGTGAGAAGGATCCCACAGTGAGCAGGATCAGACAGTGAGGAGAGCTCACAGTGACGAGGATCCCACAGTGAGGAGGATCCCACAGTGAGGAGGATCACACAGTTAGGAGAGCTCACAGTGGGGAGAGCCCACAGTGATGAGAGCCCCCAGTGAGGAGACCCCACAGTAAGGAAAGCTCACAGTGAGGAGATCCCACATAGAGCAGATTCCACAGTGAGGAGAGCTCACAGTGGGGAGGATCCCACAGTGAGGAGGGACCACAGTGAGGAGACTCCACAGTGAGGAGAGCTCACAGTGAGGAGGAGCTCACAGTGAAAGGATCCCACAGTGAGGAGGGCCTACAGTGAGGAGATTCCAGAGTGAGGAGAGCTCACAGTGAGGAGAGCTCACAGTAAGGAGGATCCCACAGTAAGGAAGATCACACAGTGAGGAGGGCCCACAGTGAGGATATCCCACACTAAGGAGAGCCCACAGTGAGGATATCCCACAGTGATAGAGCTCACAGTGAGGAGGATCCCACAGTGAGGAGGATCCCACAGTGAGGAGGATCACACAGTTAGGAGACCTCACAGTGAGGAGAGCCCACAGTGAGGAGGATCCCACAGCGAGGAGGATCCCACAGTGAGGAGGATCCCACAGCGAGGAGGATCCCACAGTGAGGAGGGTCCCACAGTGAGGAGGATCAGACAGTGAGGAGATCCAACAGTAGGAGAGATCACAGTGAGGAGGATCCCACAGTGAGTAGAGCCCACAGTGAGGAGGGCCCACAATGAGGAGGATCCCACAGTGAAGAGGATCCCACAGTGAGGAGGATCCCACAGTGAGGAGGATCCCACAGTGAGGTGGATCCCACAGTGAGGAGGATCACACAGTGAGGAGAGCCCACAGTGAGGAGAGCCCACATTGAGGAGGATCCCACAGTGAGGAGGATCCCACAGTGAGGAGGATCCCACAGTGAGGAGAGCCCACAGTGAGGAAAGCTCACAGTGAGGAGGACCCCACAGTGATGAGGATCCCACAGAGAGGAGAGCCCACAGTGAGGAGAGCCCACATTGAGGAGGATCCCACAGTGAGGAGGATCCCACATTGAGGAGGACTTCACAGTGAGGAGGATCCCACAGTGAGGAGGATCACACAGTTAGAAGAGCTCACTGTGAGGAGAGCCCACAGTGAGGAGAGCCCACAGTGAGCAGGATCCCACTGCGAGGAGGATGCCACAGTGAGGAGGATCCCACAGTGAGCAGGATCAGACAGTGAGGAGAGCTCACAGTGACGAGGATCCCACAGTGAGGAGGATCCCACAGTGAGGAGGATCCCACAGTGAGGAGGATCACACAGTTAGGAGAGCTCACAGTGGGGAGAGCCCACAGTGATGAGAGCCCCCAGTGAGGAGAGCCTACAGTGAGGAGGATCCCACAGCGAGGAGGATCCTACAGTGAGGAGGATCCCACAGTGAGGAGGACCCCACAGTGAAGAGAGCTCACAGTGAGGAGGATCCCACAGTGAGGAGGATCCCACTGTGAGGAGGATCCCACAGTGAGGAGGCTCCCACTCTGAGGAGGACCCCACAGTGTGGAGGATCACACAGTGAGTAGAGCCCACAGTGAGGTGACCCCCCAGTGAAGAGGATCCCACAGTGAGGAGGATCCCACAGTGAGGAGCATCAAACAGTGAGGAGGATCCCACAGTGAGGAGGAGAGCCCACAGTGAGGAGGACCCACAGTGACGAGATTCCACATTGAGGAGAGCCCACAGTGAGGAGAGCTCACAGTAAGGACGATCCCACAGTAAGGAGGATCACACAGTGAGGAGGGCCCACAGTGAGGAGACCCCACAGTAAGGAGAGCTCACAGTGAGGAGACCCCACAGTAAGGAGAGCCCACAGTGACGATATATCACAGTGAGGAGAGCTCACAGTGAGGAGACCCCACAGTAAGGAGAGCCCACAGTGAAGATATATCACAGTGAGGAGAACTCACAGTGAGGAGGATCCCACAGTGAGGAGGATCCCACAGTGAGGAGGATCCCACAGTGAGGTGGATCCCACAGTGAGGAGGAGAGCCCACAGTGAGGAGGATCACACAGTGAGGAGAGCCCACAGTGAGGAGACCCCACAGTGAAGAGGATCAAACAGTGAGGAGGATCCCACAGTGAGGAGAATCCCACAGTGAGGAGCATCAAACAGTGAGGAGGATCCCACAGTGAGGAGGATCCCACTGAGAGGAGTATCCCACAGTAGGCGGATCCCACAGTGAGGAGGATCCCACAGTGAGGAGGATCAAACAGTGAGGAGAGCCCACACTGAGGAGACCCCACAGTGAAGAGGATCAAACAGTGAGGAAGATTCCACAGTGAGGAGAATCCCACAGTGAGGAGCATCAAACAGTGAGGAGGATCCCACAGTGAGGAGGCGAGCCCAGAGTGAGGAGAGCTCACAGTGAGGAGGATTTCACTGTGAGGAGGATTCCACAGTGAGGAGGATTCCACAGTGAGGAGTATCAAACAGTGAGGAGGATCCCACAGTGAGGAGGCGAGCCCAGAGTGAGGAGAGCTCACAGTGAGGAGGATTTCACAGTGAGGAGGATTCCACAGTGAGGAGGATTCCACAGTGAGGAGGATTTCACAGTGAGGAGAGCTCACAGTGAGGAGAGCCCACAGTGAAGAGAGCTCACAGTGAGGAGACCCCACAGTTAGGAGAGCTCACAGTGAGGAGATCCCACAGTGAGAAGAGCTCACAGTGGGGAGGATCCCACAGTGAGAAGGGCCCACAGTGAGGAGATTCCACAGTGACGAGATGTTGTTTTCCACGGGTTATGTTGTTTTCACTGGGCTGGCTTCAGACGACAAGGGACTCATGGTTGAGCTGTAGGCAGTATCTCTTTATTCATGCTGGACTCAGCACAATCTAAGACGAGCTAAGCTAAACTCAAGGACCCTAAAACTCACAATGCTGTCTTTATATATACTTGCCAAGTAGGGTGGAAACAGGATGGAGAGAAAAGTGACTGGTGACAATCAGAGTGTGACAAGGAGAGGATCAGGGTGTGACAAGGAGAGGGGGTGGAGCAAAAATATATCATGAAACAGTGGGGATTGAACCAATGCCCTGGAGGGAGGGTGGAACATGTTAACAGCGGTTATGTAAATAGAATGAAGTGGTTATGTAAATAGAATAGTGTTAAGCAGGGGGGATTTAAACCGAATGAAACAGAAGGGGTCTCATGCATACCAACAATTCCCCCTTTCTTTTTAACTAATGGCCATTGTGGGGTGAACAGAAACCTATATCGTACAGGCGTTTTCAAAAGAACTGGCATAAGACATGGAAAACAAAATAGGCGAGCAGCAATAACCAGTGTGATGCCAAGGGAAATGTTTCTTGCCTCAAAGGGCAAGGCCTAGCAGGGGAAAGGGCATTTCTTGCCTCTGGGAACACTTTATTCCTCTGGGGGCATCTCTTGCCTCAAAGGGTGTTTCCTGCCTCTGGGGGCATCTCTTGCCTCTTGGGGCGCTTCATGCCTCTGTGGCATAACCTAATAAGGAGGGGGAGTTTTCTGCCTCTGGGGCAGAGCCTGCAGGTGAGGGGACATGGTCTATAAAGTCTCAAGGCAATTGGTTGAAGTTAGTCTTTGAGAAACATAGCAGCGTGTACCAGTAAGTCCGATGGAGGTGTCAGTCCAAAGTAGCTGACCACAGAAGAAAATGCCAGAGGATGAAATGCTGCACGTCTGTCTCGATGGGGAATGTCGGCCACCAGAATTCTGCTTTTCTGTAGAGAGTGAGCTTTGGAGTCTGTGAATCTGTTTCTTCAGGTCGTGCCAGGTCTCATCATTGGTTTCCGGGGGTGTGTTGTAGTCATTCCATCTTGTGGGTGATGTCAGAGAACAGGGGTCCAAATGAATTTCCAGAAATTTTCATTTGAGTAGATGCTTTTTCATGTGAAGACTTGACAGCTGAAATTCACTTACTTGTCAAACAAAACTTGTAGCAGATTAGAAGTCTACTATAATTGATAACTCCATTATAATTGTAAGTCCTTTCTAGTATGATTTTAAGGTTGTTTAAACAGTTTAAACTCAATAAAATGTGGAAAGGTAAACAGAAGAACCACGGTTTAAAGCCTCAGGCATGAGAATGATTAATATAATCATTGCACTATCTGCCCCATCCATAACTCATACAGTTTTCAGCATTAAACGTTTCAGATTCATGTCAAGACGTAAAAGAGAAATCAAAGGAGGGAACAAACAACTTTTTGGATTGTTTCTGGATGTCTCTAGAAATCATGGCTGCGTCCAGCATTTTTTTTTAAGTCAATGTTAAACAAAAATTCAGTCATTCAAATCATTCTCTTATGAAACGCAACTTGAACCAGATTATCAAGATCTCACCATGTAGGATTAAGAGTCCCCGGAGGGCATCCTAGTCCAAAAAGCTCCTCGAAATTCCATTTAGGGTGCTTCTGACTGTTCCTGCTGTATTGCTTCAGGCATCTACTTTTAAAAGCGTCTTCCCATTGAAGAAAGAATCCAATCAGGAGAGTAGAACTAACCACGTGTCTCCATACTTGGGAACTGCCAGGGTACTCGAGAATGTTCCTCAAATTAGAGTAGTCCTTCTCCATGGGAAACATTCGAGAAGAAGTCCAGAAAGTCCCAGGGGAAATCCCCATGCATATCCCAAGCTCTAAGATGGTCATAAAGAACCAAATTGTGGCCCGGAGCATAATGTAGTCCTTTTCCTCAGGAAACATGGGAGAGGGAATCCAGAAAGTCCAAGGAGAAATCTCCATGCATCTCCCAAGCTCTATGATCCCGGTCATAAGAAACCAAAGTTCCCAGTCAGGGAACCGAAGTGTGGCCCAGAGTAAAATGTTCCAGAGACAGAGAAACTGTCTCATAATGAAACAGTAGAGGCTTTGGCAAACCTCTTCATAAGTAGAAGAGAAGACCATAGTGCATAGGTAGGCAAAGTCTTCACTTATCTGGGAGTTGCGCAGGTCCAGTCCCACGTTGTAGCGCCATATGTTGTTTTCGATGGGTTATGTTGTTTTCGCCGGGCTGGCTTCACGGGTGGGTAACAGACGACAAGGGACTCATGGTTGAGCTGTAGGCAGTATCTCTTTATTCATGCAGGACGAGCTAAGCTAAACTCAAGGACCCTAAAATTCACAATGCTGTCTTTATATATACTTGCCAAGTAGGGTGGAACCAGGATGGAGAGAAAAGTGACTGGTGACAATCAGAGTGTGACAAGGAGAGGATCAGGGTGTGACAAGGAGAGGGGGTGGAGCAAAAATATATCATGAAACAGTGGGGATTGAACCAATGCCCTGGAGGGAGGGTGGAACATGTTAACAGCGGTTATGTAAATAGAATGAAGTGGTTATGTAAATAGAATAGTGTTAAGCAGGGGGGATTTAAAACAAATGAAACAGAAGGGGTCTCATGCATACCAACAACGAGAGCCCACAGTGAGGAGAGCTCACAGTGAGAAGGATCCTACAGTGAGGAGGGCCCACAGTGAGGAGATTCCATAGTGAGGAGAGCCCACAGTGAGGAGAGCTCACAGTAAGGAGGATCTCACAGTAAGGAGGATCCCACAGTGAGGAGGATCCCACAGTGAGGAGGGCCCACAGTGAGGAGATTCCACAGTGAGGAGAGCCCACAGTGAGGAGAGCTCACAGTAAGGAGGATCCCACAGTAAGGAGGATCACACAGTGAGGAGGATCACACAGTGAGGAGAGCTCACAGTGAGGAGGATCCCACAGTGAGGAGGGCCCACAGTGAGGAGATTCCACAGTGAGGAGAGCCCACAGTGAGGAGAGCTCACAGTAAGGAGGATCCCACAGTAAGGAGGATCACACAGTGAGGAGGATCACACAGTGAGGAGAGCTCACAGTAAGGAGGATCCCACAGTAAGGAGGATCACACAGTGAGGAGGATCACACAGTGAGGAGAGCTCACAGTGAGGAGGATCCCACAGTGAGGAGGATCCCACAGTGAGGAGAGCCCACAGTGAGGAGAGCCCACAGCGAGGAGACAGTGAGAAGACCCCCACAGTGAGGAGTGCCCCAGAGTGAGAAGGGCCCACAGTGTGGTCTGTGTGCAGACCCGCAGGAGGCCATGCCCCTGTCATGCTGTGCTGGGTGCTGGGTGCCTTTGGAGTCTTAGCAGAGATCACCAGGCCTGCTGTCTGCTGGACTGTTCCCTGTGACCCTGAGGACATTACAGCCAGGAGCTGACTGGTTCTCTAGAAGCAAGAGTAATCTCCAGAGTAACCATTTTAGAAACATCACCTGGAGCTGGGGAGACAGCACAGGGGTTCTGCTAAGACTCGCCTGCCTGAGGCTCTGAGGTCCCAGATTCAATACCCAGTGCCACCATCAGCCAGAGCTTAGCAGGGCTCTGGTCCTCCCCCATCTCTCTTTCATTAAGAAGACAGAAAGAGAGAAAGAAAGAAAGAAAGAAAGAAAGAAAGAAAGAAAGAAAGAAAGAAAGAAAGAAAGGCAGGCAGGAAGGAAGGAAGGAAGGAAGGAAGGAAGGAAGGAAGGAAGGAAGGAAGGAAGGCAGGAAGGAAGGAAGGACAGAAGGAAGGAAAGATGGAAGGAATGGTTAGGAAGGAAGGGAGGGAGGATAAAGAATGCTGCCTGCCTATTGGTAATTTAAAGTTGATGAATTAAGTCTGATGTGTTTTAGTCACTAAACTCAGGACCCGTTTAAACACAGCTCCTTGCAGAACTGAGGAGAGGCGTCCTGAGGTCCCTCTGTCAGCCCAGAGCGGCCTGTCCTACTCATAGCCAACTTTCTGCCACCGGCTGGTGTCATGGGAATGAAGACGCCCACAGGCTGCAGCTTGGGAACATGGCTGTGACAAGGACCGGACACCACCAAGGAGGGTCTCAGATGTGCTGGCTCCCAGCACCCCGCACACCACAGACGTCTGAGTGACTTTTGGACTAGCTGCGAGAGGCCATGACAGGGACAGGGAAAGGCCATGCCAAGGACAGGGAGAGGCTGAGACAAGGACAGGGAGAGGCTGTGACAGGGACAGGCCGTGACAGGGAGAGGCCATGAGAAGGACAGGAAGAGGCCATGACAGGGACAGGCCGAGACAGGGACAGGGAGAGGCTGTGACAGGGACAGGCCGAGACAGGGACAGGGACAGGCCATGACAGGGACAGGGAGAGGCCGAGACAGGGACAGGGAGAGGCCAAGACAGGGACAGGGAGAGGCCGAGACAGGGACAGGGACAGGCCATGACAGGGACAGGGACAGGCTGTGACAGGGACAGGGAGAGGCCGAGACAGGGACAGGGAGAGGCCATGAGAGGGACAGGGAGAGGCCATAACAGGGACAGGGACAGACTGTGACAGGGACAGGGAGAGGCTGTGACAGGGACAGGAAGAGGCCATGACAGGGACAGGGACAGACTGTGACAGGGACAGGGAGAGGCTGTGACAGGGACAGGAAGAGGCCATGATAGGGACAGGGACAGGCAGTGACAGGGACAGGGAGAGGCTGTGACAGGAACGGGGAGAGGCCATGACAGAGACAGGCTGTGACAGGGAGCCACGACAGGGACAGGAACAGGCCATGACAGGGACAGGGAGAGGCTGTGACAGAACAGGCCATCATGGGGGTGATTTGTGTCAGGTCCCTGCACAGACGACCATCACAGCAGCAGGAGGAGGGGTCAGGGTGCTGCTGTTATCCACCATCATGTTTTAAATAGTTACCTGTTTCTAAGGGATTAACCTGAGATTTTCACCAAATGCCCCTGCAGTGCTTGACTGTGCGCCAGTCCGTCCCAGAGGGCGCACACTTCCTTCCACTTGGGCCTAAACTTGCAGCTTGAGAGGCACAACTGCCCATCCCCTGGCCCCTGTCTCTGTCCACTGGACACACCTGGGCCTCTGGACCCGCCCGGCCCCTGGCCCCTGTCTCTGTCCACTGGACACACCTGGGCCTCTGGACCTGCCAGACCCCTGGCCCCTGTCTCTGTCCACTGGACACACCTGGGCCTCTGGACCCGCCCGGCCCCTGGCCCCTGTCTCTGTCCACTGGACACACCTGGGCCTCTGGACCCGCCCGGCCCCTGGCCCCTGTCTCTGTCCACTGGACACACCTGGGCCTCTGGACCTGCCAGGCCCCTGGCCCCTGTCTCTGTCCACTGGACACACCTGGGCCTCTGGACCCGCCCGGCCCCTGGCCCCTGTCTCTGTCCACTGGACACACCTGGGCCTCTGGACCCACCCGGCCCCTGGCCCCTGTCTCTGTCCACTGGACACACCTGGGCCTCTGGACCTGCCAGGCCCCTGGCCCCTGTCTCTGTCCACTGGACACACCTGGGCCTCTGGACCCGCCCGGCCCCTGGCCCCTGTCTCTGTCCACTGGACACACCTGGGCCTCTGAACCTGCCAGGCCCCTGGCCCCTGTCCCTCTTCTTTCAGCTGCTCCTGCTGCCGGGACTGTGCAGGGAGGCTGAGCACTGTTGTGCCTTTAAGAGCCTCCTCCTCCAGTTGCCACCAGAGTTTCTTATTTATGACTTCAAAAACATCCAGGAGGATTGCTCTTAAAAATCAGATTTTCTCCTCTTATATTCATCAAGAAGTCATCTCTTGAATTACCGGAGAGTCAATTAGCTGATTCTGAGAGCGATTTATATTAGAATTGTTTCTAAAAAAAGTACTTTGGGGAAAGAAAGTAAAAAATATCTGTTTGATTAATTTAATTACTGAAGGTGAGACTCTCGAAGGAGACAGGCTCCTGATCCCAAAGTGGCAACTGCTCCAGAGGCCCCAGGCCCCCATAGCCCGCTCAGGAACAGACTGAAAGGGTGTCAGGTGCTGGGGAAGGTGCCTCAGGCTTCCAGCTGGTGGCAGCACTGCTGGGTGAGGGACATCTGCTCCTGCTCTGAGCTGGGAGAGCTCCTGTCTCCACAGGATCCAGAGTGACCAGTGCCCTGCACCCAGCCTCTGACGCCCTGCAGTGGGGTGGGCACCCAGCCTCTGACGCCCTGCAGTGGGGTGGGCACCCAGCCTCTGACGCCCTGCAGTGGGGGGGGGCACCCAGCCTCTGACGCCCTGCAGTGGGGTGGGCACCCAGCCTTTGACGCCCTGCAATGGGCACCCAGCCTCTGACACCCTGCAGTGGGGTGGGCACCCAGCCTCTGACAGCCCTGCAGTCGGGTGGGGACCCAGCCTCTGACGCCCTGCAGTGGGGGGGGGGGGGCACCCAGCCTCTGATGACCCTACTATGGGATGGGTACCCAGCCTCTGACGGCCCTGTTGGGACCTAAGCCTGCACCCTGCCCCTGGCCAGGCTGTACCCTAAGTGACCTTCCCAGCCACAGAGGTCGCCCAGAGCCAGGGTTGTGCCCTGACCCTGCTGGGCCCTGGGAGCCGAGACCGTGTTTGCAGGCAGCTCAGTCCTGATTAAAACATCTGCCTGTCACACTGATTTAGGCAGCATGGTCCTGAAAGTCTGCTACGGAGCTCTCAAGGTCGGCAAAGAGCGTGGCTGAACATGGCTCGAGGGGCTGGGGACTGCTGGGGACAGTGACAGTGCAGACACAGAGGCCCCGGCCTCCTTCCACTGAGTCAGCTTCCCACTACAGCTGGACCGTCTTGACCCCTACCACCTATGTGAGCAAAGCAAAAGTGTCAGGAGTTCTCACACTCAACAGCAGTTGGCAGTTAAGTCTGATCTGAAATCCCCAACACTGAAAAGACTTGGTACATATTGAACTCTGGGAAAAAAATCCCACACGTAGATAAAATAAAGAGCCCGGGAAGCATTGGAGCCCCACCAGCCCACCCCCATCTCGGTCTGCCAAGCTGCTTCTCACATTAGGGCTGGGGGTCCTGAGAGGCGGCCGGTCTGGCCTGTGGAGCCCTGGGAGCTGTGTCTCGGGGGCCGGCCACTTTCCTCGTCCACACACTCCTCCTGTCTCACCCACTGTGCGCTCCAGGCCACCTGGTCTCTTATGCCCACACCCATTCATTGGCACAGTTACAGCCCAGCAGGGCTTGCCCTGCCTCCCCTCCTGTCCCAGGGCTCTGCAGTGTCACGTGGCCTCGGCCCTTGCCCTCCACCTGTGGAGCGACCTCCTCTGCAGAGTGAGTCCACTGTCCTGGCGAAGGCCGGGGCTTTCTCACTGTAGGTGGGAAGTCAACCAAGCCCTGCGGGTCAGCCTGGCACCCGGCCCACTGTGGCTGCCACGCAGCTGGAATGCTGCAAAGTATGAAAATCTAGAAACATCCTGGGGGCAATGGACATGACCACAGACCATCAAGGGGTGAATGGTGCCTAGCCGTAGTCAGGGCTGCGGGTGCTGGAGCTGAGCATGCGTCCTCGCCCTCGCAAGTTTGTCTCCTGAACCCTCCTTGTAAATGGGAAATTTTAATCCTCTAGAGACCGAATTCAGAGATGCGGCCACACAGGAGTGGACAGAGAAAGAAAACATGACCTCTAATTCCACTTTCTTCATTTATATTTTAAAGATTTTATTTGTGTATTATAGGGCAATGCAGGGAGAGAGAGAGAGGTAGAGAGAGAGGACACCAGACATCACTCTGGCCCATGTGCTGCTGGGGACTGAACTCGGGACCTCATGCTTGAGAGTCTAATGCTTTATCCACTGTGCCAACTCCCAGACCACCAAATTCCACTTTTGTAAATGCCTTGTTCTGCCCCCCACAGGAGACATTTCAGCTTGGACGCACACACCGTGTACCCAGAAGTGGCCTCACTTCTCGGGTTGCCCTCTCGGACTCTGGGAGCGGTCACATGGTGCCACCACCCAGATCACAGCAGCACACACCTGTGGGGACAAGGCCAGCCTCCAGCCCGGCTCTGACCTGTAGGCTATGCGCCCCACAAAGTTCTCCCTGCTCCGAGGTTACGCCCAAAGCGGGGTCACGAGGCCATGGCAAAGCTTGGGGTGTGGGCTGCATGTGGGCTGGCAGGACTGGGTGGGGGCACCCTGCCTGGACCCATCTCACACTGGGTGCAGGCCTGATACCCCAGTGACTTCAGAGTCACAGTCCCCGTCTGGTAGGGGTGGTCGGCCACCACACTGCCCCATCCTGAGGGTACTTGTGGGACCAGGCAGTGTCACTTGGGTCCTGTCTGTGAGCTGATGCTGGACTCTGCTTTTGGCCCTGTGTCTCCTGGCTCCTCCAGAGAGCCTTGCTTTCTGGGTCAGTCCTGCCTCCTCCTGGGGGCAGATCTACATCTCTGCCAGCTGATTGGGCCTGTCACCACTCATGAGCACCCTCAGGATGATGGCAGTCACCTTCAGGATGCCCGCTGCTCCCTGCTCCCACCTACACACCTGTGTGCATCTCTGTGCGCATGCGCGTGGGCACACACACACACACACACACACACACACACACACACACACACACACAAACATGCAATGCACACACAATGACACACATGCACATACAGAGCACACACACAAGCACACACATGCACAACAGTGCACATACACACATGCTACGATGTGCACGCACACGCTCACGGATAGGCAAACATGCAGATGCACACACAGGCACACAGGCTGTGACCTTGCTCAAGGGACATCTTGGTGGCTGCACTGTGAGCCACGTCTGTTCCTGACAGGCCTGGTGAGGTCGTCTGTGGAGCTATGATTCACGGTAAGGATCCCACACCGCGCAGCCTGCTGCACAGCGCTGCACCGGCCCAGGCAAGAGCGTCACAGGACATCTGGCGGTGTGTGTGCGCCACGTGGATCCCCCGCACACACTGCCCCCGTGCCCCCAGCTCAGGCCACTGGGCAGATGGGTATTATTGCCCAGGCCCTGATCCCAGATCTAATCCTCCCTCCAGTCCACCTCCAAATCCTCTGCCCACCAGCCTGGTGGAGCCTTCCCACCCTGTCCACCTGCAAATCCTCTGCCCACCCAGCCTGGTGGAGCCTTCCCACCCCGTCTACCTGCAAAGCCTCCATCCACCCAGCCTAGTGGAGCCCATTCTCCCTGCAGCCCTCATGAGTTTCTCCTCTGTTGCTCAGCTGTGAATGTGTCTGCAGAGGTGATGTTGCCACGGAGAGAGTGACAGGGAGAAGTGCAGCTGCTGACTGGACAGCCCAGTGTGAGCAGCTGCCTGCAACTGGGGATCCCCCACAGGGACTCTGGGGGTGGTGGTGAGAGGACCCCCGAGAGGGTGGTCAGTGTGGTCAGTGTCTCTCATGGAGCTGTGGAGTCTCTGCAACCAGCAGCAGGCCCAGCAGCCCCTCCCAGGCAGGGGCCGCACCCCGTGAGCCAGGCAAGCCCACCACAACTCTCCCCGGCTTCCGTGGCAGCTCCCAGGCTGCCAGCCAGACCTGCCAAGTCTCAGCCTCCTGCAGTGTCACTGTCTTCAAGGCGTGGATGGCTGGAGTAAACAAGGAAATGAGGAAAGGAGTTCTGTCAAACAAAAGAGAGAAATAGAGAGAAAATGGGCGAATCTGGGTGAAAACCTGAAGACAGCCAGTGAGGAGAATCAGAGATAGGAGGGTGTCCTACTTACAGTAATGGTGCACCTCACAGGGAGGCTTCTCCATGCCTGGTAGCTGGGCAGGTCCTGTCCACGGGCACATCCTGCCCACAGTGCATTCTTGTCCACGGGTGAGTCCTGCCTACAGGTGAGTCCTGTCCATGGGCAGGTCCTGTCCATGGGTGGGTCCTATCTACAGGTGAGTCCTGTCCACGGGCATGTCCTGTCCATGGGTGGGTCCTGCCCAGAGGAAGGTCCTGTCCATAGGTGGGTCCTGTCCACGGGCATGTCCTATACACAGGTGGGTCCTATCTACAAGTGGGCCCTGTCCACAGGTGGGTCCTGTCCACGGGTGGGTCCTGTCCATGGGTGGGTCCTGTCCATGGGTGGGTCCTGTCCACAGGCAGGTCCTGTCCATAGGTGGGTCTTGTCCACGAGCATGTCCTATACACGGGTGGGTCCTGTCCACAGGCAGGTCCTGTCCACAGGTGGGTCCTGTCCACAGGCAGGTCCTGTCCACAGAACGGGCCAGCTCTTCCCAGAGTCCCCAGCACCCACAGCACAAGACAGCACTGCCTAGAGTCCTCAGCACCCAGCACCAGGACTGCTGGGAACCACTTGGGTCTGCTTTTCCTGGTCCTCCCTGGGTACCGGGCAGCCTTGCAGGAGGAATGGGTGTCAGGGGAGTGACCCCAACACAGGGGCAGGACAATGGTCTCACAGCAGACCAGCGGCCGTCAAGGTAAAACAATGAGCAGGTGATAAAACTGATTGTAGGTTTCACAAAACTGCAGCGTATCTGCTTAAAAGAAAAATTCTGTATCTATGTCACCATTCTGTTCTTTCTCCCAACTGAGCTCCAGTCTCAGTGTCAGTTATAAAAGAAGGGTGGTGGGCAGAGGGGAGGCTTCAGGGAGACCCTAGGACTCTGCACAGTGGCCACACAGCTGCGGAGATGGGGTGGGAGCTCGCAGACTGCAACCAGCACACACAAACACGTCTTTGACACATACACCCCTCGGCAAACACGCCAGGAAGGGAGCACTCCAGGGCAGGGGGATGGCACAGTGGCCCTGCAGATATGCCCCTGCCTGAGGCTCCCAAGGCTCAGTCCCACCACCAGCCAGAGGAGGGCAAGGCTCTAGGAAGAAGGACAGATAGACACAAACTCTCCCATGTGACTCTGGGTGTCAGCTGAAGCTTATTTGATGTTTTATCCTGGTAACTTGTCTCTTCTTCACCCCAAACTATTTTGTAAATAATAGTCACACTGGATTAATGAGAACACGTCTGCTGTTTTCTGTCTGGTTCACATTTCATTGAAGTCAGTACAAACATTTCTGGTGAAAGGTGTCAGTATTTCTCCAAGTAGGTCAGGGCCTCCTGCCACTAAAAGCTGACAAGCTGCGGCCGACTGCAGCACAGTGGGGCCCAGGACCCCAGCCCGGTGCCCAGATGGCTTCTGCTCTGCCCTCCAGGCCTCGCCTCAGAGCCCGCCTGGGCGGCAGAGAAGAGCCCTCTGACTCTGAGGGCAGACCACTGGACACACCACCTCAGGAAGAGTTTGGAAACGAGCACAATTTGGAGTCAGAGGTGCAGTTCACACCACTGATGTGAAGATGGTCAGAGACAGAGAAGAGAGGAGTGGGATACAGAGTGGAGGTGGAGAGCAGGGGTGTGCGGCCTGGGCGTTGGCCACTGCCCGGCCTGTGACACAGGAACGTGGTACTGGCTGTCACAGACACGTGTGAGAATTCAGTCAGTGACTCACACAGGCCGTCAGTATGCACTGAGAACACTGCCGTCACTTTACTGTTTGCTTATTAGCAAGAGAAGAGAGAACCAGATCAGCACTCTGACATATGTGCTGCTAGAGATCAAACTCAAGGACCCCTGCTCCAAAGTCTAACATTTGAACCTCTGCCCACCTCCCAGGGTGCAATATCACAACAACAACAAAGACAGCAACAGTTACATAACAGTAACTCGCCACCAGGATTATCACTCGAGTTTGGTGCCTGCATGACTCCACTGGTCCTGGCATCCATTTATTTTTTAAAAATTTTTCTTGGGGTGGGGAGAGAGAGAGAGAGAAGGGGGAGTGAGGAGGAGGAGGGGCCCTGCATCACCCCAGCCCCCAGCATCACCCCAGCACTACCCCAGCCCCCAGCATCACCCCAGCACTACCCCAGCCCCCAGCATCACCCCAGCACTACCCCAGCCCCCAGCATCACCCCAGCACTACCCCAGCCCCCAGCATCACCCCAGCACTACCCCAGCCCCCAGCATCACCCCAGCACTACCCCAGCCCCCAGCATCACCCCAGCACTACCCCAGCCCCCAGCATCACCCCAGCCCCCAGCATCACCCCAGCACTACCCCAGCCCCCAGCATCACCCAGCCCCCAGCACTACCTCAGCCCCCAGCACCACCCCAGCCCCCAGCACCACCCCAGCACTACCCCAGCCCCCAGCATCACCCCAGCCCCCAGCATCACCCCAGCACTACCCCAGCCCCCAGCATCACCCCAGCACTACCCCAGCCCCCAGCCCCCAGCATCACCCCAGCACTACCCCAGCCCCCAGCATCACCCCAGCACTACCCCAGCCCCCAGCATCACCCCAGCACTACCCCAGCCCCCAGCATCACCCCAGCCCCCAGCATCACCCCAGCCCCCAGCACCACCCCAGCACTACCCCAGCCCCCAGCATCACCCCAGCCCCCAGCACCACCCCAGCACTACCCCAGCCCCCAGCATCACCCCAGCCCCCAGCACCACCCCAGCCCCCAGCACCACCCCAGCACTACCCCAGCCCCCAGCACCACCCCAACCCCAGCATCACCCCAGCCCCCAGCATCACCCCAGCCCCCAGCACCACCCCCGCCCACAGCATCACCCCAGCCCCCAGCATCACCCCAGCACTACCCCAGCCCCCAGCATCACCCCAGCCCCCAGCATCACCCCAGGCCCCAGCATCACCCCAGCCCCCAGCACCACCCCAGCACTACCCCAGCCCCCAGCATCACCCAGCCCCCAGCACTACCCCAGCACTACCCCAGCCCCCAGCATCACCCCAGCACTACCCCAGCCCCCAGCATCACCCCAGCACTACCCCAGCCCCCAGCATCACCCCAGCACTACCCCAGCCCCCAGCATCACCCCAGCACTACCCCAGCCCCCAGCATCACCCCAGCCCCCAGCATCACCCCAGCACTACCCCAGCCCCCAGCATCACCCAGCCCCCAGCACTACCTCAGCCCCCAGCACCACCCCAGCCCCCAGCACCACCCCAGCACTACCCCAGCCCCCAGCATCACCCCAGCCCCCAGCATCACCCCAGCACTACCCCAGCCCCCAGCATCACCCCAGCACTACCCCAGCCCCCAGCCCCCAGCATCACCCCAGCACTACCCCAGCCCCCAGCATCACCCCAGCACTACCCCAGCCCCCAGCATCACCCCAGCACTACCCCAGCCCCCAGCATCACCCCAGCCCCCAGCATCACCCCAGCCCCCAGCACCACCCCAGCACTACCCCAGCCCCCAGCATCACCCCAGCCCCCAGCACCACCCCAGCACTACCCCAGCCCCCAGCATCACCCCAGCCCCCAGCACCACCCCAGCCCCCAGCACCACCCCAGCACTACCCCAGCCCCCAGCACCACCCCAACCCCAGCATCACCCCAGCCCCCAGCATCACCCCAGCCCCCAGCACCACCCCCGCCCACAGCATCACCCCAGCCCCCAGCATCACCCCAGCACTACCCCAGCCCCCAGCATCACCCCAGCCCCCAGCATCACCCCAGGCCCCAGCATCACCCCAGCCCCCAGCACCACCCCAGCACTACCCCAGCCCCCAGCATCACCCAGCCCCCAGCACTACCCCAGCCCCCAGCATCACCCCAGCATTACCCCAGCCCCCAGCCCCCAGCAGCACCCCAGCCCCCAGCATCACCCCAGCCCCCAGCATCACCCCAGCCCCCAGCACTACCCCAGCCCCAGCATCACCCCAGCACTACCCCAGCCCCCAGCCCCCAGCATCACCCCAGCCCCCAGCATCACCCCAGCACTACCCCAGCCCCCAGCATCACCCCAGCACTACCCCAGCCCCCAGCATCACCCCAGCACTACCCCAGCCCCCAGCATCACCCCAGCACTACCCCAGCCCCCAGCATCACCCCAGCACTACCCCAGCCCCCAGCATCACCCCAGCCCCCAGCATCACCCCAGCACTACCCCAGTTCACTGCTTGTGAAGCCTTGGCCCTGCAGGTGGGACGGGTTTCAGCCTGGGTCCTCACACGACGGCAACTGTGCATTCCTGGGTGTACACTGCCCGGCCAAGAATAGCATTTTCAGAACACACTTCAGTCAGATGCACACACATCCTTAGAAGAGGCGTGTTCCTGCAGGTAAAACAAAAGGAGAATGCTGTAGGTTTCCAGAAGAGCCACTGAAGTAAGACAACGTGAAGCCTGCCTCTCTTCTCCACTCTCCCCTAGGCTCAGGTGGCATCTCAGATTGGAGGGAACAGGCCCACTGGGGATTTGCATCTCAAGTGCTTGTGTCTGCGTCTGCACAGCCAAACCACTGCCTCTTTACGTACTGTCACTGCAGGTCCACTTTTCAGACAGACGGACACAGAGACTATAGCACTGAACACCCCCACCTCCCAGTGCCAGGGTGCTGGGTGCCCCAAGCTGGGCCTGGTGCCTGGCAAAGCCAGCGTCTCCCCTGCTGAGGCACCTCCATCCCCACCACTATTCTGAAGCACCAGCAGTTCCTTGATACAAACAGGACTGTGCTTACATGAGCTACGAACACATCAGGAGGCCGACTATTGGGCACGGGGGGTGTCTAGAGGACCTGGTGCTGACCACTGCCCTGCCCAGCACAGGACCCTCCCAGCCTGGCACAGGACCCTCCCTGCCTGGCACAGGACCCTCCCTGCCTGGCACAGGACCCTCCCTACCTGGCACAGGACCCTCCCTGCCCAGCACAGGACCCTCCCTGCCCAGCACAGGACCCTCCCTGCCCAGCACAGGACCCTCCCTGCCCGGCACAGGACCCTCCTTACCTGGCACAGGACCCTCCCTACCTGGCACAGAACCCTCCCTGCCCGGCACAGGACCCTCCCTGCCCGGCACAGGACCCTCCCTACCTGGCACAGGACCCTCCCAGCCCAGCACAGGACCCTCCCTGCCCGGCACAGGACCTTCCCTACCCGGCACAGGACCCTCCCTGCCCAGCACAGGACCCTCCCTGCCCGGCACAGGACCTTCCCTACCTGGCACAGGACCCTCCCTGCCCCTCACAGGACCCTCCCTGCCCCTCACCGGACCCTCCCTGCCCAGCACAGGACCCTCCCTACCTGGTACAGGACCCTCCCTGCCCCTCACAGGACCCTCCATGCCCCTCACAAGACCCTCCCTGCCCAGCACAGGACCCTCCCTGCCCGGCACAGGACCCTCCCTGCCCAGCACAGGACCCTCCCTACCTGGCACAGGACCCTCCCTGCCCAGCACAGGACCCTCCCTGCCCCTCACAGGACCCTCCCTGCCCAGCACAGGACCCTCCCTGCCCGGCACAGGACCCTCCCTGCCTGGCACAGGACCCTCCCTGCCCAGCACAGGACCCTCCCTGCCCAGCACAGGACTCTCCCTGCCCAGCACAGGACCCTCCCTGCCCGGCACGGGACCCTCCCTGCCTGGCACAGGACCCTCCCTGCCCAGCACAGGACCCTCCCTACCTGGCACAGGACCCTCCCTGCCTGGCACAGGACCCTCCCTGCCCAGCACAGGACTCTCCCTGTCCAGCACAGGACCCTCCCTGCCCCTCACAGGACCCTCCCTGCCCAGCACAGGACCCTCCCTGCCCCTCACAGGACCCTCCCTGCCCAGCACAGGACCCTCCCTACCCCTCACAGGACCCTCCCTGTCCCTCACAAGTTTAACATGGCCTCTTCCTCAACCTCTGGACCTGCAGTGTCCTGCTGTGTAGCCCCCAGGATTTCATCTGGGACAACCATGACTGGCACTGGGAGGGGCAGTGTGTCTGTGTGTCTGTCCTAAGGGCAGCAGGCCAGTGTCTGTGTGTCTGCCCTGAGGGCAGCAGGCAGTGTGTGTGTCTGTCCTGAGGACAGCAGGCAGGGTGTCTGTGTGTCTGTCCTGAGGGCAGCAGGCAGGGTGTCTGTGTGTCTGTCCTAAGGGCAGCAGGCCAGTGTCTGTGTGTCTGCCCTGAGGGCAGCAGGCAGTGTGTGTGTCTGTCCTGAGGACAGCAGGCAGGGTGTCTGTGTGTCTGCCCTGAGGGCAGCAGGCAGTGTGTCTGTGTGTCTGTCCTGAGGGCAGCAGGCTGTGTGTCTGTCCTGAGGGCAGCAGGCAGTGTGTCTGTGTGTCTGTCCTGAGGGCAGGAGGCCGGGTGTCTGTGTGTCTGTCCTGAGGGCAGCAGGCAAGTGTCTGTGTGTCTGTCCTGAGGGCAGCAGGCAAGTGTCTGTCCTGAGGGCAGCAGGCCAGTGTCTGTGTCTGTCCTGAGGGCAACAGGCCAGTATCTGTGTGTCTGTCCTGGGGGTGGCACACAGGAGGGAGGGGCTGCAGCTTCAGGCTGAGGGAAGGGCCTGGGAGAGGGTCTCCTCTAGCAGTACCATGCTGGCTCTGCTGAGATCATTGGCCCCTGCTCAGCCAGGTGGTGCCCTGGGTGAGGGGCAGGCTTCCATCTCTGGGGGGTGGTGGCCAGGTGCTGGGGGCACCCCCAGCAGGCACCTCAGAAATCCCCTCCTGTCCGGACCCCCTCTGTGGGGTCCCTGGGTCAGCTGCCCGCAGGCCTCACACCCCACTGGGGCTCCCTGGCAGCCCTGCCCCGCCCAGGTGCCCTTAGCCAGTCTGGGGCCACCACAGGCCACACAACTTGGAGGCAGACCGCGCCTGGGCAAGCAGGCAGCCCCTCCAATGCAGCATCACCAGGGGGCACAGCCTCCCTGAGTCTACAAGGACCCCAAGTATGGGGGTGGGGGCACCTGGAGCCCTGGGATGGCCCATGATGGGCAGCCAGCACGGAGCCCCAAACCCCAATTAGAGCCTAGCCCCAGCCTCCACTCAGCCCTGAGCACAAGCCCCAACCTCCACCCAGAGTCTGAGCCCCGAGCCCCCAGCCTGAACGCCAAGCCCCAGCCAGGCCTGAGCTCCAAGCCCTGAACCCCCAGCCCCCAGCCTCCCCAGGCTGCAACACAGGCCTCAGCCCCCAGTGCCAGCCTTCACTGCAGCTCCTAGCTGCCAGCACACACCCAAGCCCAAGGCCCCCAGCCCCAGGCCCCCACCCTAGCCCCTGGCCTCCACCCCAGACTCAAGACCCCAGCACCCAACCCAACCCCTCAGCTCCATCCCTCACACTCCAAACCAGCACCCAAGCAAGCCTCCAAACACACCCTCCATCCATCAGCCCCCACCCCAGCCCCCAACCACAGCCCTCAGCCCCCAACCCAGCCCCCAGCACCAGCCCCCAGCAGTAGTCCCAGCCAGTCTCCACTTCAGCCCTCAGCCCCCACCGTAGCCCCCAACCCCACCCTCACCCCAGAGGCCACCTAGACCCCACCCCCAGCCCTCACTCCAAGCCCAACCCCAGCCCCACCCCAGCTCCCATCCCAGCCCCCAACCCCCACCCCCAGCCCAGCCCCCAGCCCAGCCCCAACACTAGCCCCCAGCAGTAGCACCCACCCCAGCCCCCACATCCACCCCAATCCCCAGCACTACCCCCAAAACCACCCCAGCCCCCAGCAGTAGCACCCACCCCAGTCCCACCACACCCCAACCCCCAGCACTACCCCCAAAACCACCCCAGACCCCAGCAGTAGCACCCACCCCAGTCCCACTCCCACCGAAACCCCCAGCACTACCCCAGTCTCCAGCCCCTAGCACCACCCCAGCCACCACCCAGCCCCAACCTCCACCCCAGCCCCCAACCCAGCCCCCAGCACCACCCCGCCCCCACCCCGCTCCAGCATCACCCCAGCCCTCACACAGCCCACAGCCCCACCCCAGCACTACCCCAGCCCCCAGCATCACCCCAGCCCCCAGCACTACCCCAGCCCCCAGCATCACCCCAGCACTACCCCAGCCCCCAGCCCCCAGCATCACCCCAGCCCCCAGCATCACCCCAGCACTACCCCAGCCCCCAGCATCACCCCAGCCCCCAGCATCACCCCAGCACTACCCCAGCCCCCAGCATCACCCCAGCCCCCAGCACTACCTCAGCCCCCAGCACCACCCTAGCCCCCAGCACCACCCCAGCACTACCCCAGCCCCCAGCATCACCCCAGCCCCCAGCATCACCCCAGCACTACCCCAGCCCCCAGCATCACCCCAGCACTACCCCAGCCCCCAGCATCACCCCAGCACTACCCCAGCCCCCAGCATCACCCCAGCACTACCCCAGCCCCCAGCCCCCAGCATCACCCCAGCACTACCCCAGCCCCCAGCATCACCCCAGCACTACCCCAGCCCCCAGCATCACCCCAGCACTACCCCAGCCCCCAGCCCCCAGCATCACCCCAGCACTACCCCAGCCCCCATCCCCCAGCATCACCCCAGCACTACCCCAGCCCCCAGCATCACCCCAGCACTACCCCAGCCCCCATCCCCCAGCATCACCCCAGCCCCCAGCATCACCCCAGCACTACCCCAGCCCCCAGCATCACCCCAGCACTACCGCAGCACTACCCCAGCATCACCCCAGCCCCCACCCAGCCCCCAGCACTCCCCCAGCCTGAGCGCCCGCCGCCCTCCCGGCCGAGCCCAGGCTCCCGGCGCCGCCCGCCGCCCGCCGCCCGCCGCCCGCCCTCCCGGACGCTTCCCTCCCCGCTTGCTCGCAGGCGGCGCAGCCGGGCAGCCGGCCCGGGGGGTCCGGTGGGTCCGGTGGGTGCCCGTGGGTGCTGGCGGGTGCGGCCCTGCTGTCCCCGCGGCCCGCCGCCCGTCCCCGCGGCCCCCTGTCCCCTGTCCCCCTGTCCCTCCGGCCCCACCCGGGCGCGCTCACACGTGCACGGCCGCGGCGGCGCGGAGAGGAGGGCGGGCGGCGCAGGTGGCACAGGTACGGCCGCGAGCCCACCGCGTCGGGCCCAGCCCGCAGGCCCAGGTGAGCGGCTGCGCCCGGCGAGCAGGTGGGGGGCTCGGGGAGGGTCGGGCCGCGCGGGGCGGGGGCTGGGGCTGGGGACTGGGGCGGGGGGGCTACTGCTGGGGGCTACTGCCGGGGGCTGGGGGCTACTGCTGGGGGCTGGGGGCTACTGCCGGGGGCTGGGGGCTACTGCTGGGGGCTGGGGGCTACTGCCGGAGGCTACTGCCGGGGCTACTGCTGGGGGCTGGGGGCTGGTGGCTAATGTTGGGGGCTGGGGGCTACTGCCAGGGGCTACTGCTGGGGGCTGGTGGCTAATGCTGGGGGCTGGGGCTACTGCTGGGAGCTACTGGGGGCTGAGGGCTGATGCTGGGGGCTGAGGGCTGATGCTGGGGGCTGAGGCTGGGGGCTAATGCTGGGGGCTGGGGCCTGTGGCTGGGGACCGGGCCTAGAGCTGAGGCTGGGGGCTGGGGCTGGGGCACAGAGTCCGCTGCTAACTGCCCACCGTCCAAGCCCGTGCCCCACCGGGTGGCCTGGAGGCCGGGTTGGGGGCCAGGTGGGGCCCTGGGGTGGGGGCCTGTCTGTGTCACATGGGACCCCCAGTCCCTGGGACCCCCAGTCCCCAGGCCCCGCTGCCAGGTGCAGGCAGAGGAGGGGGCACAGGGAGGAGGCTGAGACTGCCGGCTGCCCTGTTGGCGTCTGCAAGAAACTTTGTGGGAGCCACTGTGCCCGCCGCTGCTCCTGCCCGAGGTGCTGGACACCTGCCCGCACCCAGGGGTGGGGGCCCAGAGCAGCAGGGGCAGGGGTGCTTCCCACCCGCCTCCCCCACCTCCGTGGCCTCACCCATCTGCCGGGATTCTCTTGCCATGGTGGGGCCAGCCACGGCGCTGACCGGGCACTGGTGGGCACCGGGTGGGCATCAAGGGGGGCACAGACCCTCTGCCCGCCCCTCTGCGGACAAGCGGCCCTGAGCTTGCAGAAGCCTGCTCGCCAGGGCTGTGCTGACAGCCGGTCCTGGGAGTGGGGAGCCTGGTGAGGAGTCTGTATTTAAAGGTACATCACATCCAGCCAGTGCAAGGGAGCACGGGCTGGGAGGACTGGCATGAATCACAGGCAGGGAGCTGGCTCAGATCATTCCTGCCAGCACGCGGAGCACGGTGCCCACTGCTCAGGCCCGGCGTGGGTCCACCGAGCTCACAGCCAGGCCCACGCGCCTCCACCCGGCACCCAGGCCTCAGAGCCTTGGGCAGAGGGAGCCCCGGGGCACGGTAGGGGAGGGGAGAAGGAAGCCTGCTGGGAACAGGGGCGCCTCAGCCCGTCTGCTGAGGGCAGGCTGCCGGCTGAAGGGCTGCTCTGTGCATCCCAGTGTGGCTGAGACGGGGGCTCCGGGCATGGGGGACAGTGTCCTGTGCCCCTCCCCCCAGACACAGGAGCCCGGGGGGACCAGGCAGGGACCACGGGCCCGGCACTCAACAGTGTGCTCCCGTGGGCACATGGCTGGGAAGCCCAGGCTGCATCCAGAGCACAGAGCACCTGGACCGGAGTGGGCTGACACCCCCCAGCTTTCCTGTCCAGCCTGGACCTTCCAAGGGCAGCCGGGTGGGGCTAGGGCAGCAAGACCAGCCTCTGAGGCCACAGCCACTCTGCAGGGGCCTCAGCACCCCAGAGCTGCCTGCTTCATGCTTAGCACGGCTCTGCAACCCTAGTCTTCCTGGGTGAAAGCAGGACAGGCGGATTTCTGAATGGAGCAGAAGCAGGAGAGCAGGGTGGACGGCTGGGTCCCCACCGCCTCCAATGAGGTGTCACCTCCCAGTGAGGTCATTTCCTGATTCTGAAACCTGCCTCAGAGCAGCTCAGCTAGCCCCAGTGGCTCGAACCCCAGGCTCCTGGGCACACTCCTGACGGACCTGTTCTTTGCAGCTGCAGCACCATGAGGACCAGCCCCGGGTTCTGCCCTCGCCTCTGGGCCGTGGCCCTGCTGAGCACTCTGGCCGGCAGAAGGTGGGCACCCTTTTCTTAATCCGCATGACAGCTAACTCCTCATTGATTCTGTGGGGGCAGAAAAATGTCCTTGGGTGATTTCATGACTAAGGGAATTGGAAAAACTTACCTGCGATCAGAACTCTTTGTCCAGAAAGCCACAGGGGAAGCAGCCTCTTTGTTGCATGGGAGTTAGGGTACACTCCACAAGCCCTTGCTAAGGAATGTGTTAATTCCGCATTAAAGCCTTGAACTAACTTTTCAGGGCTCAGCTCTAAGGAATGAATCCTTCCATCTCTGTCGCCTAGAGAAAGTTGTCCTGCTGTTGCCTGCAGCCTGTGCAAGCTGACCTTCCAACAGGAAGCTCTGGCAGTCCTGCAGCTTGACACAGAAGGCGGGGGCTCCACGGAGTGGAGAGTTAGGGACCCTCACACTCGAGGGTCCCGCCTGTGGATACAAGTGCACCTAGTGTCTTGCTGCCTGTGGTCATGTGATGAGGGAGGAAGGGGCAGGGGCAAGGCGTGAGGACACTGGCCAGGACAGAGCTCCCGGGGGACTGGCGGATGGGCTCGGCCACAGTCTGGGGGCAGCAGTGGCAGGCCTGAGTGCCGGCGCCTGTCCTGGGCTGGTGGGAGAGGTTCTGCATATGCTGCTGTGCTGTTGTTCCTTGCAGGCCAGTTCTGTGGCACACAAGACGATCCTAGGCATGCAGGGACCCGAGGTCCTTCCAGACGTGAGGGGAGTGGGCCTGGGTCCAGGCAGGGGGCGGGCCTGGGGCGCTGTGCCTGGGATGCGGCGGCCCTGTGACAGAGTGTGGCATCTGAACAGGATGTATGTTAGGGGCAGACATCCTTAGTCTTGGGAGCTGCGTGTTCTCCACTGCCTTGGAGAGTCTGTGCAGTGTTACTGTTGTACTGACCTGCAGATGGAGTTAGTGCACAGTGTTTCGTGCACAGTGCTTGCTGCACATGGACTCGGAGGCAGGTACTACCGCGGGCGCTGCTCTCTGGTCATCTGCTCGGGCCAGGAGGCAGACCCAGGCCTGGTCACGCAGGGCCACAGATGCCACGTCCACAGTGGGGCTCACGTTCAGAAACCACAGCAGCTGCAACGACCTGGGAGGAAGGAGGAGCAGCCTGCTAGAGGCTCAACAGGAGGGAGAGCAGACCTGGTCTCCTGGGGTGGTGGGTGTACAGGTCCTCAGGCTCCTGTGTTCATCCCAGACACGGGGATGGGGGGGGGGAGCCATGGTGCCAGCTCAGGCCAGAGACCGTTTCCAGAGTCCAACACATGCTAGGAGAGCAGAGGGAAGGGTGGCAGTCGGAGGTGGCCGGCACCCCACTCTGCGGGGCTGGCCACACCACCTTCCTGCTCTGGGTCCTGGCCCAGCTGCTCCCACGACTGGCCGGCATTCCCACGGGACCCAGTCCGGCCCCTGAGCTCCCCAGGTGTCCCAGCGCTGCTCTGCCCCTGTGGCAGGGTGACCTTCCAGTCCCCTTGACAGAGGCATGCCTGTCCCTCCTCCTGTGACATGCTTCTCATACCCAAGTGCTTTCAGCAAACGAGTTCTGCTTTGCTGCTGGTCTCTGTTAACCAGACTCTACAGAGCCCACTGAAACACCGAGCTGAAAACCCAGTGAGAGGCTCCAGTTAGCCAAGGGGAAGTAGCCCGCAGCCTGCAGGGTGTGAATGTTGGTTGTGCGAGGAGGGTGGGGGTGACGCTTCTTAGGGTTGCCACCATGAGAAGCTTTTAGTTAAATGGCTTCCGTATGTGAGAATCTGACCAGAGAAGGATGCCGCATCTTGCCAGTGGAAAGCAAATCACCGACTGACCGTGTTTGCGTTTGACGTGACCAGTCAGTTGCAGATCTTACTCCTGTGCAGTGAGATCTGGTCCGAATGTCGGTGTCTCAGATGGACAGTAACCTAGTCAGAGTGGCTCTTGAGGTCAGTCAGAGCGGTGGCTGCCCTGGCCTCCAAGGCGGGCGCTCCCTTCAGAGGTGCCCCCCGGGTCACTGCACACAGGATGAGGTCGCTGCGCAGTGCCCCCCAGCTGGACAGGGTCAGAGGTGGCTGAAGCTCAGAGCCTAGCCATTCTCCCTCTCTCCCCCCCTCCCTGCATGCTGCTCAGAGCTGGAGAAAGGCTGAGGTGAGTGACAGGAGCCCACATCTGCCAGTGTTGAGGAAATAAGCCGGGAAGTTCCTTTCATTTCTCCCAGTCGTGACAGGTCCAGTGCAAATAGTTAAAGGGAAGAGCCCAGAGGAAACTGAAGTCAGGCCGAGTTGGGCCCCTTCACTGTGCTCGTGGAGGGCCGGGCCTCGCTCACACACACCAGCTCTGTGCCAGCCAGGTGGGCCGCTGAGCCAAAGCTCCTCCAAGGGGGCTTTCCCTTCCCACACAAGAAGTGAGAGACGTCCAACCGATTACAGGCGGGCAATTAATAAATGGTAGAAGAAACTGGTTCATAAACCTGGAGGGGACTGGAAATCGTACACCGTAGGGAAATATGATAGTCCATGATCATCACACAAATGACACAAGAGAAGCACACTTTGTCTGTCTCATCAGGACACCTGAAAATACAGCGACACCCCCCAAGCACTGACATGCTGGGGGGCAGGGGTGGGCAGGTGTGACCCTGAGGCTGTAAACAGTGATGGAAAAAGGGGTGAATTATGCTGGCAGCTCACGGACACGTATTTTGAGGGCTAGAAGGTGTTTCTCAGGTCTTTGAAGATGTAGACTGGTGGGCCAGGAGGTGGCACAGGGCTGCCCTGGGAGGGGCCCTGGTTCAATCCCAGCACCGCAATATGCCAGAGCAGAGCAGTCCATGCACTCTAGTGTTGGACCAGCCAAAATCTTTAAACGTAAAGAGACAGACTTTGGAGCCAGGCAGTGGTGCCCTTGGTCAAGTGCTCACATTATAGTGCGTGAGGACCCAGGCCCCACCCCCCGGGTCCCCACCTGCAGGGGGAAAGCTTCGTGAGTGGGGAAGCAGGGCTGCAGGGGTCTCTGTCTCTCTCTCTCTCTGTCTCCTACTCCTCTCTTAGTTTCTCTCTGTTGCTATCCAATAGTGAGTAAATATATATAAGAGAGACAGAGCTCGCGTCCTGTCCTGTAAGCTTCCTCCTCTGCCTGGGAATGTCAGGACCCAGTGTTTGTCCTCTGTGAGGGCGGCTGACACCCCCACCCCCCACCCCAGTTCCCCTGGCATTAGCTCTGCAGCCCCACTTCCCAGGGAGGGAGACGGGAGGCCGGGCAGTGTGGACGGACGGGCACCGACATGTCTGCCTCTGTTCCTCAGCTCCGCGCAGCCCTCCCAGGACGAGCTCAAGGACAACACCACCGTCTTCACCCGCATCTTGGACAGACTCCTGGACGGTTATGACAACCGCCTGAGGCCAGGCCTGGGAGGTGGGTCGCATGGCTGCTCCCTTCCGCAGAGTGTTGGGCGGGCTTTTCTGTTGGGAGAGGGAGGCAGAGTGGCAGCGTGGAGTGTGGCAGCTTCTTCTCTCTCCCGTGGGACCCCAGTGTGTGCTCGGTTCAGCAAGGGGGTCTCACCCGTCTGTAGACGTGGGGACAGACTTCTCAGCGACGCGCGGCCTCTGTGTGTGGACGGGCGGCTTGTGGGGAGGGAGACTGGCAGCCTGGGGGCTGCTGGGCTTCAGTGGGTCCGTGCTGAGCTCAGGTGTGAGGAGCCTGGCAGTCCTGAGACTGGCTTACCCCTCTGTGTCCGCACTGCACCCTAGGCCAGAGGGTGGCTGAGATTCCTGGCCATGGCTTTTATAAAACATGTCTCTCTTTTTTCTGTAATAAAATTTTAATTTCTGTGTATACCAATTAACTGGTTATGCTGCTGAAATTCTGGGGGAGGAACACAGAACTTGATAGCGTGGTATTAAGCGCTTGTTTGAACAGTGCTTGAGTAAGATGATCGGCCTATCTTATTTAAACAAAGACTAAGCAGCCAAAACAAAATATTGATCTCTGAGTCAGATAAGCAAGGCAAGGAAACGAATGACCATCCAATGTCCCCCAGGACACCAAGGTCAGACTGTCCACTCCTGAAACAGCTGGGGGAGCATCAGAATGATTGAACGGACACCCACAGGCCCTATGGAGAAAGCCTCCTCTTCATCTAGATTGTGCAGACGGGAAGAAGCTGGGGGTTCAAAAGCAGTTTCATGACAGCAGCCTGACCCAGAGTCGCTGTTGTGAATGTGTGGGGGTGAGGTCACCGGCCCATGGCCCCAGTTCCTGAGGCTCGAGGGCACCTGTGTCCAGGGCCCCAGTCCCTGTTAGAGGCCTGCCAGGGGTCTGTCCACTCTTGAGCTCACACAGGACATGCGGCCTCTGGCTGTGCATCCTGACAGTCTGAGGAAGGGCTCTCCAGGGAGACAATGCTGGTCACAGAATGGGCCACAGCACTGTCCAAAGCACTCGCCCTCGCCCTCGCCCTCCCCTCCCCCTCCCCTTACCCCACCCTCGCCTTCTCCTCAGCCTTGCCCTCCCCCTCCCCCTCACACTCCCCTCAACCTCCCCCTCCTTCTCCCCTCCCCCTAGCCCTCCCCCTTGTCCTCGCCCTCCCTTTCCCCCTCGTCCTCGCCCTTCTCCTCCCCCTTCGTCCTCATCCTCTCGTCCTCCCCATCCCCTCCCCTTCACCCTCCCCCTCCCCCTTGTCCTCGCCCTTCCCCTCCCCCTCTTCCTCACCCTCCCTTCGTCCTCATCCTCTCGTCCTCCCCATCCCCTCCCCTTCATCTTCCCCATCCCCCTCCCCCTTGTCCTCCCCCTCTCCCTCCCCCTCGTCCTTGACCTCCCCCTCAACCTCCCCCTTCCCCTCCCCATCCCCCTCCCCCTTGTCCTCCCCCTCTCCCTCCCCCTCGTCCTTGACCTCCCCCTCAACCTTCCCCTCCCCCTCCCCCTTGTCCTCCCCCTCCCCCTCGTCCTTGACCTCCCCCTCCCCCTCAACCTCCCCCTCCCCTCCCCCTTGTCCTCCCCCTCTCCCTCCCCCTCGTCCTTGACCTCCCCCTCAACCTCCCCTTCCCCTCCCCCTCCCCTCCCCCTTGTCCTCCCCCTCTCCCTCCCCCTCATCCTTGACCTCCCCCTCAACCTCCCCTTCCCCTCCCCCTCCCCTCCCCCTCTCCCTCCCCCTCGTCCTTGACCTCCCCCTCAACCTCCCCCTTCCCCTCCCCCTCCCCCTTGTCCTCCCCCTCTCCCTCCCCCTCGTCCTTGACCTCCCCCTCCCCCTCATCCTCCCCCTTCCCCTCCCCATCCCCCTTGTCCTCCCCCTCTCCCTTGACTTCCCCCTCATCCTCCCCTCCCCTTTCCCCTCCCCATCGACCTTCCCTTGTCCTCACCCTGAACCTCATCCTCCCCTCCCAATTGTTCTCCCCCTCCTCTTCTCCCTCACCCTTGTTGTCGGACTCCCCCTCCGACCACCCTCCCCTCTACCTCTCCCTCTCTCACACTCCCCCTCGTCCTCCGTCTCCCCTCCCCTCCCCTCCCCTCACACCACCCTTGCCTTCACTCTCACCCTGGCTCTCACCCTCATCCTCCCCCTTGTCCTCGCCCGCACATAAACGTGGACACCCACCACCCCTGCACCACCACCACCACTATCATCACCATCACCTCCATTTGTGGCCACTGGTGATTTCACTGGAGTGGTTAAGGCCGACCCTTAGCTCTGCCCTGCAGCATGGCCGCCAGTGGGTCCCGAGGACGTAGGCCGCTGCCCAGACTGCTGCACGTCCAGCTGCTCTCTCCTCTTTGAAAGCGTTCCTGCTGTCCTAGTTCACTCTGTATTGTCCTGTTCTTTTAAAAAAAATTTTTAAATATTTACTTATTCCCTTTTGTTGCCCTTGTTGTTTTATTGTTGTAGCTATTATTGTTGATGTTGTTGTTGGATAGGACAGAGAGAAATGGAGAGAGGAGGGAAGACAGAGAGGAGGAGAGAAAGACAGACACCTGCAGACCTGCCTCACCACCTGTGAAGTGACCCCCCTGCAGGTGGGGAGTCGGGGGGCTCAAACCGGGATCTTTATGCCGGTCCTTGTGCTTCACGCCACCTGCGCTTAACCTGCTGCTCTACCACCCGACTCTGACTCCCTGTTGTCCTGTTCTGTTCTTAAACATTTGTGTGTGTGTGTGTGTGTGTTGAAATGTTCTTTTTACTTATTTGATAGAGCAGGGAGAAACCAGGGGAGGGGAAGATAGGGAGGGAGACAGACACACAGACACCTGCAGTCCTGCTCCACCACTCATGAAGCTTCCCTCCTGCAGGTGGGGACCAGGGGCTTGAACCCGGGTCCTTGTGCACTGTGACATGTGCACTACACCAGATGCACCACCACCACCTGCCCCTTGCTCTTGTATTTTCACTTTTTCAAGAGTGTTTTTGGTCTGGGGAACCTCCTGGGTTTAAACATATCTGCAGTCTGGCTTCAGTCATTTGAGCCAACCAGGCATCCACAGTGGACCTTAGCTGCTGGTCCTGTGGGCACAGCCCTTGGGGAACAGTGTGGGGCATGGGAGTGGGGTGTGGGTCATGGGAATGGGGTGTGGAGCATGGGAGTGGGGTGTGGGGCATGGGAGTGGGGTGTGGGGCATGGGAGTGGGGCGTGGGGCATGGGAGTGGGGTGTGGGGCATGGGAGTGGGGTGTGGGGCATGGGCGTGGGGTGTGGGGCATGGGAGTGGGGCGTGGGGCATGGGAGTGGGGTGTGGGGCATGGGAGTGGGGTGTGGGGCATGGGCGTGGGGTGTGGGGCATGGGAGTGGGGCGTGGGGCATGGGAGTGGGGTGTGGGGCATGGGAGTGGGGTGTGGGGCATGGGCGTCGGGTGTGGGGCATGGGAGTGGGGTGTGGGGCATGGGAGTGGGGTGTGGGGCATGGGAATGGGGTGTGGAGCATGGGAGTGGGGCGTGGGGCATGGGAGTGGGGTGTGGGGCATGGGAGTGGGGCGTGGGGCATGGGAGTGGGGTGTGGGGCATGGGAGTGGGGTGTGGGGCATGGGCGTGGGGTGTGGGGCATGGGAGTGGGGTGTGGGGCATGGGCGTGGGGTGTGGGGCATGGGCGTGGGGTGTGGGGCATGGGCGTGGGGTGTGGGGCATGGGAGTGGGGTGTGGGGCATGGGAGTGGGGTGTGGGGCATGGGTGTGGGGTGTGTGGCATGGGTGTGGGGTGTGGGGCATGGGTGTGGGGTGTGGGGCATGGGTGTGGGTGTGGGGTGTGGGGCATGGGAGTGGGGTGTGGGGCATGGGTGTGGGGCATGGGAGTGGGGTGTGGGGCATGGGCGTGGGGTGTGGGGCATGGGCGTGGGGTGTGGGGCATGGGAGTGGGGTGTGGGGCATGGGTGTGGAGTATGGGGCATGGGTGTGGGGTGGGGCATGGGTGTGGGGCATGGGAGTGGGGTGTGGGGCATGGGAGTGGGGTGTGGGGCATGGGTGTGGGGTGTGGGGCATGGGTATGGGGTGTGGGGCATGGGTATGGGGTGTGGGGCATGGGTATGGGGTGTGGGGCATGGGATTGGGGTGTGGGGCATGGGAGTGGGGTGTGGGGCATGGGTGTGGGGTGTGGGGCATGGGTATGGGGTGTGGGGCATGGGCGTGGGGTGTGGGGCATGGGAGTGGGGTGTGGGGCATGAAGTGTGTGGCATGGGAGTGGGGTGTGGGGCATGGGTGTGGGGTGTGGGGCATGGGTGTGGGGCATGAAGTGTGTGGCATGGGAGTGGGGTGTGGGGCATGGGTGTGGGGTGTGGGGCATGGGTGTGGGGTGTGGGGCATGGGTGTGGGGTGTGGGGCATGGGGTATGGACGTCGGGCATGGCATGGGGTTTGAGGTGTATGCATGGGCATGGGTCATGAGGTGTGTGCGTGGGTGTGGGTTGTGGGGCATGGGTTGTGTGGCATGGGAGTGGAGTATGTGGCATGGGTATGGGGTGTGGGTCATGGCCTGAGGTGTGTGTGTGAGTGTGGGGTGTGAGGTGTGTGTGTGTGGGTGTGGGGTGTGGGGACTGGCGTGGGTGTGCTCTGAAGCAGGCCCCAAGGACGCTACTCACCTGAGTGTACCCACAGGACTGTGCAGAGCTGCTTGTCCCGTTCCAGATTCTGTGTACATCCGAACAGAATACCCTTCCTTCTGTCCTGCTGGCATTTTGTGAGCACATGTCTGAGGGGTTGGGGGCAGCCTCTCCTCCAGGGAGACCCTCCCAGCAGTGCCCAGGAGCCCCCACGAGGAGCTCTGTCCTCTGAGGCAGTCATTGCTGCCGGCCTCTCATCCCTGAGCAGTGGGCCGGCTTCAAGGCCCCTAGGAGGTGACACTGACTCTCCAGACGTCTGTAGTAAAGGAATAGATTTAAATAACTGCAGGAAACATATGTCAGAAACCTTCGTAACACCCAGAGGTCATGGTATTCACATTTTCCTCTGATTCTATAATTGATGATGCTTTAGATGACTTAAACTTTACTAAATGTTTAAGGTGTGGTGTCACAGTGACAGAATCTTGCTAATGCCACTGATCATCATAGTGACCTTCAGACGGTGTGACAAACATGCCGTCTCATCTATTCAGCTAAAAACGCACTTTAGAAAAAAGCCTGAGTTGGGCTAGTCAGTAGGTCTTTGCCATAAATTCCAGCTCCGTCAGATTTAAGTTTCGTAATTCCGAGGCAAGGCGCGGCACAGAGGAAGGTCTGCTGTCGTGTTGTTCGCAGCGTCGGGACGTCCTAAATCACCATCTCCAGGTTCGTTTGCTGGGCTGTCTCCTTCGGCAGAGATGGAGGCACAGCCATCTTTCTTGATTCTCCCCAGTCCCTGCGCACGCTGCTACCATAATGTGCTTTACCCATCCGCTCGTCTTTATTTGACAAGGTTTCCTCTGTTCTTGAAACACATCTGTATTTCTGTTGCTATCTGGGAACCAGGTGGATGATGAACGTGGCCGCCGGGGCGATCATTTTGCGGCAGGAATTTCCGTGTCAGGTGCCATTAACCCGTCTCCCCTTTCTGCAGCCTGGGAAGGGAGCGGTTCTCCACGGCCGCCTTGCGGCTCCTCCCAGCCTGTAGGTGCCATGGGGAGTCAGGCTGTGCGTAGACTCCCAGACCACGGAGCAGGCTGAGGGTGTGCACCTGGGGGGCTCCAACTGCAGCCCGCCGACCACCAAGCGGGAGTCGGGTGGGAGCTCAGCTCAGAGCCTGCTGGGCGCTCAGCAGCTGCAGCTCATTTCCTGGAAGCTTTTCTCACCTTTTATGGGTTCCAAGACTGCGATATGAGAGAAGCTTGGCCACGGAGTGTGCAGGCCTAGTCCCTCAACTCCTGCGAGCCCTCCCTGCCCCAGAGAGGTGTGAGGAGGGTCCCCTCAGCCTCCATGAGGCCCACAGAGAGGTGTGAGGAGGGTCCCCTCAGCCTCCATGAGGCCCACAGAGAGGTGTGAGGAGGGTCCCCTCAGCCTCCATGAGGCCCACAGAGAGAGGTGTGAGGAGGGTCCCCTCAGCCTCCATGAGACCCACAGAGAGAGGTGTGAGGAGGGTCCCCTCAGCCTCCATGAGGCCCACAGAGAGAGGTGTGAGGAGGATCCCCTCAGCCTCCATGAGGCCCACAGAGAGAGGTGTGAGGAGGGTCCCCTCAGCCTCCATGAAGCCCACAGAGAGAGTTGTGAGGAGGGTCCCCTCAGCCTCCATGAGGCCCACAGAGAAAGGTGTGAGGAGGGTCCCCTCAGCCTCCATGAGGCCCACAGAGAGGTGTGAGGATCCATCCCTCCTGGACAATGTACTATCCAGTTCTTTTTTTTTCTCCCTTTTGTTGCCCTTGTTGTTTTATTGTTGTAGTTATTATTTTTGTCATCATTGTTGGATAGGACAGAGAGAAATGCAGAGAGGAGGGGAAGACAGAGAGGGGGAGAGAAAGATAGACACCTGCAGACCTGCTTCACCGTCGGGGGCTCAAACCAGGATCATTATGCCGGTTCTTGCGCTTTGCGCCATGTGCACTTAACCCACTAGGCTACCGCCCGACTCCCACCATCCAGTTCTTGAAACAGTTTCTGAAAATATAAAGTGTGGGGAGGGTAGGCACCCTGATAGGAGGGGCACTGCTTCACCCGACTGGGTGCACACGCCTGGCCACAGCTAAGGAGGGTGTCGTCACCAGAGAGACCAAGGGACCTGTGCGGGCACTGTGCGGCAGCCTATCGGGGGTCACTGTCCAGAGCTGCCAGACCCTGCAGCCCGTCAGAGCAGCTGACCCCCTGCCAGACCTGTGGCTGTGGGCCTGCACCCTGAAGTCACCGCAGGGAGGCCCACAGCCTCTGCTCCGGTCAGACTACACAGCCACCCACTGCTCCACTGGTGCCTATCCAGGGCAAGATGGCCAGCAGGTGCCAACCTGCACAGGCCCTCGGTGTGACTGTCAGGGCTCTTTCCCAGGTGTGGCCCCTGGCTCCAGACCCTCTCAGGTGTGCTTGCCGTGGGCCCTCCTCTCCCATCTGCCCATCAGCCAGTCCCTCTCCTCCTTCAAGCCTGCAACCAGTCACCTCAGCCGAAGGCATTCTTCTCGAATTTAGAATAATCGGTATCATCTGTCTGTCCTGAAGTCTGTGTATGACTCTGTGTGTCCATCTTCCATCTGTCCATTACAGCCGCTCACACTTTCAACCATCAGAAATAGTTTGGGGGGGGGCAGTGGCTGTGCAGCTGGTTGACAGCACATGTTACAGTGCTCAAGTACCTGGGTTCAAGCCCCCTGTCCCCACCTGGGGGGTTCACAAGTGGTGAAGCAGGTGTCTCTCTGTCTCTCCCCCCTCTATCTCCCCCTTACTCATGATTTATGGATGTCTCTATAAACAAATAAAGATAATAAGAAATAATAAAAGAGATTTTATTAAAAATACGTTTTATCTCAGACCGGAGACATGCCACAAATGGGACTTGCGCCTTTGCTTGCAGTGACCGTCTCTGACTGAAGACAGCATCTGCTTGTACCTGGCACATGCAGAGTGAGCGAGTGAGCGCTGGGCATCAGCTGACGAGGTGGTGTCCCCACAGGCACCCTTCACACTGCACTGCACAGGCTGATGCCCCGCAGGGCAGGGCCTCTGGTGCACCTTGCTCCAGGACAGGCCGCATCCACACTGGGCTGACGGCCGGCACTGCACTGCTGCCTCACTAAACGCCGTGCCAAAGCACTTGTGTCAGCTGGCACACAGGGTGCAGCACAGGCGTGTGCACATGTGCTCCATGCTCAGCATCTGTGCATCTCTAGAGCACGTGCTAAAGACCCCTGGGTAATGGCTGACTTTGACTGAGCACTGGCATGGTCTGCACCACCATGGCATTTTGGAATTCTCTCAGATAGTAACTACCACCCCCCCACCACCATCACCACCATCACCATCACCATCACCACCATCACCACCACCACCATCACCATAACCACTATCATCACCATCACCATCATTACCATCACCACCACCACCAACACCATCATCATCACCACCACCACTATCACCACCATCATCACCATCATCACCACCATCACCATCACCATCATCACCACCATCACCATCACCATCATCACCACCATCACCATCACCATCATCATCATCACCACCATCACCATCACCATCATCACCACTATCACCACCATCATCACCATCATCACCATCACCATCACCATCATCACCACCATCACCATCACCACCACCACCACCACTACCACCACCACCACCATCATCACCATCACCACCATCACCATTATCACTACCAACATCACCATCACTATCACCACCATCACCATCATCACCATCACCACCACCATCACCACCATCACCATCATCACCACCACCATGACCATCATCACCACCAATATAACCATCATCACCATCACCACCACAATCACTACCACCACCATCACCATCATCATCATCATCACCACCACCACCACCATCATCACAACCACCATCACCATCATCACTACCACCATCACCATGATCACTATCACCACCATCACCACCACCATCACCATCATCACCACCACCACCATCACCATCATCACCATCACCATCACCACCACCACCACCACCACAATTACCATCACACCACCACCACCACCACCACCACCACCACCACCACCACCACCACCACCACCATCACTACCATCACCACCACCACCACCACCATCATCACCACCATCACCACCACCACCACCACCATCACCACTATCACCACCAACACCATCATCACCACCACCACCATCACCACCACCATTACCATCATCACCATAAGCATAACTATTATCACCACCACCATCATCACCACCACAGTCACCACCACCACCACTACCATCATCACCATAACCATAACCATTATCACCACTACTATCATCACCACCATAACCACCACAGTCACCACCACCACCACCACCACCACCATCACCATAACCATTATCACCACTTCCATATCCACCACCACTGCCATCACCACCACCACCACCACCATCACTATCATCACCACCACCACTGCCATCACCACCATCCTAGCTCACTTAACTTCACAGCACACTTTTCCCTTGAAACCTTGCGTGCCTGTTTACACTTATACTGGTTTAAAATAACTTACTGACATTTTTACATAGACCATTAAGAATACTCCCCACAATGGTGGGGACTGTTCAGGAAGCTCCCCTCCTGCAGATGGAGAGGGGGCTTGAAACTGGGCCTTGTTCTTGGTAACGAGTGCACTTAACCAGGTGAGCTACCTCCTGACCCTAGTATATCAATTTTTTATTGCCAGGTTTTCTAAATATGTTTTCATGTGATTTTATGTGATAGGAGCTCTACTCCTAGTTGGAATGGGGGGTGAGGTGCACTGACATCTGTCTTGGGGAAATCTGTCTGTGAAAATAACCCTATAAATCAGCTTCCCTTCAGTAAAGAGATTCTGAAATTAGAAGAAAAAAAGGATTATTGTGGGGGCTGGGTGTTGCAGGCATGCTGGTGTGTGCAGATGCCACCATCTGTAAAGGTCTGGGTTCAAGTCCCTGGTCCCCTCGCAGGTGAAGTGTCATAGTGCTAAGCAGAGCTGCGGGTGTCTCTCCTCTCCCTGTTGACTTTTCTGCCTTTCACCTCTCTGGACTAAAGACAAATGCTATGGCCCCAGGAAGTGGTGGCAGGGCTGTACAAGCACTAAGCTGCACGATAGCCCAGGCAGCCTCTCCCCCAAAGACTTTCATGGGTTTTGTTGCTCTTAGAACTTTTCTTCCAAGAGTTGTTTTCATTGATTCTGACTTTCCTGACGTCACGTACAGGCTTCCATCATGTTCCTCTTCTGCCAAGGCTGTGGTTTTCAGTTGAATGTGTGAAGCCCCTGAGTGTCTTGGCTTCTTCCTGTGCGATCACCGGGCATGGCACATGCACATGCATGTGAATTCTGGTGGCACTGTGAGGGAGGGCCGGAGTGGGCCACGGCTCAGGGTGCTGGTGCCCAGAGCTACTCATGTCCGAGCGAGCTGTCCCATGGAGTGACACATTCCCACAACCTTCTGGTGTGGGCCGTTCTGGTGCATGGGTGAGGGGAGAAGAGCTATGTGGGGACAGGAGCGTGGGAAACAAGTCACGATGGCGACGGTGAACTTGTGTGGAGGGTGGAAGGCTGGGGAATACGCAGGCTTTATTTCTTTCATCTTCTCCAGGGTTATCTCTGGGGCTCAGCGCCAGCACTATGGACCCACTGCTTCAGGAGGCTATTTTTTCCAATTTTTTTGACTGGATAAGACAGAGAGAAATTGAGAGAGGAGGGGGAGGTAGAAAGGGGGAGAGACACCAGCAGACCTGCTTCACCACTTGTGAAGTGTCCCCCCTGCAGGTGAGGATCCTGAGTCTCAAACTCGTATCCTTGTGTGGGTGCTTGCACTCTGTACGATGTGTGCTTAACCAGGTGCGCTGCCACCAACCCCATGTGCAGTTTTGTATAGTCTATGAATTTCCCAAAGTACTATATTATTATTATTAAAATTTGTTTTTATTACTAAGCACTGAGCAGCTCCAGTTTATGGTGGTACAGGGGATTGAACCTGGGACTTCTGAGTCTCAGGAATGAGGATTTCTTTGCATAACCACTATGCTATCTACCCCCACTTATGTTTTAGTGACTGGATTTCTTCTCTTTTTTATTTTTTTAAATTATCTTTATTTATTGAATAGAAACACTTAGAAATTGAGAGGAAGGGGGGATAGAGAAGGAGGGTCAGACACCTGCAGCCCTGCTTCATCACCAGAAAGGTTTTCCCTCTGCAGGTGGGGACCAGGGACTTGAACCTGGGTCCTTGTGCACTGTAACATGCACGCACAAGCATGTGCACCACCACGCAGCTCCTTATGTATTTTTATAAACAATATAGTGTACTATGACCTCACACTTCACCTAAAGCGTGTATAGTGTTTTATTTTTTAATTTCAGAACCAAGCCTCATTTTAAAATAGTAATAAAAATGGTTCCCCACGTCCTTGTGCCCCTCAGCCTGTGGGTGGGGCCCACTGCCCTGCTGCTGTGTGACCACTCTGAGGTGTCCTTTCTATGGAAGTTATTTTCATTTCATTTCATTTCATCTGATTGTGGGTGGGGGTGATGTTTCAGAAAGGAATTCCCAGACAAGCAGATGAGGTGATGGCGTCCATTGCACTGTGAAGGGTGTGCTGTGCTCATAGGATTTATTTCCCCGTTTGTTGCCCTTGTTTTATTGTTGTGGTTATTATTGTTGTTGTTATTGATGATGTCGTTGTTGGACAGGACAGAGAGAAATGGAGAGAGGGGGGGAAGACAGAGAGGGGGAGAGAAAGACAGACACCCGCAAACCTGCTTCACCACCTGGGAAGCGACTCCCCTGCAGGTGGGGAGCCGGGGGCTCGAACCGGGATCCTTGTGCCGGTCCTTGTGCTTGGCGCCACATGCGCTTAACCCGCTGCGCTACCACCTGAACCCCCTGGCTTCTGAGCAGTGTTTCAGCAAGGTGAACTTCTACCTGCAGGGGCACCATAACAGCAGGTGACCAGGCCCATGCTCCCCTCTGAGGCAGAGTCCTGCGTGCGGGTGACCAGGCATGTGCTCCCCTTTGAGGCAGAGTCCTGCGTGTGGGTGACCAGGCGTGTGCTCCCCTCTGAGGCAGAGTCCTGCGTGTGGGTGACCAGGCGTGTGCTCCCCTCTGAGGCAGAGTCCTGCGTGTGGGTGACCAGGCGCGTGGCCCCCTCTGAGGCAGAGTCCTGGGTGCGGGTGACCAGGCATGTGCTCCCCTGTGAGGCAGAGTTCTGGGTGCGGGTGACCAGGCATGTGCTCCCCTCTGAGGCAGAGTCCTGGGTGCGGGTGACCAGGCATGTGCTCCCCTGTGAGGCAGAGTTCTGGGTGCGGGTGACCAGGCATGTGCTCCTCTCTGAGGCAGAGTTCTGGGTGCGGGTGACCAGGCATGTGCTCCTCTCTGAGGCAGAGTCCTGGGTGCGGGTGACCAGGCATGTGCTTCCCTGTGAGGCAGAGTCCTGGGTGCGGGTGACCAGGCGCGTGGTCCCCTCTGAGGCAGAGTCCTGCGTGTGGGTGACCAGGCCTGTGCTCCCCTCTGAGGCAGAGTTCTGGGTGCGGGTGACCAGGCCTGTGCTCCCCTCTGAGGCAGAGTCCTGGGTGCGGGTGACCAGGCGTGTGCTCCCCTGTGAGGCAGAGTCCTGCGTGCGGGTGACCAGGCGCGTGGCCAGCCCTGTTCACAGCAGCAGGCATGGGAGTTACCCAAAGTGCAGAGACCCTGTGTGCCCAGCAGAGCAGGGACAGGAGCTGGGAGGGGATGGATTCCTAGCACAAACCCCAGGCTGGGAGTGAAAGCAGGAAGCCCGGGGCTGGGCTGTGGTCACCTGGATAGGCACACAGGTTCCCATTCATAAGGACCGTGGCTCGAGTCCCAGCCCCACCTGCAGGGGATCTTCTCAAGTGGTGAAGCAGAGTTGTAGCTGTCTCTCTCTCCCCCTCTCCCTCCTTTCTTATTTTCATCCATCTCCATCCAAAATATGTAAACACTTGTTTAAAAGCAGAAAACATGGCTGTAACCCGCAGATGCCACTGGGTTCTGTGAGTCTCAGAGCCCCGTAGAGAGAGCCTAAACTCTGAAGCAGAGGAGCACAACCCAGCGGGGCCGTGGCTGGGGCATCTACTTTAAGATTTGCATGGAAAGAAAGCTCAGGTTTTAATCCTTGGTCACACAGTCTAAGGTGTTTTAATCACAAGACGTTAACCTGTGGAAAATGTTTTGAGGAAAAGGGCTATCTGGTCCTGGGGAGCTCAGGATGCATGTCCCTCTCTGCTGCCCCGGTCTCTGTAGTTCCCACCTGGAGACACACACCATGAAAGCCAACAGGCCAAGGGATGGACACTAAGAGGGAGAGGCTGAAGGGCTGAGCAGAGAGCAAACTCCACTAGGAACTGAGGTTATCTCTGTCCTCTGTCAGCTCCAGCCCCATCTTGTGAGGGAATGCTGATTCCAGGCTTGTTGTCATCACGGAGACATTTCTCAGGGCAGGTGTCAGCCCATCTCAGCCTCCTCTGTGCGACAGGCTACCCTCTGTAACCACACATCTTGTTCTTTACCGAGAAGCTAGTCCTGACATCCCAATAAAGTGAGAGCTTCTAAAGGAGCCTTAAGAAATCACAGATGGTTGAACTGAGAGTCAGCCAGTAAACAGAGGGGAGAGTGCATGGCAGAAAGGGACTTCGGGCCAGGGCTGATGGAAGGGATGAGCAGGAGGGCGCCCTCAGCTGAGACCCACTCCTCATAGCTCACCACAGCTCACCTCACCTAAGCTCACTTCAGTTTACCTCACCTCACCACTGCTCACCTGAGCTCGCCACAGCTCACCTCAGCTCAGCTCACCACAGCTAACCATAGTTCACGTCACCTCACTAAAGCTCACTTCAGCTCACTGTAGCTCACCTCAATTCACCTCAGCTCAACTCAGCTCACCTCGGCTCACCATGGCTCACCATGGCTCACCATACCTCATTACACCTCACCTCAGCTCACCACTGCTCACCTCAGCTCACCACAGCTCACCATGGCTCACCATACCTCATTACACCTCACCTCAGCTCACCACTGCTCACCTCAGCTCATCACAGCTCACCATGGCTCACCATACCTCATTACACCTCACCTCACCTCAGCACTGCTCACCTTAGATCACCCCCTGCTCACTTTAACTCACCACAGCTCACCATGTCTCACCATACCTCACTTCACCTCACCACTGCTCACCTCAGCTCACTACAGCTCACCATGGCTCACCATACCTCATTACACCTCACCTCACTTCAGCACTGCTCACCTTAGATCACCCCCTGCTCACTTTAACTCACTACAGCTCACCATGTCTCACCATACCTCATTATACCTCACTTCACCTCACCACTGCTCACCTCAGCTCACCACAGCTCACCATGGCTCACCATACCTCATTACACCTCACCTCACCTCACCACTGCTCACCTTAGATCACCCCCTGCTCACCTTAGCTCACCACAGCTCACCATGACTCACCATACCTCATTATACCTCACTTCACCTCACCACTGCTCACCTCAGCTCATTACAGCTTACCATGGCTCACCATACCTCATTACACCTTAATTCACCTCACCACTGCTCACCTCAGCTCACCACAGCTCACCATGGCTCACCATAACTCATTACACCTCACCTCACCTCACCTCACCTCACCTCACCTCATCACTGCTCACCTCAGCTCACCATGGCCCACCATACCTCATTATACATCACATCACCTCACCTCACCACTGCTTACCCCCTGAGGCTCACCACTGCTCACCTTAGATCACCCCCTGCTCACCTCAGCTCACCACAGCTCACCATGGTTCACCATACCTCACCACTGTTCACCACAGCTCACAACAGCTCACCATGGCTCACCATACCTCATTACACCTCACCTCACCTCACCTTACCACTGCTCACCTTAGATCACCCCCTGCTCACCTCAGCTTACCACAGCTCACCACAGCTCACCATGGCTCATCATACCACATTACACCTCACCTCAGCTCACCACTGCTCACCACTTCTCACCTTAGATCACCCCCTGATCACCTCAGCTCACCACAGCTCACCATGGCTCACCATACCTCATTACACCTCACCTCAGCTCACCACAGCTCACCTCAGCTCACCTCAGCTCACCACAGCTTACCATGACTCACCATACCTCATTACACCTCACCTCACCTCACCACTGCTCACCTCAGCTCACCACAGCTTACCATGGTTCACCATACCTCATTACACATCAACTCACCTCACCACTGCTCACCTCAGCTCACCACAGCTCACCATGGCTCACCATATTCATTACACCTCACCTCACCTCACCACTGCTCAGCTCACCACAGCTCACCATGGCTCACCATACCTCATTACACCTCACCTCACCACTGCTTACCCCCTGAGGCTCACAGTGGAGGCCTATAAGCTGCCTGATGGCAGCACAGGCTCCACCTCACTGACGCTCACCTTCTGCAGTGAGTGGCTGAGCTGCGAGCCCTCTCCTGGGCTTCTCAGGCCCTTGCCAGACGACATGCCCCAGAGCACAGAAATGAGCAGTTTAGGGGCTAGGCCCAGGCTGAAAATTACAAGTCAACTTTCATTCTCATCTCCTAACGAATTGTTTCATGTTTGGCAAGTAGCTTTTTTATTGTTATTTTTATTTTTTATTGTGAGAGGCTGCATTTCCCTGGAAGGTCTGTGCGGAATTGTCACCAAAATACAATAAATTCATTTTATGGGTTGACATATATGCTACCTGAGGACGAGAAAATGCAGTCAGGTTCAGGCCAAATTGGGGCCTATTAAATGGACTTTCTGAGCTTTAATATGTTCTCACCTCAGAACTGGAGATTTATTTGGGCTGCCAGGTTTTTCCCAGGGAGCAATGTGGGTAATCCAGTTAGGACCGAGCGCAAGGCGACAATCATTCAGAAGAGGCCCTGGGGTCCCCCAGAAGTTAACAGCACCTGCCACCCTGCCAGGTGCCCCCCTACCCCAGGGTGTCTGCACACCAGGAGGCCCCCTCAGCAGCATCCATGCTGTGCCAAAACATCTACACAGAATATGGAGGGCCTGGTGCTGTAGGAGAGCCTGGTGGAGATTGCCCTGTGGAGAGCCTGGTGCTGCAGGAGAGGCTGGTGGGGACGGCCCTGTGGAGAGGCTGGTGGGGTCGGCCCTGTGGGAGAACCTGGCTGGGAAGACCCTGTGGAGAGCTGTCACTGCCCTGTGGAGAGCCTGGTGGGGACAGCCTTGTGGAGATGCTGGTAGGGACAGCCCTGTGGGAGACCCTGGTGGGGATGGCCCTGTGGAAAAGCTTGGTGGGGATAGCCTTGTGGAGAGCCTGCTGGGGCTGGCTCTGTGGAGAGCCTGGTGGGGACATCCCTGTGGAAAGCCTGGTGGAGACAGATGGCCCTGTGGAGATTCTGGCGGGGATGGCCCTGTGGAAAGCCTGGTGGGGACAGCCTTGTTCAGAGCCTGGTGGGGACGGCCCTGTGAAGAGCCTGGTGTGTGGATGGCTCTGTGGGAGAGCCTGGTGGTGACGGCCTTGTTCAGAGCCTGGTGGGGTCGGCCCTGTGGAGAGCCTGATGTGGATGGCCCTGTGGGAGAGCCTGGTGGTGATGGCCCTGTAGACAACCATCACTGCCCTGTGGGAAAGCCTGGTGGGGATGGCCCTGTGGAGAGCCTGATGGAGACAGGGCCCTGTGGAGATTCTTGTGGGGATGGCCCTGTGGAAAGCCTAGTGTGGATGGCCCTGTGGAGAACCATCACTGCCCTGTAGGAAAGCCTGGTGGGGACAGCCCTGTGGAGAGCCTGGTGGGGAGGGATGGTCCTGTGGAGAGCCTGGTGGGGAGGGATGGTCCTGTGGAGAGCCTGGTGGGGAGGGATGGTCCTGTGGAGAGCCTGGTGGGGAGGGATGGTCCTGTGGAGAGCCTGGTGGGGAGGGATGGTCCTGTGGAGAGCCTGGTGGGGATGGACAGCCCTGTGGAGAGCCTGGTGCTCCCTCAGTGGCCTCCAGTCTGCTTGCTGGGCTGGTGCCCAGGACTCGCTTCCTACTTGAGCACCTCTGTGGGCCCCACTCTGAGATGACCATGGTGGACAGCGGGGCACCATGAGGGCCCAGGGTGCCTGGAGGGACCAGCTGCTGAGCTCCCCTGGGCCTCACTCTTCTGTTTCTGCCTTACAGAGCGAGTGACGGAGGTGAAGACAGACATCTTTGTCACCAGCTTCGGGCCTGTGTCTGACCATGACATGGTGAGTGACACCCTGGGGTCACCCTTGGGGTGCTCTGAGATGTAACACTGGAAGAGAGGCGGCATGGGGGCTGTGGGTGGGCAGCGCCGACAGGACCCTTTGCCACCTCTCCCCCGCCCCACTGCATCCCCTCCTCCCCAGCCGGAGGTGGCCGCGGCAGGTGTCCTAGTCAGCTCTCCTAGCGGGAACAGGAGCCGGTCTGGCAGAGTGCTCTGCGCAGGGACAGTCGCCTGCAGTGCTTTCTGAACTGTGACTGGTGAAAAGGGGACATGAGCGGGGAGATGGAGGAGGTGCTGGCCAAAATTAGAGCGAGTCCCAGCGAGACCGTCCAGTGGGAGACACTCAGCCTCACTGCAGAAGACCCAGCAGTGCCTCCAGGGGCTAGGGTGTGGCCGCCTCGTCTCACCTCCCGCTGCCCAGATAGAGGGCATGCAGTGCAGCACACACATGTCGGGGGCGGGGTTGCTGGTGTGAGGCTGCAGGGCTCGTGGCGCCTCCGAATGCACCTTGGCTCAACTTTTCTGTATCCTGACAACAGAGGTGTCTGCTGAGGCCAGCATCCCTGGGGTGCAGGAATTCAGAGCACCCCTCAGACCCATTTACTGGGTTTCATGTGGGGATGAGCCTGGCCAGAGCCTGTCTCACTGACTCCCACACACACTCTAGGATGACTCCCGCCATGGGGCTGGGGTGCCACATGCCCCAGGGCTGAGCCCGGTCTGCCCTCTGGAAGTGGGAGCAGAGGGGATGCACACTGTCCCGAGCCTGGTGCGTGGCCTGGTGCCCTCACACCTTCTGTCTCCACGAGGCCCAGACCATGGCCCAGGTGCTCAATGGAGGCAGGTTTCACAAATTAATTTGCCGGCAAATCAGCGTTCTGCTTCCCTCACTGCTCGCTGACTGAATATGTCATGGCCTCTGCCCCCGTAGGCCTCGGCTTTGTGGAGTCTTATTTGGGTTCAGTCCCTACAGCCATGCTGGGGACATGGGGACATGTGTACTCCACACACTGATGGCCAGGATTTCAGGGTGCAGACTGAGTCACATGAGAATCCAGGGCCTCTGCGCCCTTCAGGAGCTGGGGCTTGTGGACTGGCCACTGCACTTCCTGTCCTCTGGATATGTGAACAGGCCTCTGCATTTCCTGCTCTCTGGACATGTGCAATGGCCACTGTACTTCCTGCCCTCTGGACATGTGGACAGGCCTCTGCATTTCCTGCTCTCTGGACATTTGGACAGGCCCCTGCATTTCTTGCTCTCTGGACATGTGGACCGGCCTCTGTATTTCCTGTCCTCTGGACATGTGGAATGGCCACTATACTTCCTGTCCACTGGGCTACAAGAAAGACTAACTGCAACTAAACTGCTGGCACCAGGGACACTGCAACGGAGTGTCCAGACAGAGGGACAGAGAGCACCCAGCACTGTGCTCACCACACAGCACTCAGCACTATGCTCCCAGCACAACACCCAACACCCAGCACCCAGCACCCAGCACTGTGCTTCCCACACAACACCCACAGCTGTCCTGAAGACCCTCTGGCAGGCACTGAGTTTCTGGCGCATATGAGCCATGATCTGAGGAGCCCAGGAAACCCTTTACCCTTGGGCAGAAGAGCAGGAGGACCTGAGTCACCACCCTCTTGGAGATGAAGGACCGTCCTGCATCTCAGAGGACAGAGCTGTCTTTCCTCCCAACCCCTGCTGCTGGACACTGGGTGCTTACATAGTCGGGACCTGCAGTCACCAGGCCCATGAGCCCCTGCCATGCCCATGTGCTAGTGATAAGTGACACTGCACCTGGCTTACCAGGTGCATGTCTCACACTGGGGTGGTGGGCCAGTGGGGAGAGCCTCAGGCTCCAGAGGCTTCACAGAGGGCAGGGTGACAACCCCAAATGGGGGGCTGTGGTGACAAAGCCATGCTCCAGACAGGGAGGAGCACTAAGGAAAGCTCCACGAATGAGAGGATCAAGAGCAGTGTGGAGTGTATGCAGGCCTGGGCCATTGGAAAGGTCTGGCCATCCCTTCAGGCCAGTCCCTGGGACAGTGAGGTCTGAGCAGCCTCCTTGGGTGGGGCCCTGGGACAGTGAGGTCTGACCAGCCCCCTCAGGCACCTGATACCCAGCCACCCTGTGTCACCCATGGCTGCAGTGTGTACGCCCCCAATGTGAGCCTGGTCATCCTCTTGAGGGACCCCAGCTCCTGAGAAGTCTGGCTTCATCTAGAATAGAAAAAAATGGTGTGATGGCCTTACTTGTTTCAAAAGCCACTAATGACAATCAGTCCACATATTCCTAGGGGGCTGAGCTCTGACAGAAATACCCAGCTGCCAGTCCAGAGCCCTTCTCCCTCATGCACCAGTCAGAGCCATGGCAGGTGGGGTCACTCATCTCTGGAGTACTGGCTTTCCCTAGAGTAGGGAGCCTTCTTTTTTCTCCAAGCTTCACTAGATATTTATTCCATCACTTCTGGCCCATGCTGAATTACTGACTTAAAAATCAGCTCTTAGTGTTGCTGTATCAACTTGTGGTTGCCTTGGCAGGGCCAGACCACTCGATCTCAGTCCATGGAGACTGCAGTGTAATGGCCACCCTGGCCAGCCTTGAGCCAAGCCCTCACAGGGCAGAGTGTGGCTGGCTCCTGAGGAGGGGTTCCTCTCACCTCAATAGGGAGATCACACATATTGTTAGGACGGCCCAGCCACCCTGTCACCTATGCCCATCCGCAGTCCCATGTTCTCCTCATCTGAATGCCTGATTATTTCTTCTGCTGGAATGAAGACTGATGCCCACAAACAGTTCCTGGAACATTTCTCACTGTCACAAACTCTGGCACATCTCATCGGATGCTCAGTTTGCAAACAAGGTACCCCTCTCGCCAGCAGAGATACACGTGACCCTGTCCACCACTGTCACCAACTTGGCCAGCACTGAGCACCACAATGGGCTGAGGAGAACACCCAGAAGACCACCGCCAGCCAGCAATCAGATGCTGAGAAAGCTCACAAAGGATGGCCTCTGACCCTTTCCCCCGTCAGCTCAGACGGAGGGAAGAGGGGGGAACTTTCAGGCATAAGCCTTGTTTCACACACCCAAAAGGAGGTGTCAGCCACTAGTGCTTCAGGTGGGCTTCTTTTCAGTCAGAGTCACCAAGTGTGAAGGCTGAGGGGATGACTATCTCTAACTCTCTCGCCCCAGTCTGATGTCTGTGTGGCCAGGGCTGTGTTTTAAGGTGCCCTGTGTTCAGAGGAGATGGTGGCCAATGATACCATCACAGGAGTGCCTGTCTATTCAGATAAGCACTCCAGGAGGGACACTGTCCTGTGGGGCTGCCTCCACCATGAGTCCTCACACTCCAGGAGGGACACTGTACTGTGGGGCTGCCTCCACCATGAGTCCCCACACTCCAGGAGGGACACTGTCCTGTGGGACTGCCTCCACCATGAGTCCCCACACTCCAGGAGGGACACTGTCCTGTGGGACTGCCTCCACCATGAGTCCCCACACTCCAGGAGGGACACTGTCCTGTGGGGCTGCCTCCACCATGAGTCTTCACACTCCAGGAGGGACACTGTCCTGTGGGACTGCCTCCACCATGAGTCCTCACACTCCAGGAGGGACACTGTCCTGTGGGGCTGCCTCCACCATGAGTCTTCACACTCCAGGAGGGACAGTGTCCTGTGGGGCTGCCTCCACCATGAGTCCTCACACTCCAGGAGGGACACTGTCCTGTGGGACTGCCTCCACCATGAGTCCTCACACTCCAGGAGGGACACTGTCCTGTGGGGCTGCCTCCACCATGAGTCCTCACACTCTAGGAGGGACACTGTCCTGTGGGACTGCCTCCACCATGAGTCCTCACACTCCAGGAGGGACAGTGTCCTGTGGGGCTGCCTCCACCATGAGTCTTCACACTCCAGGAGGGACACTGTCCATGGGGCTGTCTCTACCATGAGTCCTCACACACCAGGAGGGACACTGTCCTGTGGGGCTACCTCCACCATGAGTCCCCACACTCCAGGAGGGACACTGTCATGTGGGGTTGTCTCCACCATGAGTCCTCACACACCAGGAGGGACACTGTCCTGTGGGGCTACCTCTACCATGAGTCCCCCACACTCCAGGAGGGACAGTGTCCTGTGGGGCTGCCTCCACCATGAGTCCTCACACACCAGGAGGGACACTGTCCTGTGGGGCTGCCTCCACCATGAGTGCTCACACTCCAGGAGGGACACTGTCCTTAGGGCTACCTCCACTTTATGGTCCACACCATAAGGTGTGTCCACACACTCCAGGAGGGACACTGTCCATGGGGCTGTCTCCACCATGACTCCTCACACTCCAGAAGGGACATTGTCCGTGGGTCTGCCTGCAGCTTGAGTGTCACACTGCTGACACCTCTCTGGGCCTGGTGTGCTGAAGGGGTGGGGCTGGATGTGTTTTTCCTCTCTCAGATGCAAGGAGACTTTTGGCAAAATCTTTCTGACAGGAAGTCCTGCAAGCATTGTAGACATTTCCAGCAGTAACAATACCACCATGGTCCCAGTACCAGCCTGTGAAGAGCCCTCTAGCTCTGGCTGACGGTGAGCTCTGCCCTTTCCAAACTGCCTAGGAATATACTATTGACGTCTTCTTCCGTCAAAGTTGGAAGGATGAGCGACTCAAGTTTAAGGGGCCCATGACGGTCCTGCGGCTGAACAACCTCATGGCCAGCAAGATCTGGACACCTGACACCTTTTTCCACAATGGGAAGAAGTCGGTGGCCCACAATATGACAATGCCCAACAAGCTGCTGCGTATCACGGAGGACGGGACCCTGCTTTACACCATGAGGTGCGTGTCCCCAGTGCCAGGCAGTGCCCTGCCTGCTCTCCACCATAAGGGGAATTCCATGGGGCTTCCATGAAGGAACAAGGAGGCAAGGTTTTGAGTTTTGTTAAAGACATGTGCGGTGGTTTCTACCTCCAGAGGGTTAAGTGCTGTCTAGGAGACAACTATTCCCAGATGTTCCTGCAGCTGTGCTAGCACTTGGCTATCAGACCACCCAGCTGCTTCTTTGGCATGAAGGGCACTGAGGGCAGCATGCTGGATGTGGCGGGTGGCGGGTGGCCTGTGGACTGGGCAGAGTGGTTCTGCCATGGAGGAAGGTGCCATGTGCACAAAGTCCTCAGCCACTGTTGGGATCCTCTGCTGGCTGTGAGGCCAAGGGTGCCTGCAGTCTGTGCTGTGCCCTAACCCCATCTCCTCTGCCCTCTCCCTTGCCAGGCTGACAGTGAGAGCAGAGTGCCCCATGCACCTGGAGGACTTCCCCATGGATGCCCATGCCTGCCCACTCAAGTTTGGGAGCTGTGAGTGCCCTTTCCATCTTCTCTGGAATGCAGAGGCTGGAGTTGCAGCCAATGCCAGCAGTGACCCCTTTACCTCAGCCAGGCTTAGACACAGGGAGACACAACTGGCTGAGGGCTCAGACACTGGGGGACACTCCAAACCCAAATACTGGGACATAAGGAAAGGTAAGCAGACTGGACACCAGTGCTGTCCTGGGAGCAGTCAGCAGGGTGGACCCAATGCTGTTCTGGGAGCAGTCAGCAGACAGGACACCAATGCTGTCCTGAGAGCAGTCAGCAGGGTGGACCCAGTGCTGTCCTGGAAGCAGTCAGCAGGGTGAACCCAGTGGTGTCCTGAGAGCAGTCAGCAGACTGGACACCAGTGCTGTCCTGGGAGCAGTCAGCAGGGTGGACACAGTGCTGTCCTGGGAGCAGTCAGCAGGGTGGACCCAGTGTTGTCCTGGGAGCAGTCAGCAGGGTGGACACCAGTGCTGTCCTGGGAGCAGTGAGCAGGGTGGAGCCAGTGCTGTCCTGGGAGCAGTCAGCAGGGTGGACCCAGTGCTGTCCTGGGAGCAGTGAGCAGGGTGGAGCCAGTGTTGTCCTGGGAGCAGTGAGCAGGGTGGAGCCAGTGCTGTCCTGGGAGCAGTGAGCAGGGTGGAGCCAGTGCTGTCCTGGGAGCGGTCAGCAGGGTGGACCCAGTGCTGTCCTGGGAGCAGTGAGCAGGGTGGACCCCGTGGTGTCCTGGGAGCAGTGAGCAGGGTGGACCCAGTGCTGTCCTGGGGGCAGTGAGCAGGGTGGACCCAGTGCTGTCCTGGGAGCAGTGAGCAGGGTGGACACAGTGCTGTCCTGGGAGTCGTCAGCAGGGTGGACACAGTGATAGCCTGAGGGTGGTGTGGAAGTGCTTGGCCTGGGTCTCTTCGTCAGTGGCCTGGGCGTCCCCTCTCATGTGCGGCTGACCCCTGCCTCTCCATGCGTGCATGCCCTCATGGCCTTGTCTCCTTGAACACAGGCTGCTCTGCTAGGCTGCTCCTGCTGCCCCTGCAGAGACAGTGACTTTGAAGGTGAGGGTGGCTGCCCTCACAGGAGGCTCTGTGTCTCTCTGACCAGCCCAGGAGCTGGCCCCCTCTGCTGGCCTTCCCTCCCATCTCAGGGAGGAGATGCCATGCAGGCTCACCCAGGCTGTTCTCTGCCCCTCCTAGATGCTTACACTCGAGCGGAGGTGGTTTATGAGTGGACCCGGGAGCCCGCACGATCCGTGGTAGTAGCAGAGGATGGGTCCCGCCTGAACCAGTATGATCTGCTTGGACAGACGGTGGACTCTGGTATCGTGCAGTCCAGCACAGGTGAGTACCCTCTTCCATGCGCAGGGACAGGTCCCGGCAGGTTTCCCAGGGTTGTGGGGAGATAAAGCCACTCAGTGGGCAGTGGACCCTGGGGACAGTGCCCTGGGTCTGTCAGGCAGTAGAGCTGGGGATGGTTCCCTGGTTCTGTCAGGACAGTTTAGCTGGGGAGGGTGCCCTGGGTCTGTCAGGACAGTGAAGCTGGGGATGGTGCCCTGGGTCTGTCAGGCAGTGGAGCTGGGGATGGTGCCCTGGGTCTGTCAGGAAGTTTAGCTGGGGATGGTGCCCTGGGTCTCTCAGGACTATGGAGCTGGGGATGGTTCCCTGGGTCTGTCAGGACAGTGGAGCTGGGGATTCTGCCCTGGGTCTGTCAGGACAGTGGAGCTGGGGATGGTGCCCTGCATCTGTCAGGACAGGGGAGCTGGGGATGGTGCCCTGGGTCCGTCAGGACAGTGGAGCTGGGGATGGTGCCCTGCATCTGTCAGGACAGGGGAGCTGGGGATGGTGCCCTGGGTCTGTCAGGACAGTGGAGCTGGGGATGGTGCCCTGGGTCTGTCAGGCAGTGGAGCTGGGGACGGTGCCCTGGGTCTGTCAGGCAGTGGAGCTGGGGACGGTGCCCTGGGTCTGTCAGGACAGTGGAGCTGGGGATGGTGCCCTGGGTCTGTCAGGACAGTGGAGCTGGGGATGGTGCCCTGGGTCTGTCAGGACAGTGGAGCTGGGGACGGTGCCCTGGGTCTGTCAGGACAGTGGAGCTGGGGATGGTGCCCTGGGTCTGTCAGGCAGTGGAGCTGGGGACAGTGCCCTGGGTCTGTCAGGCAGTGGAGCTGGGGACGGTGCCCTGGGTCTGTCAGGACAGTGGAGCTGGGGATGGTGCCCTGGGTCTGTCAGGACAGTGGAGCTGGGGATGGTGCCCTGGGTCTGTCAGGACAGGGGAGCTGGGGATTCTGCCCTGGGTCTGTCAGGACAGTGGAGCTGGGGATGGTGCCCTGCATCTGTCAGGACAGGGGAGCTGGGGATGGTGCCCTGGGTCCGTCAGGACAGTGGAGCTGGGGATGGTGCCCTGCATCTGTCAGGACAGGGGAGCTGGGGATGGTGCCCTGGGTCTGTCAGGACAGTGGAGCTGGGGATGGTGCCCTGGGTCTGTCAGGACAGGGGAGCTGGGGATGGTGCCCTGGGTCTGTCAGGACAGTGGAGCTGGGGATGGTGTCCTGCGTCTGTCAGGACAGTGGAGCTGGGGATGGTGCCCTGGGTCTCTCAGGACAGTGGAGCTGGGGATGGTGCCCTGGATCTGTCAGGACAGGGGAGCTGGGGATTCTGCCCTGGGTCTGTCAGGACAGTGGAGCTGGGGATGGTGCCCTGGGTCTGTCAGGACAGTGGAGCTGGGGATGGTGTTCTGCGTCTGTCAGGACAGTGGAGCTGGGGATGGTGCCCTGGGTCTGGCAGGACAGTGGACCTGGAAGTTCTCGGATTTTCATACCTTTAGAGCAATGGTGTTAAAACATCTGGACCTTTGCTCTTTCTCCTTTTGTTGAGGCTGTAGTTTACAGAGTGGATGGTCCCTCAGTCCTTGCTCTGTGGTCTCCATGGCCGGGCTGTGCACTAAGTGGAAGCCGCTCAGTGCTGGAGTCCTGGGGCGAGGTGCCGGCGACATTCTATAGGCCCTGGGGGTGACGGTGTGGGGGCAGTGCTGCGCAGGAGGGCTGAGGTGACTGTCCACACCAGGTCCCCGAGTCCAGAGGAGACGCTGCACCTTCTCTCAGATTTGAATCACTGATTTATCTCAGGCGACTTTGGAGAAGTCAGGGAGTGCCCAGAAAATGAACGGGGTTCACAGTGTGGGTCCTTTTGAGTGAGGACTCCGGTGAGGGGCCTAGTAACGTAGAACCGCCGTGGACGGGCCGTCAGCAGATCCCAGCCTGGCAGCAGGCGTGTCTGGATGGCAGGGCAGTGTGACTGGCTGGGTCTCCAGTGCTCGAGGGGCACAGAGGGAGCTGGCAAACAGCAAGATTTATGTGGAAACTGAGGCGGCCGGTCACGGGGGCAGCACAGTCATGTCCCAGGTTCAGGAGGGTCACGGTCGGGAGTGACCACAGCTCACAGGTGTGAGAGGAGCAGAGGCACCGAGCGCAGAGGAGGGGCTTCAGGTGACCACGACCCCGCTCTCTGTAGAGCCCGCTTCATGCCCGGGGCCACGTCCAGCTCAGGTCCACTCATGTGGACAGAAGGCAGGGACATGCCAGGAGCTGGTCTTGAGTGACGGGGAGGTCAGCTGAGACACACTGGACATGTTTTGGTGCCTGTGAATGAGCATTCAGGTCCTCAGTCACCAGGGCATGGATTCATGGGAGACTGTTGACCACCTGGTGCCCGGCATGGGCTCCTGCACGTCCCTGTCCTGGTCACTGAGGTCGCCCTGCACATGGGCCCTGGTCGTGTCTACAGGTGGGCTGGATGGGCCGGGCAGAGCAGGGACAATGGCTGTCCACAACCTCTGGGGGAGCCCGGGGGACTCAGCTGCCCCTCTGTTGCCCCAGGCGAGTATGTGGTGATGACCACCCACTTTCACCTCAAGAGGAAGATCGGATACTTTGTCATCCAGACCTACCTGCCCTGCATCATGACCGTCATCCTCTCCCAGGTCTCCTTCTGGCTCAACAGGGAGTCTGTGCCAGCCAGGACCGTCTTTGGTGAGTGGTGCCAGGGGTCACATGAGGACAGCTTGTCTTGCTGGGGGCCAGGGGAGAGGCTGCCTGACTGGGTGTCTGCTGGCTGCGTGTTTGAGGCAGCCGACTGTGGGGTGAGCAAGGATGAGAGGACACTAGTTAGGATACTTCAGGAGAGAAATGGGTGGGGCTGCGGGCACACAGAGCCCCTCAGATGCAGGCCGCGGGCACACAGAGCCCCCTCAGATGCAGGACACGGGCACACAGAGCCCCCTCAGATGCAGGCTGCAGGCACACATAGCCCCCTCAGATGCAGGCCACAGGCACAAAGAGCCCCCTCAGATGCAGGCCGCGGGCACACAGAGCCCCCTCAGATGCAGGCCGCGGGCACACAGAGCCCGCTCAGATGCAGGCCGCGGGCACACAGAGCCCCCTCAGATGCAGGCCGCGGGCACACAGAGCCCCCTCAGAGGCAGGCCGCGGGCACACAGCCCCCTCAGATGCAGGCCACTGGGACACAGAGCCCCCTCAGATGCAGGCCGCGGGCACACAGAGCCCTCTCAGATGCAGGCCGCGGGCACACAGAGCCCCCTCAGATGCAGGCCACTGGCACACAGCCCCCTCAGATGCAGGCCACTGGGACACAGAGCCCCCTCAGATGCAGGCAACGGGCACACAGCCCCGTCAGATGCAGGCCACTGGGACAGAGCTCTCTCAGATGCAGGCCGCGGGCACACAGTCCCCTCAGATGCAGGCCGCTGGGACAGAGCCCCCTCAGATGCAGGCCACTGGCACACAGAGCCCCCTCAGATGCAGGCCGCGGGCACACAGAGCCCCCTCAGATGCAGGCCGCTGGGAAACAGAGCACCCTCAGATGCAGGCCGCGGGCACACAGAGCCCCTCAGATGCAGGCTGCGGGCCCACAGAGCCCCCTCAGATGCAGGCCGCTGGGACAGAGCTCCCTCAGATGCAGGCCGCGGGCACACAGTCCCCTCAGATGCAGGCCGCTGGGACAGAGCCCCCTCAGATGCAGGCCACTGGCACACAGAGCCCCCTCAGATGCAGGCCGCGGGCACACAGAGCCCCCTCAGATGCAGGCCGCTGGGAAACAGAGCCCCCTCAGATGCAGGCCGCGGGCACACAGAGCCCCTCAGATGCAGGCTGCGGGCACACAGAGCCCCCTCAGATGCAGGCCGCGGGCACACAGAGCCCTCTCAGATGCAGGCCGCTGGGACAGAGCTCCCTCAGATGCAGGCCGCGGGCACACAGAGCCCCCTCAGATGCAGGCCGCGGGCACACAGCCCCCTCAGATGCAGGCCGCTGGGACAGAGTCCCCTCAGATGCAGGCCACTGGGACACAGAGCCCCCTCAGATGCAGGCCGCGGGCACAGAGAGCCCCCTCAGATGCAGGCCACTGGGACAGGAGCCCCCTCAGATGCAAGCCGCGAGCACACAGAGCCCCCTCAGATGCAGGCCGCGGGCACACAGAGCCCCCTCAGATGCAGGCCGCGGGCACACAGCCCCCTCAGATGCAGGCCGCTGGGACAGAGCCCCCTCAGATGCAGGCCACGGGCACACAGAGCCCCCTCAGATGCAGGCCGCGGGCACACAGAGCCCCCTCAGATGCAGGCTGCGGGCACACAGAGCCCCCTCAGATGCAGGCCGCGGGCACACAGAGCCCGCTCAGATGCAGGCCACTGGGACAGAGCTCCCTCAGATGCAGGCCGCGGGCACACAGCCCCCTCAGATGCAGGCCGCTGGGACAGAGGCCCCTCAGATGCAGGCCACGGGCACACAGAGCCCCCTCAGATGCAGGCCGCGGGGCACACAGAGCCCCCTCAGATGTAGGCTTCGGGCACACAGAGCCCCCTCAGATGCAGGCCGCTGGGACAGAGCTCCCTCAGATGCAGGCTGCGGGCACACAGAGCCCTCAGATGCAGGCCGCAGGGACAGAGCCCCCTCAGATGCAGGCCACTGGGACACAGAGCCCCCTCAGATGCAGGCCACGGGCACACAGAGCCCCGTCAGATGCAGGCCGTGGGCACACAGAGCCCCCTCAGATGCAGGCCACTGGGACACAGAGCCCACTCAGATGCAGGCCGCGGGCACACAGAGCCCCCTCAGATGCAGGCCGCGGGACAGAGCCCCCTCAGATGCAGGCCACTGGGACACAGAGCCCCCTCAGATGCAGGCCGCGGGCACACAGCCCCCTCAGATGCAGGCCGCAGGGACAGAGCCCCCTCAGATGCAGGCCACTGGGACACAGAGCCCCCTCAAATGCAGGCTGCGGGCACACAGAGCCCCCTCAGATGCAGGCCGCGGGCACACAGAGCCCCTTCAGATGCAGACCGCGGGCACACAGAGCCCCCTCAGATGCAGGCCACTGGGACAGAGCTCCCTCAGATGCAGGCCGCGGGCACACAGCCCCCTCAGATGCAGGCCGTGGGCACACAGAGCCCCCTCAGATGCAGGCCACGGGCACACAGAGCCCCCTCAGATGCAGGCCGCGGGCACACAGAGCCCCCTCAGATGCAGGCTGCGGGGCACACAGAGCCCCCTCAGATGCAGGCTTCGGGCACACAGAGCCCCCTCAGATGCAGGCCGCGGGCACACAGCCCCCTCAGATGCAGGCCGCTGGGACAGAGCCCCCTCAGATGCAGGCCACGGGCACACAGAGCCCCCTCAGATGCAGGCCGCGGGCACACAGAGCCCCCTCAGATGCAGGCCGTGGGCACACAGAGCCCCCTCAGATGCAGGCCGCGGGCACACAGCCTCCTCAGATGCAGGCCACTGGGACAGAGCCCCCTCAGATGCAGGCCACTGGGACACAGAGCCCCCTCAGATGCAGGCCGCGGGCACACAGAGCCCCCTCAGATGCAGGCCACGGGCACACAGAGCCCCCTCAGATGCAGGCCGCGGGCACACAGAGCCCCCTCAGATGCAGGCCGCTGGGACACAGAGCCCCCTCAGATGCAGGCCGCGGGCACACAGAGCCCCCTCAGATGCAGGCCGCGGGCACACAGTCCCCTCAGATGCAGGCCGCAGGGACAGAGCCCCCTCAGATGCAGGCCACTGGGACACAGAGCCCCCTCAGATGCAGGCCACTGGGACACAGAGCCCCCTCAGATGCAGGCCGCGGGCACACAGAGCCCCCTCAGATGCAGGCCGCTGGGACACAGAGCCCCCTCAGATGCAGGCCGCGGGCACACAGAGCCCCCTCAGATGCAGGCCGCGGGCACACAGTCCCCTCAGATGCAGGCCGCAGGGACAGAGCCCCCTCAGATGCAGGCCACTGGGACACAGAGCCCCCTCAGATGCAGGCCACTGGGACACAGAGCCCCCTCAGATGCAGGCCGCGGGCACACAGAGCCCCCTCAGATGCAGGCCACTGACACAGAGCTCCCTCAGATGCAGGCCGCGGGCACACAGCCCCCTTAGATGCAGGCCGCTGGGACAGAGCCCCCTCAGATGCAGGCCGCGGGCACACAGAGCCCCCTCAGATGCAGGCTGCGGGAAAGAGCCCCCTCAGATGCAGGCCACTGGGACACAGAGCCCCCTCAGATGCAGGCCGCGGGCACACAGCCCCCTCAGATGCAGGCCGCAGGGACAGAGCCCCCTCAGATGCAGGCCACTGGGACACAGAGCCCCCTCAAATGCAGGCTGCGGGCACACAGAGCCCCCTCAGATGCAGGCCGCGGGCACACAGAGCCCCTTCAGATGCAGGCCGCGGGCACACAGAGCCCCCTCAGATGCAGGCCACTGGGACAGAGCTCCCTCAGATGCAGGCCGCGGGCACACAGCCCCCTCAGATGCAGGCCGCTGGGACAGAGCCCCCTCAGATGCAGGCCACGGGCACACAGAGCCCCCTCAGATGCAGGCCGCGGGCACACAGAGCCCCCTCAGATGCAGGCTGCGGGGCACACAGAGCCCCCTCAGATGCAGGCTTCGGGCACACAGAGCCCCCTCAGATGCAGGCCGCGGGCACACAGCCCCCTCAGATGCAGGCCGCTGGGACAGAGCCCCCTCAGATGCAGGCCACGGGCACACAGAGCCCCCTCAGATGCAGGCCGTGGGCACACAGAGCCCCCTCAGATGCAGGCCACTGGGACACAGAGCCCCCTCAGATGCAGGCCACTGGGACACAGAGCCCCCTCAGATGCAGGCCGCGGGCACACAGAGCCCCCTCAGATGCAGGCCACTGGGACAGAGCTCCCTCAGATGCAGGCCGCGGGCACACAGCCCCCTCAGATGCAGGCCGCTGGGACAGAGCCCCCTCAGATGCAGGCCACTGGCACACAGAGCCCCGTCAGATGCAGGCCGCGGGGCACACAGAGCCCCCTCAGATGTAGGCTTCGGGCACACAGAGCCCCCTCAGATGCAGGCCGCGGGCACACAGAGCCCCCTCAGATGCAGGCCGCTGGGACAGAGCTCCCTCAGATGCAGGCTGCGGGCACACAGAGCCCCCTCAGATGCAGGCTGTGGGCACACAGAGCCCCCTCAGATGCAGGCCGTGGGCACACAGAGCCCCCTCAGATGCAGGCCGCGGGCACACAGAGCCCCCTCAGATGCAGGCCGCTGGGACACAGAGCCCCCTCAGATGCAGGCCACGGGCACACAGAGCCCCCTCAGATGCAGGCCGCGGGCACACAGAGCCCCCTCAGATGCACCCTCAGGCTCTTCCTCAGGCTCAGGCTGCTCGTCTCCCTCAGGTTCCTCCTCCCCCTCAGATTGTTCCTCCCCCTGAGGCTGCTTCTCCCCCTCAGGCTGCTCTCCCTCTCATGCTGCTCCTCACCCTCAGGCTCCTCCTCACCCTCAGGCTTCTCCCCCCCTCAGGCTGCTCCTCCCCCTAAGGCTGCTCCTCCCCCTCAGGCTGCTCCTCAACCTCAGGCTGCTCCTCCCCCTCAGGCTCCTCCTCTCCCTCAGGCTGCTCCTCAACCTCAGGCTGCTCCTCCCCCTCAGGCTGCTCCTCAACCTCAGGCTGCTCCTCCCCCTCAGGCTCCTCCTCTCCCTCAGGCTGCTCCTCAACCTCAGGCTGCTCCTCCCCCTCAGGCTGCTTCTCCCTCTCAGGCTGCTCCTTCCCCTCAGGCTGATTTTTCCTCTCAGGCTGCTTCTCCCCCTCAGGCTGCTCCTCCCCCTCAGGCTGCTTCTCCCTCTCAGGCTGCTCCTCCCCCTCAGGCTGCTCCTCCCCCTCAGGCTGCTTCTCCCTCTCAGGCTGCTCCTCCCCCTCAGGCTGATCCTCCCCCTCAGGCTGCTCCTCCCTCTCAGGCTGCTCCTCCCCCTCAGGCTGCTCCTCTCCCTCAGGCTGCTTCCCCCCCTCAGACTCCTCCTCAGCACCCCCTCAGTTAGGGCCGAGGCTTCACTGCACCTCTCAGCAGCCCCGGGAAGCCTGCCCAGCCCCGGCCCTGACACAGTGTGTCCACAGGAGTGACCACGGTGCTCACCATGACCACGCTGAGCATCAGCGCCAGGAACTCGCTCCCCAAGGTGGCCTACGCCACGGCCATGGACTGGTTCATCGCCGTCTGCTACGCCTTCGTCTTCTCCGCGCTCATCGAGTTTGCCACCGTCAACTACTTCACCAAGCGGGGCTATGCGTGGGACGGCAAGAGCGTGGTCCCAGAGAAGGTCAGCCACGCCGGCGGGAGAGCCGGGCAGGAGGTCGCCCCCCGCACCCCTGCCCACAGCCTGGCTGCCCTTGCGGACTCGGGCACCGTCCTCAAGGAGGGGCGGGAGGGACACTTGTCTGCCAGTGTGGAGGAGCCCAGACGCGGACACCAGAGCAGCCCCCACTCGCAGGCGGCTGTGCAGGTCCGCTCTCTGGGCACCGCCTGGGGCAGCACGCCATGGGGGAGGGGACACTGGGTGTCACACTGGCTCCTGGAGACAGCGCTCAATCCGGTGACACTCAGGGAAGCCACTGTGCACGGCTGCGGGTGGGGCCTCTTGCCCGGCGGAGCTGCCATTGTCCTGGGGTCCCGCTGAGTCAAGGCCCTGCCGCTTGACTCATTGTTCAGCCGCTGCTCCATTCAGGGCAGTGGGTGGCAGCTCAGGGTCCAGGTGAGACCCACCTGCACAGGTTGCCCTTCCAACACACATGGACACAGCACGCACACACCACACTCTCTCACACACAGACGACACGCATGCACACAAAACCTCACCACATGGTCTCACACACAGAGGACATGCATGGGACACACAATATGCATGCGCACACTCAACCTCACCACATGCTCTCACACAGAGATGACACGCAAGGCACACACCATATGCATGCGCACACACAACCTCACCACATGCTCTCACACAGAGATGACATGCATGGCACATACCACATGCATGCACACATACAACCTCACCACACAGATGACATGCATGGCACACACCACATGCATGTACACACAACCTCACCACACAGATGACATGCATGGCACATACCACATGCATGCACACACACACAACTTCACCACACAGATGACACACATGGCACACACCACATGTATGTACACACAACCTCACCACACGCTCTTACACACAGATGACACACATGGCACACACCACATGCATGCACACACAACATCACCACACAGATGACACACATGGCACATACCACATGCATGCACACACAACATCACCACACACTCTCACACAGATGTTGGATAGTATGCCAGCTCCCCCTGGCTTCTGCTTAACCATATGCCTATATAGGGATAAATTTAATCCCATTCAAAGCTTTGGTCTATTTACATAAATCATTTTTACATTTACATAAAGCACCACCCTCCCTCCAGGGCATTGGTGGTTCAGTGATAGGATTCTTGCCTGCTCCACCCCCTCCTTGTCACACTCTGATTTTCACCAGTCACTTTTCTCTCCACCCTCTCTATATCACATCCTGTTTCCACCCTACTTGGAGAGTATAAAAACAGCTGCTCTTCTGATTAAAGACACTTGGAAATTGCTTTCCGGCTCCGAGAGTTCCAGAGTTTATCTCCTGCGAAGTTAGCTCGGCATGAGTTCCTGATCCCTCTCCCATGCAGCAGCCTAGATCGGCTCCAGTTGAGTTCTCTCCAACCCAGAGAGCACTAGCTCGGGAAGAAGTACCCTCAGGCTATCCCGACAACAGAGATGACATGCATGGCACACACAGCATGCACATGCACACACAACCTCACCACACACTATCACACACACAGATGACACACATGGAACACACCATATGCACGCGCACATACAACCTCACCACATGCTCTCACACACAGATGACACTCATGACACATACTACATGCACAAGCACACACAACCTCACCTCTCTCACACATGCTCTCTCTCTGATGGACACCTGAGACAGCAGTGACCCTCCTCAGAGTCCTCAGAGGGAAGCTTGAGCCACCAGGATGCCCCTCACCCCCACCCCAGGGTGCCATTCTGAGGGGGGCATCTGGGAACCTGCTGAATGTCCAGAGGCCATGAGGCTGGGTGTGGGTGATCTGACTCCCTGCGGCCTGACAGCACCACAGGGTCATCTGACACTGCAGGTGACGGTGTCACAGACCACCTGCCACATGCTGCCATGTTTTCCTATGGCGAGGACACTGGGGGGGGGGGTCAGCCCCAGGAGCACTGAGTAGCTGCTAGGTGTCACCACTGTGAGCAGTGTGGTCAGGGTGTGGGCAGCCGGGAGCTTGTGTCAGGGTGTGGGTAGCCAGGAGCTTGTGTCAGGGTGTGGGCAGCTGGGAGCTGTGGTCAGGGTGTGGGCAGCTGGGATCGGTGGTCAGGGTGTGGGCAGCTGGGATCTGTGGTCAGGGTGTGGGTAGCAGGAGCTGTGGTCAGGGTGTGGGCATCTGGGATCTGTGGTCAGAGTGTGGGTAGCCAGGAGCTGTGGTCAGGGTATGGGCAGCTGGGATCTGTGGTCAGGGTGTGGGTAGCCAGGAGCATGCAACCTCGCATACACAGTCACATACACATTCACAGTCATACACATAGTCACAGTCTCACAGTCACACAGTCTCACACAGCCTCTCAGTCTCACACTGTCATACAAGTCACACAACCTCACACAGTCATACAAGTCACACAGTCACATACACAGGCACACAGTCTCACATAGCCTCACAGTTACACACAGTCATATAAGTCATACAGCCTCACACAGTCTCATACAGTCTCACATAGTCACACAGTCTCACACATCACACAGATCACACACAGTCTCACACAGTCTCACATAGTCACACAGGTCACACACACACAGTCTCACACAGTCACACACAGTCACACAGACTCACACAGGTCACACACAGTCTCATACAGCCTCACACAGTCATACACAGTCTCACACAGTCATACAAGTCACACAGTCTCACACAGTCACATAGTCTCACACAGTCTCACACAGCCGCACACAGTCACACATAGTCTCACACAATCTCACACAGCCTCACACAGTCACATACAGTCTCATACAGTCACACACAGACTCACACAGTCTCACACAGTCACACATAGTCACACAGTCTCACACCGCCACACACAGTCGCACACAGCCACACACACAGTCACACATAGTCACACAGTCTCACATAGTCTCACACAGTCACACACAGTTACACATAGTCACACAGTCTCACACCACCGCACACAGTCTCACACAGTCTCACACAGCCACACACACAGTCACACAGTCTCACACCACCGCACACAGGCGCACAGTCTCACATAGTCTCACACAGTCACACATAGTCACACAGCCGCACACAGCCGCACACAGTCTCACACAGTCACACACACAGTCACACACAGTCTCACATAGTCTTACACAGTCACACAGAGTAACACAGCCTCACAGTCACACAGCCTCACACAGTCACAGACACAAGCGGCCTCCGTCAGCATGAATAAGCATCATTGCAGGCCCCAGGAGGTCACCTTGGGCGCTGACTGACAGCCCCACTCCCTGGCTTGCTAAGAGCTTGTGCCTTTTCCTCCTGCAGCCAAAGAAAGTGAAGGATCCACTCATCAAGAAGAACAACACGTACGCTCCCACGGCCACCAGCTACACCCCGAACCTGGCGAGGGGCGACCCTGGCCTGGCCACCATCGCCAAGAGCGCGACCATAGAGCCCAAGGAAGTGAAGCCTGAGGCCAAGCCACCCGAGCCCAAGAAGACCTTCAACAGCGTGAGCAAGATCGACCGGCTGTCGCGCATAGCCTTCCCGCTGCTCTTCGGCATCTTCAACCTGGTGTACTGGGCCACCTATCTCAACCGCGAGCCGCAGCTCAAGGCCCCCACCCCGCACCAGTAGCCGCACGGGGACGGCAGACGCTCCCCAGCACAGCGACCCCATCCGCTTCATCGCCTCTGTCGTACAGAACCGGAAGGTTCCCTCACCCATAATCCATCCTGGATAGCAGAGCAGCTCAGGCAGGCTTCCAGAGGGAGGGCGGGAGCCTGGCGGGCGGGCGGGCAGGAGGGCAGGAGGGCAGGAGGCCAGTGCGAGGGCGTGGACGAGGACGAGGGAAACAGCAGGAAACGCCAGGCCATTTGTAGATACATATTTCCAAATAGAGTAAAGATACTGTATATGTCAAACATATTTTTATGTGGAGGTGTTTAAAAGAGAATAAATCCTAAATGTTTCATGAAAAAGTTAAAAATCTATGTCTTCATTGCACAGACCATGGTGTGCAGACAGCTTTGTTTTTAAACTGAGGGAGAGCCTTTGCCTCTCCTCTCCAGAGCAGGAGACCCCATCTCTCTCCTTTCAAACGTGTGTTGCTTTGCGGCTAAGTCTTGTGCTAAAACTCAAGGGAACCGTGCCTGCCGAGGGTCAGTTCCTGGGGGCCGAGCCCCTCCCACAGCGGGAAGGGGGCTCTGAGCAGGCCGCAGCACCCACGCAGAGCCCCCCAAGGGGAGGACACCCCACAGCGCTGGCCTAGGCTAGGAGCGCGTGCGGGGGGAGCCCGCCGCTTGCCCCCACCTGCCGCCTGGCTCCATCTTCTGAGCCTCACGCTGTTTTTGGAGGGGCAGACAGAGTTGGCGAGCTCTAGAACGGCCGAATATAAAACAGCCTATTCAAAACTTTAGGTGGAAATGTAATATTAGTCAAGAAAAAATAGAACATACACACTAAATATGTAAATACACCGCATGGGGTTGTACATTTTTTACTTTTTTAAACTCACGCTCTTAACATGTTGTGTGGGCTCACTGTTCTTAGCTGCGAAGTGCCAAGGGCCTGCGGGTAAGAGCAGTCAGCCCGGGGGTGCCACGCGCCATCCACCGCGAGGCCGCTGCCCTCTGCCCCGGGCACACGGTGGCCCGGCTAGGGAAGCGGACGGGCCCCATGGGGCTGGCGGAGCAGCTGTGCCGCTGGCCATCTCTGCTGACACCCCGGCGTCAGTCAGAGCCGCACCACATGTAGCATCACCTATAGAGACGTGGGGTGTACAGACAGCCTGTATGCGCTCACTTCTGCTGTAGCAATATCGCGCAGGCATCCTCTGTAAGGGCTTCAGCTTCAGGAGCACCACCGACACGCCCCACCACGCCTAGTCTGTCTCGCTCCTTCCCGGATGTCCCAGAAGCACCCGCTGTCCTCTCGCGAGGCTCAGGATCATCCGAACTCAGTAGCCAGAGCCCACCGCGCCTGGTTAAGCACATTTACAAGGCGGTGCTGCCCACTTCCTCGCTGGCTCTGACCGCTGTGCCCAGTGTCGGGGGAGATGCGGGTGAGGCCTCTTAACAATCTCTGGCTTCCTCCTCCTTGTGCTGGGCTGCGTGACGGGGTCCTGCCTGGTCTGACCAAAGCTGCCAGGGGAGGCCGCGTCCAGCAACTGTCCTCAGGTCCCCGTGTGGACGCCACTGCAGAAAACAGAGTGGACACTGGCTCTGACCTCCATGTCGCTGTCAACCCTGCTACCTTCTGGCACTGACTTGGTGTGTTTACTGAGAGCATCCTCTCCCTGCCTCCCTGGCCAATGCTCTGGGTCCCTAGATGTGGGTACCCCTCCCACATCTGCCTTCTGCTCTGCGCCATGCCCCTTCCCGTCTGTCCGTCCGTGTGGCTAGGACTCCGCTGTATGCTGATGCACAAGTCTCACAGCGATCACATGTTGCTTTTCTAAGTGCTTTGCTGAACCACCTAATAATCTGAGCTAAGTCTTCCATGAAAACAATGATACACTCTTACTTACCGAGGACAGTTCCTGTTTATTCCCAGGACACTTTTTTAACAGATGACATGAACGCTCATTGTACCCAGCGCAGTGACGTGGCAATAACACCCGGCAGGAGAGACTGCCGATGGTGGATGCATGTACTGCTTTACAGAGTCTAGCAAGCTCTTTCTTGCTCTGTGTCATTCTGTATTTGACTACAATAATAAAGCCGATGTTATTCGATTAAAGTGGACTACGTGACTCTGTTGATACCCACGGGAGGCCCCGCGCCCTCCTGCAGGTCAGGAGCTCGGGAGAGGCGTGGTGTAGGCAGGAGCCCAGGCTCCCGGATGAGCCCAACTTGCACTCTCCTGTGGTCCTGAGTGGGGTGGGGAAGGGCCCAGGAAGGGGAGGGAAGCATAGCTGGTATCTGCAGATCCCAGCACCACTGGGCTTCGGACGTACAGACACAGACAGACAGAGGTCAGGGGCTACATAGCAGCCAGGGTGACAGAGGGTCAAGTCTCATGCCTGCTGGCCACACACCATTTCTGCAAGCCCGCCCTGCAACTCCCGTCAGCTGCTTCTGGTGATGTCTGGACAACACTTCAAACCTCCGGAGACTCATAATGTCTCACCGGGCTTGGCAACCATCACCCACGTGGGAGCGCCAAGACCTTCTGGTACCTTCCTTGCCTTCCCAACACCACAAATCAGATTAGGGCTCCAGAGCCCTCACTTAGATGGTGTAAAGTCATTTCACCCAGAGGCAGAAAGCGGCTTCTGATTTCTAGAGACAAGACTACTAGGAGGAGGTGGTTCTGTGTCAGATGGGAGCTGTTCAGGTCAGCGGGAAGAATTTTTATCCAAGAGTATTACCTCAAGCACATGTGTGCACGTGCACACACACACAGGCACACACACATACATGCACACACACATGCACAGGCACACACATGCACACACAAACACACATACATACATACACATGCGCACACACATAACACAATACACACATACACATACATACATACACACATACACAGACAGACAGACACACATACACACGCACACACGTACATACACACACGCACAGGCACACACACATACATACACACACAATCCCTTACCCAAACCCCACTGGCCAGCATTCACCTAGAGTCCGTCACCCACTGACCTCAAAGTCAGAAACCTGCTGGCAGGTAACCCTGGCCCCTGTGCTCTCTGCCCACCATCAGACAGAGGACAGTCATTTCACTGGGAAGAGAATCTTGATCTCAGACAAGAGTGGAAAGACAAGCATGGGCACTGGACTCCGGGTCTGACTGACACAGAACCGTGTGGGGCCCTGGAGCAGCTACGACAAAGTCCCCAGAGCTCTTCTGCTCGGGACAGCAGCATTCACGGCTCCCATGTCGGGTCCTCTCCACAGTGTGGTGTGCCCAGAAACCCGCACTGTTTCTGCACAGAGACGGCTGTCCTGTCTGTGCGTGGGCTGACAGCCCTTAATTGGAAGGCGGGGAGGTCAGAAGGCAGATGCTGTGGTTCCAGGGAGCAGCTGCGGCTGTGAGGGGCCTGTCCCCCCAGGCATCAGACAGCACCTGGCTCTGGGCAGCTCCTGTGAGCAGGACAGAAAGCATCTTGGTGTTTTCCTAGCAAAAGGGCAGAAAACACTCTGGAGAGGAGGTGGTGCCCTTCTGACCTGAGGAGGATTGGGAGTTGCTGATGACAGTCTTTGTGTCACCCTCTGCCCGGCGGTCATGGGAAAGAGAAGCAGAAGGCAGAGCAGGCTCAGGAGAGTGAGAAACAGAAATAGAAATAGAAACAGAAACAGAGCAGCTTCACCACGTGCTACACCTCTGCTCCCGCACAGACAGGCTGCTCCAGGGGGATCCACTTCCATAGGGAGGCTGGGGTGAGGGGGGCTGGGTGCAGGGAGTAGGGTGAGGGGGACTGGGGTGCAGGGTGAGGGGGGCTGGGTGCAGGGAATAGGGTGAGGGGGACTGGGGTGCAGGGTGAGCCGGGTTGGGTGCAGGGAGTAGGGTGAGGGGGACTGGGGTGCAGGGTGAGGGGGGCTGGGTGCAGGGTGAGGCAGCTGGGGGTGCAGGCTGAGAAGGGCTGGGTGCAGGGTGAGGAGATGGGTGCAGAGAGCACTGTGAGGGGTGTTGTGGAGCAGGGTGAGAGGGGCCTGGGTGCAGGGTGAGGGGGGATGGGTGCAGGGAGTAGGGTGAGGGGGCTGGGTGCAGGGTGAGGGGACTGGGTGCAGGGAGTAGGGTGAGGGGGTCTGGGGTGCAGGGTGAGAGGGACTGGGTTGCAGGGTGAGGGGGGCTGGGTGCAGGGAGTAGGGTGAGGGGACTGGGGTGCAGGGTGAGGGGGCTGGGTGCAGGGTGAGGGGACTGGGTGCAGGGAGTAGGGTGAGGGGGACTGGGGTGCGGGGTGAGGGGTCTGGGTGCAGGGAATAGGGTGAAGGGGACTGGGGTGCAGGGTGAGGGGTCTGGGGGTTCAGGCTGAGAAGGGCTGAGTGCAGGGTGAGAGGCTGGGTGCAGAGAGCATGGTGAGGGGTGCTGTGGTGCATGGAACAGGGTGAGAGGGGGCTGGGTGCAGGGCAGCTCCGGTGTCCCGGGAGCCTGGAGGAAACTGGTGGCCTCTTCCCTGCCCTCCTCCCTCCACCCACTTCCCACTCCCCCTTCTCCCCATGCTGGGCCTCCCCCACCCCTGGGATGTGGCTAGCTTGTCACACTGTTAAGGCCAGGAGCCCACCCAGCAGGGCCTGGCCTGAGCCTGGTACCACGTGGTAGCCGGTGCAGTCCTCCTCCTCTCCTGGTCTTTCCTCACAGTCTGAAATAACCAAGAAACGGGGTGGGGGAGGGCGGGAGGCACACCCAGGAGCTGCAGGTGTGTGTGGACCCAGCAGCTGAGCTCCCTGCCTGCTGGCCGGCACAGCCTTCCTGTGGTGAGAACTCTGCCCGCTCACACCCGGCCTCCGCTCCGTCTCCACACGTTTCCAGGTGCACATGCCCGTCAGAAGACGCCACGTCTGTCCCTGTCAGCCTCACATGTCCTCAAGGCCACCTGTGTCACCCAACCAAAGTGCAGATTCAGGACAGGAGGACGGACAGAGTACCAGAGTCAAGCACCCACAGGGCCCAGTTGCTGTGCTCGGAACAGGAGGGACTGATCACCGTGTCTGAAGCACCCCCCACAGGGCACGGCAACAGCGCTCTGTCCACACGGGGCTCCGGGCACCTGTGGGCCCCACCCCACCCACCCACCCAAGGCAAGGGAGCCCAGCTGAGTGCTGAAGGCAGAGGGTGTGGCCCGGCCTCTGCGTGAGGCAGAGAAAGCAGAGGCACCGGGCAGGGAGTCCTTCTCGCTGATGCCCTCAGCTGCCTGGCGACAGGCCTGTGCCAGTGGGGACTCAGGACCTGGGTGCTCTGCACAGACACAGGAGGCAGCGGGGAGGGTGGGCGTCCCGTTCCGGCCACTCCGTGCAGGAGATGGTAGCTGGCTGCTGTGTGGAGGCCTGGGGTTGGCCCGGGCTGGGCCGCTGCCGGTGGGGGTTCAAACCCCGATGAGCTCACTTCATGTGGCCCAGCAGAGCCACTTCAGGAAGGCTCGGCCCGTCAGTCTGACCATCTCACTCTGTGTAAAAATTGTAACGAGTGGTTTGCCAGACTCTAAGATGATCAGGATATGGTCCACACCACTCCCAGCACCTCACTCCTATGCCCCCGCCCCCCATGACGCTAGTTTCCCCAGGCCGTAGAGACAGGCTGAATGCTGGTTTCTTCAC